>NC_066585.1:147889923-148202423 GCF_024323335.1 Lathyrus oleraceus
TTACAATTCCAAGGTACAAACTTAGTGCTTTTGAATGGGAACGATGCAGGAACATGGAAGACAATAGGGTGTTATGACTTTACTGGTATTTGAAATGGAATTTTAAATGGCACTAGAACTCGTATTTGTACTGATGTTTGGGAATACATTGGAAACGATATTTGAAACAGTGTTGGAGCTTCCATTTGCTGGTAAGGGATCTCAAAATGTGTGTGACCCTAAGATTCTATGAATGAGACGTCTTCTAACTTCCTTGTATACCTAATTTGAACCAAACTCTCATTCATCATTTGTTGAAGGCACTCCTTCATCATTCCACATGTGTCTGGATTGACTAGGAAGATTTTACAGTCAGCATGTAACTCTTCAAGTGCCTTGTAACCAATTAATTTCTCACGTATCCTTGACATAAGAGTTCTCACTTGACCTACTACTTGGGTTAGAACATTATCGTCTAGTCCCTCCACCGCATTGATAGTTGGACCACTATGTCCTGGCATTGGATTTCTCTTCACATTTGGACCCTCTGGAGAAAAAGAGATAATCTTGCGATCTAGTAAGTCCTGCACTTTGAACTTGAGTGCCAAACACTTCTTGATAGTATGTCCGAGTGATCTAGCATGGAAGTCACACCTGACGTTAGCATCATAACCACGAGGAGGAGGATTTGACGAAGGTGCTAGAGGTTTAATCTTTACTAATCCCTTTTGAATTAAGTAGGGAAAGAAATGAGTATACGTTGTAGGTATTAAGGCGGTGCTCTAGCCTGTTCTGCATGAGGCCTAAAGTATGCCTCTTGTGAATATTGATTATGAACTACTGCAGCTATATAAGGATTGTATGGAACCTGAGAACTCCCCTCAATTATGACAACTTTGGTGTCACCTTTCATCAAATTATTATTGTTGGATTACCTTTTGTTACTATTTTGATTTGAGGACGGTTTTCCAATCTTACCGCTTTTTAAGCAATTCTCAATTCTTTCCCCAATTATCACGAGGTCATCAAATTTGGTAGATACTAAACAAATCATCCTTTTATAATATGGGCCTTGTTGGGTGCCCATAAACATGTCAACTAACTCGTTCTCCAAGAGTGAAGGTTGCACACGAGAAGCTAGTGCCTTCCATCTTTGAGCATACTCCTTGAAGGATTCATTGCCTTTTTTAGATATATTTGGGAGTTGCATGCGATTGGGAGCCAGATCCAAGTTGTATTTGTATTTCCTTAGGAAGGCATTAGTTAGGTCCTCCCAAGTCTTGATATGGGCTCTTTCCAACTGCATGTACCAGTCTAGGGATGCCCTGCTTAGATTGTCCTGGAAGCTATGCATAATTAGTTTCTCATTTGCTGCGTAGGTAGCCATCTTTCTGACGAACATCCTGAGATGATTCTTAGGGAAAATGACATTCTTGTATTTCTCAAATTCAGGAGTTTTGAACTTTTGAGGTATAACTACATCTAGTACCAAGCACATCCCCTTAGCATCAACTCCGAAGATACTGAAACCTTTAACCACCTTCAATCTTTCTTCTAAGATTTTATATTTGTCTTTAGTTCTTGTTTCCCTAATAGTGACAGCAGGATGAGTAACAGTTTACTTTCCTGGATCATACCCCTATGATCTTTATCCTCATATTGTTAGCTCAGATCCACATAGTTATCCTGCAGGGCTGGTATTTGTATGGGACGAGATGCCCCATTGTGAAAAATGGTTTGGATAGACCGTTTAGGATGAAGGATATCATTCTTAGCTTCGCCCCCTTGGATGTCAGAGGAAAATCCTTGTAAAGGTTTACCATCCACGGGTGGAGGGATAGACACGAAAGCAACCTTCCTTTTATCAACCTCAACCTCTCTTGCCATCATATTGGTAATGGCTTTCGTGAGTTGATCCATCTTGTCTTTCATTTCCTCCATGTTCCCTTTGACAGAGTCCATATCCCGTCTAAGTGTAGCCTAATTTTGTTCAAATTTCTCCATGGCCTTCTTACGTTGAGCTCGAGTTTTGAGAGCCAGGTTGTCACGTTCGATGATACTGGGAAACTATGGGGAAAATGATTTTGTTTTCTTTTTAATGTATGTGAAATGAGGTATATATGAATGTATGATGATGTATGTAAAAATATTTTGTTTTTACTTCTTTGGGAAAATTCAAAAATCAGTGTTGCATGTTTTTAGGAATATGAACACAATTATATAAACCATACAATTGACAGAAGCAACTTTATTCATAAATCCAAGGAAAACGATTCATACGGGGATGATGCCCACTGATAACAGTACATAAAGTAATTAAAATTGAAAAGACAAATTCTTAATAGAAAGCAAAAACTATAGTGGTGCCTCATGGCCACCTTCAAGTGGGCCTTAAACTCCTTCAACATGGCATCACACATCCTGATATACCCAAGGACTTCTTGTGGGGTCTTATGGAAATTTAAAACACTGTCAGCTTTTATGTACATCCTAGGGACGTCCCGAACCAAGTTGTTAGCAAACTCCGCGAGATTAGAATGTCCAATCCTCCATGCTTCAGCCCTATCACCTTTCTCTTGAATAATGACTTGAGCAACAATGGTGAGATCCCTTAAGTATTGTAATTCTCCCTCTAATTATGTGACCTGAGTTGTCAAGACTTCGTGATCTTGAGCTTGGATATGCACCTGCTCTCTAAGATTTAAGAGCTCTTGGTAGGTCCTCCACCAATTATATGGTAGCATTTTCTCAGCTTCTATCCTAAGTTGTCGTTGCCTAGTAACAACAACCTGAGATTCCATAAGTGCCCCTTTGAATCCATGAATTTGAGTCACTACATCACTTTCCCACTCTTGTTGTTCCCATATGGCAAACTCCTATAACCTCTTCCACCTTTGACCTTCTTCTTGGGCTTACTTTGATTTATTATTGAGATTTTTAAAGTCAACCCCGACGCTAAAATAAACCTCCTAACTTTTTTTTGTCTTTTGCTTCTTTCAGCCCGAAGTTCCTCCATATTCTCAAGAAGTTGCTTGTCCATTTTCTCACGGTCATAGCTTACCTGATTCTTTTTGTAGGTCATGTCATAAAGACTGTGCTCCAAGCTTTCTTTATCTTTCTCAAGCCCAACAATAGTTTCTTTGAGATGGTCGACCTCCTCAATAGCCACTAGAATAGGATCAAGTATGTCTAGAATATAAGTTGGATCAATCACAAAAGGTAACTTAATCAAACAGACCATTTCCTTAACCCATGGGGTGTAGGATTCTTTGGATGAAGTATCCTTCCTCTTTAGCTTATTTTCCTTTACATGCACCTTTTCCCATGGACGTGTAACCTTTCTAAACAATTCTTTGTATAAGGTATCCCCACTATGCAAGATAAACTCCTCTAGCTCGTCTTCCTTAGGTTTTTCCCATATAGGGAGTCCCAATTATCTCAGGGCTAATACGAGATTTTAATTGATTTGACATTTGGAACCAATAGGGGGTACATTAGGAAAACTCCCATAGTTGACAATTATATCCCCGACACTTATTTTCTTTGGGTACCAGAGGATCGATCCTTTGTTGAGGGACATAAGCTTTTGAGCCCAAGCATGATTACCCTTGGTTTATATCATATGGATATCCTTATAAAGGTGTGAGGCAAACCATTGGTATAACAATGGAATGCAACATCATAATGATCCTTTCTCATTGTTGTGGCAGATGGTCATGATGTAATATATATTAGTTAGTAGAGCTAGTATGGGATATACCTCTAGATTCTTCACATCCCAAAATACACTAATAGTGGTGGCATCAACAAAGTCACCCACATTGGGAAAAAGGACTATCCAAAAAATTATCAAAGCTAAGACGTTAACATAGGATCCCCATCTTTCTGCCCCAGCCATTCTTCGGGCTACTCCCTCCAAGTAACTTCTCTTGAGGCCCTGGATGTCTCTGTCTTCTTTATAGTGCAACATTAGATCTTTGGTAGGTATCCCCAAAATCACAATCAATTCCTTAGGTTTTACCTTTTACGCCATACCTATATAGGGTCCCTTGCTGTCTTTAGGAAGGTCCAAGTACAACCCAAATTCTTTTAGCATGGAGGCTAGCAGAAAATCTTGAAATAGCAAACATTATAGAGGTAGATCATGTAATTGAGCCAAGGTAGTGACAACCTCTACTTTTACAGGGACTCTTAAGAGATCAAGAATCCTACCATACTTAAGTGTGAACTTCGTCTGAATGGAGTTGGGCATCAGACCTTGAAGATATGAACGTATGATTAGGTTAGGATAACATGTAAGTATGCCATATATTGGATAAACTTCTTATGATTAGGTTGGATCTTGTAGCGGTAAATTCAAGCTATGGATAAGCTAGACATCAATAAAACCAGAGTCGCCACCGCGCTTTTATTGTTTCCAAAGGAAAATGGAAAAGTACGAACAAAATCGAAAAGATAAGAAGTTTTCAAATCAAAACTAATAAAATGCCAGAGATTACAGGTAAGGGGGTTGGTTACACAGAGGGAAGGTGTTAGCACCCAGGTGTCCTTGGTACTCCTAGGGAGCCATTTTTTGTGTGCATATGTGTTTTTGTACAAAATGCTGTTTGCAATAAAATAGAGTGGAGGGATGAGAAAAGAATCCATTAATTAGATTTTTGTGTTTGACAAGACCTTCGGACTTGTGCCTACGTATCAACATAAACTGAGTGTATTGCTTTTACCAAAAAATTAAGTTTAACAAAGACATAAAAGGCCTAAAATGATTTTAATGAGTGTTTGTTCTTTTTGGCTTTTGAATTTTCATGTCAAGTATAGTTAAGTTTATTTACAAGTTTGATTAAAAAAAGGAGTTTGAAAATGCAATGGGATAAGGCCAAAGTTTCTAATTTTCAATATGGTCTAAGTCTAGAAAACAAACACATGCAAAGAATATTTTGAAAGGAGGGAGAGATTTGAAATTAAAGAAGTGGGAAGGAGATGAAGAGACTAATCCTAAGCATAAATTTAAAAGTTAAGAGTTGAAAAGATTTGACCAATGGGCTGCAATCCAATAGACAAAAATGTCATATAGAAACCCAAATTTCCCTTGGACTTTAGAATCAAGCAACATCATTACACAAATAGCAAGGTGAAAATCAAGGCGTCAAATAAATATAGCCACATCCAACCTTAGCAACTCCATGATCTTCTTCAAAATTTCACATGGATCAGATGACTTCAAAGATGGCATTAGGCACAAGTTCAAAATAACAGCTTCATTATGATCATGTAGCAGATGAACTCAAATGGATCTTCAATATTGTATCAGATGAATGTTCACTTCACAAGCACTTGGTTTCATGAAAGTTGGCATTGGTCAAGTCCTTTTCATAAGGAGTGTTGCCTAAATTTTAAGTCCAATAGTCTCAGATCAAACCAACAGTCCACACAAATAATTTTTTAGGGTTTCTGTTCTTATTATGTACTTTAAGGTCAAAAGACCATACAAGCAAACAAGTATATACAAACACAATATATCACAAATTATGGCCCAAGTGGCCAAAGTGAAAATGACATTAAGTAAACAAATTAAAAGGTATGAATAATGGCAAATGAATTAAAAGCTCAAGATTAAAGTGCATAAAAGTAAATGGATTGAAATTAAATGTTACTTGTTAGTTGATTAAGAGTTAGAATTATTTTTGCTTTATTTTGTTTAAGTCATTCTTTGGAGAACACTCAACCCACTTATCACAAGCATGGATCCTTGAACTAAGACATCTTCCAAAGGAAGGAAAAAAGGCCAAGTTTCCAAACAATACCATCAAAGAGGGGAGACTTACATTCTCACTTACTAGAATGCTATGCCTTTTGTGTCACAAATTTAGCGCTATGTTAAGCAATCATAATTTGACTTATGTAGAAGTCACAACTATTTAAGGTCGGGCAATAGAATTTTGGTGTTAATGCATGTTAGAGACATAGTATAATGGACTATGCTCATGAAACATACCACACACAAAAAGAATATGCAAAATGGTGGACATAATTTCATCCATACTCATGTTGATTTCGCAATCAACTAGCCTTAGGATATAGAGATATCATAGGTCCATAATATGAGTGAATAAAGAAGGGGAGTGAGATGAAGATGGAGGGGGAATGGATCAATCACAAATTGGTCAAGGGAGGACTTTTACTAAATTAAGATCATTCATTGATTTTGCGAGATGGAATGTACATTCCATCAATCCCCTAAATCCAATAATCTTAACCTAACAAAGTTAAATCAACCTTGACCAAGGCCCAACAACATAAGTCAAACTCAACAAGTCAATTAAAATGGCTCTACATAATTTACTTGGCATTTAAACAATTAAAAATAATCAAAATATGCATTAAATTAAATAATGGTTGGTCAATTTCCTAAAACGTCATAAAAAACACCAAATAAATGGCCTTGAGATTTATCATAGGTCCAACAAGGTCAAAGGACCTTGGAGAAAAAAAATCATAATTAAAAATATTTTTAAAATCAATTAAATCATGAAAAATATTAATAATGACCCAAAAACTAATTTTAATTTAGAAAATGAAAGAGAATTTTATTAAAATTTTTTTGGTGAAACTCTCATATTTTTTGGATCAATATAAAAATTAATATGAATTAATGAAAATAACACAATTAAAATGAAAATCAAATTATCAGAAAAAATGTGGACCACTTGATCTCCCTCATCAATTGATGTGGCAGATCAAATGGATCCAAACGCACGTTCCACCATGGACTAGAGTCGGCGCGCCACAAACAAGGTATTCAAAACCAACGTTCGTGATTAAAACAATTTGAATAGATCGCGTGGCTCTGGACCATGCCAGCTCACCACCGGAGCAAATCTACGGTCACCTTCTCAGGCGAGCCTCGCTGGACTGGTCCACTCATCACCATCACTAAAATAAAAAAGAACGAAATGATTTTAAAGTAAAAAATGGCACTGAGCACGAATCTGACCTTAATTTATCCTAACTCCAAGTATATTGAGAGATACACGGAGTTGAAATTTGAGGTGCATGATCTGAGTTGCTTCGATTTGATCTCAAAGCAACTCAATCTTCTTGCCTACATTAGTAGGACTTAAGACAACCAAGGAACCAAGAGAATTTTGGAGAATTGAGTGAGAATTGAAGAAATGAAAAATTATGGAAAATACCTTAATGTAGTGCAAAATTCGATTGCTCTTGCTTTGATTCTTGCTTGTAGCGGGGTATTCGTTACCTTATGGTTTATTGACTAAACCGAAAGTAAACATACAATTCGAGTCGCCACCGCACTTTTATTTGTCCAAAGGAAAGGCTAAAAAGCGAACAAAAGTCAAGTAAGAAGTTTTATCAAATCAAAAACTCATAAAAATGTCAGAGATCTAGGTAAGGGGGTTGATTATGAAATGGGAAGGTTTTAAGCACCCAAAACATCCTTAGTACTATAAGGGAGCCCTTTTTGCAAATGTGTTGTAGGTTGGTATTTGTGAAAATATGTTCAAACAAGATTGGAGGGATGAGAAGAGAATATTATATTTACAATTTTGTTGTTTGAATGGATGAACCCATTGCCTACGTACCATCACAAAGGTAGGATCAAAACCTCGTAGTTCGGGGTAAAAATCTCAAAATATTGGTAATTGATTTGATCAAAAGCCTTAAGGTCTTTTGTTATCAAAGGGAGAAAACTCAACCTAAACCAACAATCCACCATGTAAGGAGAGCTTCAACATACTAGTGAGGGGTTAACCCTATAATAAGTATGGAAGACTTATAGTCCAATCACTAAGGATAAGGTGAGGTTTACATCAACCACTATGATAACTCATACCTATGGCTAATATTTCTGAAAAGTTTTAACAAAGATGGCCATTGGAACCACAAAATCAACTTGAAATGAGTTATATTTACAAGTTACAAAAATGAAGTCAAAGTTGAATTAATGTTCATTCACAATGAGTATTACTGAAAAGATTTTGAAAAATCAAAGGCATAAGGCCTAGGTTTCTAGTTTGAAAACAATGTCAAAGTTTTCACAAGATGAGTTTGGCTTGGGTTAGAGTGGAGAGAAGAAGAGAAGGGCTAGTCCTAAACATGCAAAGATGAGAGAAGAGATAAAACCCTTGGAGTTTCTTTTCTTGAGATCATAAAGATGATTCAAGATGCTCCTTTCCTTTGGACTTAGCAAGCAACAAGCAACCAAAACAAATATACATTCAAGCTCCTAGGATCTCCATTTGGTTTGTCTCTCATAACTTGGTTATTCATGACAATGGTCCTTCTTACTATCTCAAGATGGAATCCCTATCACACACAAGAACAAACATCAAAAAGTTCACAACACAATGAGAGGAATGGACAAAGAATGAGTTTAAATTAGGGGTCCTTTGAAGTCCATTTTTAGTTTTAGCATTCTAAAGGCATGAGGCCTAGTTGCTCTTCAACAATTTTAGCATTCTAAAGGCATGAGGCCTAGTTGCCCTTGAACTCCTTTAAGCATAGGTAAGGTCCTAATTCTAAGTCCTTTCTCCTTTTTGCATTGGGTTCACACAAACAAAGACAAAACAAACACAAGGCAACAATATATTTATACAATAATAAGCTCAAATGAGCAAAAGGAAAATGGCATAAACATAAAATATGAGCTCAAGTGAGCAAAGTAAAAAGCAATATGAATAAATGAGCAAGAAAGTAAATTGCATTAAAGTAAATTGCAAGAAATTAAATGCTTGAATTTAAAGTTAGTAGTTAATGGTTATGTTAGTGTGTCATAAAACAATTTAGCGCTATGTTAAGCAATCGTAAGTGGACTAATGTAGTAGTCACACCTATCTGAGGCCGGTCAATAAAACTACAGGAAAATAAATACAAGTTAGAGATCATGACTAGTAAGCCAAGCTCCTACAACTTGCCATGCCAAAAGAAAAGAGGAAAGCCTTGTATGGACATTAGGTTTTTTCCTTGACCAAGAAGCAACCTATCTTGGACACAAAGCAACTCACTTGATCTTTGATCAAGTTGAGTTTGATTTGGATCAAAAAAGGTTAAGCCTCTCATATGTCAAGACTAACCAAAAATCATTAACTCATTGGTGTCGCGTTACGCGAAAAACCGGCGGGAAAACGAAACAACAGAGCCGCCACCGTGCGTTATTTATCCCAAAAGAGGGAAAGGAAACGCTCGAAGTAAACCTGGAAAAGACATGGTCTCGCGACCAGAGAGAGATGGGATCGGGAGTCGGTTATGCGAAGGGAAGGTATTAGCACCCCTACGCATCCGTCGTACTCGACGGGATCCACGCACAAAAGAAAGGATAAGGTTGCTAGAAACTGCTCAAACACTACACACAAGTGATCGCGACTTTATGAGTCGAATTTGGGGTACAAACTGCAAGTGCACAGTTCTATCGCGTAGTTTTAAAACATATCGATCCCACAGGGACTTATGAATCGATATACCGTTATCTAAGGTTACTACGTAAAGCTAAGGCGGATGATACTTTGATGATTAGGGGGAATAGTAAAACTAAAAATTGGATCTAAATTAAATATCAATTAAGCGGATATCGGTATGTAGTTCGTCGTAATCAGGGAATCAAATCTTCGTTAGTTTCTTGGTTTTAAAATAAATCTTTTCAGTAGACACTATTGATTAAAAGCCTTTTCTCAAACTCTCGCTCTGTTGAATAGACTATGATTTTATATTAACGTAGCTGTCACTTATTAGTTAAGTCCAAAGTCACTTTTTGAAAACAATAAAATCTATAGAAACTCTTTTTATTAAAATAATAACCGTTTAAACGCCCTCGTCTCAAACTCTCGCTCTGTTGACTTAGATTATATAATTAAACTTAAATGCTTAACTCTCGTCCTCACATTTAACCTTTAAAAATACTTTTTGAAAAAGATTAGAATTTAATTAACTCTAAAAATTGCTTTCGCCCTGATTTAGAATTAATGTCCAATTTACACTGTCCAGTTAAAAACTCAAACCGTCGTTCTATTGATTTTAACTTCTTTATGTCTTTTACTCTCGTACAAAAACCTTGGTATTAACTCTGTAAATTGAGACCATAAAAAGAGTGACTTTATTTTTAAATAAAATTAAACCAACTTAGTTTTGATTCCTTATTCCGCTTACTTTACATACCGATATCTAAATTAATTAGCCGGACATGTTAAACAGGCTTAAACAATTATTATGCTTAATTAAAGCCATATCAGGCAAACAATATAGATAAACAGCAGTGCAGAGCATATATAAATTAAAACAATAAATTAAAGAACCTGTAAAATTAATAGAAATCTTGATTGTTCTCTAACTTCGATGCTTGAACACTCCACCACAGACCGGTTGGATTTGTTCTTCACAATCTTCGATCAGACAGTAAAATAAAGGCGAAGGAATAAAATACTATGATCTAACGTAAGGTTAGATCTAGTTAAAGTTACACAATAGTTTCCGGTGTAGAAACTATTGTGAGAAAATTAATTGAATGCCAAAAAAATTAAACTAACAAAGGAAATAAATTGCTGAAGAAAAATATGGAATGCTGAAAAAAATATAATGCTGTAAAAATAATGGCAACAGAAACAAGGTTGCTGAAAAAGAGAAAAAAATGCTAAAAGCTAGAAAGCTGAAAACTAAATTGCAGAGCGTAAAAAAAATGTAAAAGTAGGTTGTCCCCAATTTTTCCCATTTGGGTCCTTTATATAGTGTTCATTTGGTCTTAGTGGTTGAGAAAATCAAGGGAGACTTGGTTTTGGTGGTTGAGAAAATCAAGGGAGACTTGGTTTTGAATGAGGGATCCGTGGAGAAAAGTTTGTTGGAGCAAAATTTGGCACGTTTGGCTGACTGCTTCAAAGCGTACTTCGTGGATGCGTCAAAGCCAAAAATATAGGAGTGGGGTGTGACGTCCGTCACACCATGTGTTACGCTCGTAACACAGAGTAGCAAGGCGTGACGCTCGTCACACCATGCGTGGTGCTCGTCACAGCCTCTCAGCGCATCTCCTTTGTAGTTGTGGGCTGGGCTTTAGTGGAATCCTCTTTCATCCTCTTTTTGCACCTCCTTTTCTTCCTTTTTCACTTAAGCTTCAAATAAGTTACCTGAGACAAATAGAAGGGAAAATACCACGTAATATCGAATAATATGAAATAAATTGAAACAAATAATAATATAATTTAATTAAATCGAGTCCAAAAATGTGATATTATTTCATGTTATCAACAAGGCTGGAAGGAACACAGAAAGACAGAAGAAACAGGACTCGGCAGGATATCGCATCCTGGGCCTACGTAGTCTGTCAGGCACATACATCAGAGTCGACGTAGTTCGGGACAGGGGGAAACATGCTCGCTAGGATGTCGCATCCTATACATACGTATCTTCTCTGACCAGAGAAGAATCAAAGCACTCGTAGCTCGGCTAACGCACGCCAAACAAAAACCACACAGGAAACCGACTGCCAATCGTTGGGCTTACGTCAGACTCCACACAAACAGGCAAACATGGAAACCGAATGCCAATCGCTGGACTTACATCAGACTCCGAACCAACAAACGCACACAGGAAACCAACTACCAATCGCTGGACTTACGTCAGACTCCAAACACAACACAAAGGGGTTGCAAAAGAAAAAGGGCGCCCGGAGAGATCAGCTCATCTCCTGTCTACGTACCTCATCTGGTATGAGGATCAGGGCGACGTAGTTCCCCTACCCAGGGAAAAAGGACTAGCCTAACCAGATACAAAGGGAGACACAAACTACTAGGGAGACTACGACTCGAGCCTAGAAGTTGTCATGCATACGATCCCTATGTTAAGGTTTCTATCTAACTTGCACAGGGAGCAAGCTATCCTAAACAGCACAAGCAAAGTCATACAAGCACAGAAAGCAAGAACACACACTATATGCAAACAATTGGGCTCATACAAGGTTAGGCTATGAAACACAAGCCAACTGGAATGGGGTGTAGTTAGCTCTTAACCCTAACATTGAGAGTTAGGGTGAAGCTGATGAAATGGGAAGTGAGGGTAAGACCTCACAGCTCTTATCCTTGGCCTGGGAGAGCTTGACTCAAATAAAAGGTGTGGGAGTTCAGAAAGTAGGAACTCTTCTCCACATATGACTGACACAACAAAGATCTTGGGTTAATATCCACAATGCATCAACACATGGTGTGAGCAAAGTGGATGACACACTGAATAGCAGGAGATGGATTGCACATCTCTTTTATCTGCCAATTGCCTCATAAGAGGACTTTTCCTGCTTGGCACAAAAGTAAACAAACACAGGCATTGCCTCTTAAGGAGGGCTTCAGACAGGTGCCTGCCCACATAACAGGACAGGTCTTCCAGACTACATGAAGTCAGAGAGTTATACCTAGGTTAAGCAACCCACAAGCTAGCAAAGCAAGTTCAAAAGAACTCAAAGCAACTTAGGTACCTCTTGATGAGCAGCAACTAAAATCACGTGTTTCCAAGGTCCTTGATGTTCCAATTCTTCTCCAATGTGCTTCTTGAAGTAAGTGACGATGAAATGAAGGCTTGAATGCACACGAATCTTGCTCAATCTTCACTTGCCATGGAAGCTTCACACCTTGAACATGAACAAAACAGGCACGATTTCCTCTGTTTCCACGTGCAAATGTGCTCAATTATAGCTCAGGATGATGAAATGATCAATGGAAAGTGCTTGTGTTTGAAGAATTTTGGAGAAAAAAGTGAGAGAAAATTTTGAGAATTTGTGAAATCTAGATCTAGAATTGGTAATTGTGATGAAAACAGTTATGATTAAGGCTTTATACTCAATGCTAATCATGTTTAGGGAAGGCTTAAGCAAAATGCAAATGAGTTTAATCACTTTGTGGTGTTTATGCAAAAAATCAATTTTCCACTCCATGCACCTCCATGCACGTGAACAGTGCACATGCAAGGCCTAAAATCACTAAAATGGAGTTCATGCACATGTTGGACTTGGTTTGGTATGCATATGTTCCATAAAAATGAGTTTATGCAATTTCTTCCCAAAATATTCATGAATGAACCAATGCCATACAAATGAGATTTCATGCCAAATGATGCCATGCTTGGAAAATACATGTTATAAGGAGCAATATGCAAAAAGAACCACTCAAATTGGCCTTTTGGTTTGAAAGTTATGCTCATTTGAAGTTTAAACCACACTTTGCCATGATTGAACCATATCTCCTCAACCACACATGAGAAATTCATGATCTTGGACTTTTTGGAAATGGGAGAGAAAGCTCTTCAACTTTCACGTTGGACAAAATTTCATTTGAAGCTTTCTTGATGATGTAATCTTGAGTTGAAGTTGGTCTAAAACCTTTCCATTTTTGGAAAGTTCAAATTACAGGTCACTTGCTATTTTGGGAAAGTCTTGACCTGACTTCAAATTCTTCAATGTTGATGTTTGAAATGTCAAATGAGACTTGTTTACACATGAATGAGGCCTCTCTAATCATCTCCCACCTCCAAATTCACCATTGAATTGACAGTTGACTTCTGTTGACTTTTCAAGGTCTCAGATGAATTGCACATGGACTGATGATCTCTGAGCCTCCAATACTTGGCCAAACCACTTCAAAGTGATCCTTGGGTCATGTGAACTCATTGTACCAACCCTAGGGCTTTGACCTCAGGAAAAATGCTCTTGTTGCCTTGCATAGTTGAACCTCCTGATCAGTCTTGCTTGATGACATGACGGACTATGCAAATGATAATGCAATGTTAATGACCTAAACATTAAATGCATATACAAATGGGAGGTGCAAATTTGAGGTGCTACAATTGGCCAAAATAAAAAGAAGAAAATGAAGATGAAATGAATAAAAGGAGAATTCAAATGAAATGTCAAAATACAATGATCAAATGTGGATCAAATCATCATCAACCAATGGTAAACAGAAGAGAAATGAAGATTAGAAGTCAACAAGTCAAACATATTTTTTTTTGTATTTTTTGGAATTAAAATAAATGCAAAATTAAAATGGTTAAAATATGGTCAAACCTCAAATTCAATTCAAATCAACTTGAACAAGTCCAATTAAATTCTCATAGGTCTAGCATGGTCAAACAAAGTTTGACAAATTTTCTCAACATTTTTTGCAATCAGAAACTATTTAAAATCAATTAAAAACAATGAAAAATAACATAAATGAATTAAAATCTCAAATAAATCTCAAATCAATTAAGAAATTGATGAGACTATTTTTCATGGACTTATCATGATCCATATGTGTTAAGAAAATATTTTTGGAATTTTCAGATATCAAAAAGTAATTAAAATGAGTTAAAAACTATTAAAAACAAAATAATTCACAAAAATATTAAATAATATCACAAAAATAATTAAAAATCAGATTATGAAACTAGATTTTTCAAGAAATTTTATGCCATTGGTCTCATATTTTTGTGACTTCAAATAAAATAGTTATGAATTTTTGAAATTAAAAGGAATTAAAAGAAATTAAAACAGAAAATAAAAATAGGAAAAATCCAGGGCGCTTGGATCTGTTTCATTAAATGACGTGGCCTTATCACATGGTTCAGAAGTGAGGACACACCATAATCCTTATTCAAACGCGCCACAAATGGAATTAAAATAAGTCAGCCAAAGCAATGGTCACGATTAGATCATTTAAACGAGATCCAAGGGCACAGGTGGATCCACGTGGGGATGGTGGTGGAAACCACCATCTTCTTCGGCCAGTTAACAACTTCCGGCCACCAAGCGCAGGTTTTTCAACCTCAATTAAAATGAACAAACAAGGTACCAAAATGAAGCTGCGGTGATGTACATCACCCCTGTAACCTTGGATCTTCCTCAATGTTTCTATGTAATGAGAAATCTGAGGTTGAAGATCAAGGTGCACAAACTGAACTAGCATGAATCATGAAATTAAGACCACCACTGGCCTGCCTCTTGCTCGAGGACTTCAGAAAACAGTTCAAACTAGAGAAATTCACATTGTATAGCAAGCTTTAGATTAAAACAATTTGGTGTTATACCTTTGAAGTGCAACTTTAAACAACACGATCTACTCAAGTTCTTACTCCCAATTTGATCTTGAGGTTCCAATTTGAATGAGCAAAGCCCTCTATTTATAGCTGGAGATGAAGCAATGAGGTGATTTGCTCGTGTGCATGAAGATTGGGTCCTCCATGCATGGGCTTGTACAGGCGAATGTGAGACCCAAGAGTGAATGGAATTGTAAGCTGAGATCATTTGCAGATGGTTTGGACGTGCAACTGGCTTGGCATTAGCTTGTACATCAAGTTTCAATGTGAATTGCATAATTGGACATAAACCTTTAGCTCTTCGAAAGTAACACATGGAAAATACAAACATGGTCATGTGAGTAATGGTTGGAAAGCTCTTGACATAAGGAACAAAAGCTATGTTGAAAAAAAATACATTTGGAGTTTGGAAATTTATGAAAACTGGCCTTGAAGTTTGAGGTACAAAACATGTCTAGGTTCCCTTTGAATTTTTTTGCTAAAAGTGATCAACTTCAAGCCCTTCTATTTCAAAGATTCAAGCCTCAAATGGAAAAACCTCAAACATAAAAGTTGGAGATATTTTCAAGACGATCAATTTAGACTTAAAGTTTTCATCATTTGGATTTTTGATGAGAAAGTTATGGGCACTTGAAGTTGGACATTTTTCAAATTCAATGGTTTTGGTCCAAAGTGACCTATAATGTTTTGTATTATCACATGTGTTTCTTATAGGATTATGAAATTTTTTCCAACATAACAATTGAATTAGACATCTTAAGATTTCCAATGCAATTGGTATAACCTCAAAAGCATAAAAAATAAAGAAGTTAGGTCCTTGGGAAGTTAACCCAAAATTAGGGTTTCAGTCAAAATTACCTATAATGTTTTAGAATGAATGATGAACTTCCAAGTTTCAAATGGATTTTTTAAGAACACGAAAGTTGTTCATATGGTTCTTAAGAGAATTATTTCTATTGGGGTCATCTTCATTTGACAAACATATCAAAAGTTAGGTCTCAGGGATCCTCAGTTTAGTCAGATGACTTAACTGGTCAACTTCTCAAGGCCAAACCTCAAATCTTGATGAATGAATGATTGAGGATACTCACATAGGATCATATATGCATAAAATAGTGAATGAAATAACTTCCCTTGATTGAGTTTGACCATAGGTTGAGGTTGCTTCATGAGCAAGGCATAGTCAATGCACAGTTGAATTAGGGTTTCCTAGGGAAACAAACCTCAGGCCCTTTGGGTTATCTTGATCAAATTGGCAAATTGAGATGCTTAGGAGACATATATGATGATTAGGAGATTTGTGGACCATCGTCATGCTTGTTCTCATCTTCATCTAGCCACTTCATTGAGCTTGGGAGTCTCCTAGGAGCATTGGCACACATGATCACTAGAGCTTCAAAACAAAAAAGGTTAGTGACATATTTTTGTGCTTTTGGTTAGTAAACAAAGTAAGAAAAGCAATAATATACAATACAAACATGCTTGGTGATCTCAAATCACTCACACAAGTCCCAACCCTAAGGTTAAGGAGCCACACATGCTATGATCCTTGAGGCAATGCAATGAACAAATGATATGATGCCATGAGGGGTCTTAGGGTCAAAATTAGGGTCTTACATTGCTTGATCTCACTCAGGAAGCTTGCAGAAGTAGATTAGAATCAACCAAAGGCTTTGGATCCCTGGAGTTTTGAATCTCCTAAAAGTGAGATTCAAACTCAATTTTTAAATAAAATTCTCTGGTTTCTCCTTTCAAATGAAAGGGTTTGGGGTATTGGAGCAAAGCTGGCGCGAAGGGATCCTCAATTCTGAACCTAGAGGCTTCTATTTATAGTTGAATCACATGTTATTTGCACCTTCAAATTAAACTTCCAAATTTGGAAATGGATGATGCATGCTTGCATGGGCGTGTACAGGCCCATGAAGTCACTCCTCTAAGTCCATAATCAAGTGTGAATGAGTCTGAAAGCAACTTGGAATATTGCTAAAAATAAACTCTCTATGGGGGAATATTGCCACAAAGGAAAAGAATTCAGAGAGACTGAAAGTCCGCATGAGCGTTATCCATTCCGTAAGGAAAACTCATTGGGCAGACAAAGACTCTTGGAGATAAAGGGTTATGCGTAGGCCAGGCTATGACTTAAAAACTACCGGGGGACATGAGGAATTCCACGAAAATGGAAAGACTCAGTCGGGGGAAAGAACATCTACAGGGGAAACGGATAGATCAGAATAAAACTGAAATATTTGAACCATGCAGGAAAAGCGATTCCACTAAGGAAATACACACTCAACTCAACTGGGGAAGAAACAAATTTCAAACACATGAGGAGCATAAAACATATTATCCCCTACCTGTCACTGGGTAAGGAGATAATAAAAATCTGACATGGAGAACATCCGTTACCGGTAGGGTAAACATATCAAGGATGACTCACTGAGGGCCGCCAGGAGGTGAATTCATTATCGGTTACTGTGTAAGAATAAACTTTTTGGGGAAGAGCTGAAAATAGGATTTACAACTACCAGTTAATGGGCAGAAGACCAAATGGAGAGAATACCAATCACTGGTTAAAGTGAACATATCAAGGATAGACTCAAAGGAAAGAAAATTTTTCACCGATTAAGATGAACATATCAAGGATAGACTTGCTTAGGGATGTTAAAGAGGATACCCGTCATCGGTTAGGATGAACATATCAAGGATAAACCACCTGAACAAAAAGAATAGGAATTACATCTATCGAATGCTGGATAGAATACCATCAAAGAGAATATCCGTCACCGGTTAAGATGAACATATCAAGGATAGACTCTGAGGGGAAGAATAGGGATTACATCTATCAGTTACTGGATAGAATACCGCAAAGAGGATATCCGTCACCGGTTAGGATGAATATATCAAGGATAAACTCTGCAAAGGGGAGAAAAGAAGGATTTACAACTATCGGTTACTAGGCAAAAGACTGCAAAGAGAAGGAAACCCGTCATCGGTTAGGATGAACATATCAAGGATTAACTCTCTAGGAAACAAATAGGGATTACAACTACCTTTTTACTGGGTAGAATACCACAAATGAGAATATCCGTCAGCGGTTAGGATGAACATATCAAGGATAAACTCGAAGAAGGGGAAGAAAATATCTGTCATCGGTTAGGATGAACATATCAAGGATATACTTCCTGGGGAAACGTGAAAACGAATCCGCTGGGGAGAATAAAGTTACTTTTGTCGGGTATTGGGCAAGAAGTAACAAATTGCCAACTAATAAGAATATTAGTAGTTACTGGGTAATCGACTCTTAGGGGACCAAAAATATCTATCTAGGTAAGATCTAGAAAGAAACGGTCAATCAAGACTCAACCCAATCAGGATATAACTCAAGAGGAGTAATTCCATCCAGATAATCAATTGGGGAGGAAACTGAAATAATAACCATCCACGAGGAAACAAACTCGGCGGGGAAAGGAGAAAGGTTAAAGTCTTTCTGCTTAAGGGGCTGACACTCTACAATTGAAAGAGGACATACACCAATCTTGGATGGAGATAAAGTACCACTATGGCAGGGGATAAGAATTAAAAGAATCTCAAAGTGTAATGATGCGATAATGAAATTATATGATTGTATATGTATATGTATATGTATATATGATGATTATGCTGATAAAGCAATTGCGAAGGATACAAAAATGTCGCAAATTTGAATCATCGATACAATTCTCGGCAAATCCATAAAAGAGGGAAAAAACTGCTGGAGAAAAGACCAAACATCTCAAAGGCTCGACCCTAGCTGGGGGAGAAGATAGAAGATCTGCTGAGGAAACTGCTACTAACTCAGTGGGGAATTTTAGGTCAACACCATATCAAATGGGGGACAACCCTGCAGGGGGATCAAATACAAATAGCTACTCAGAAACCAGGAGAGAAATTTGACTGGGAGCGAATCTGATGGCGATTGGTGGGGAAACCAAAGCTCTTATGAAATCATGCGAACTGCTGCAACGAATGTCCGCACTCAGCTGGGGAACAATCATAAACTCTATTAGGGATAACGGCGAATAATCTTCTGGGGAAACAACAAACACCGGGAACATGTTGTCGAGGGTGAAAGAGGAATCGCACCTACTGCTTTGGGGAGAACCAATAATGCTCCGCATTTAGGGCTAACTGCTTTCAAACTACTGTTGATATTCCCTTTTAATGAAATCGATTGATTAATGCTTTTATATGTTTAAGAAAACATGCTTTGATTAAAATTTTAATTTTTAAAATGATCATAATAAAATTTAAAACTATTTGGCTGAATTAAATAAGAGTATAAACAATAGGATAAAGGCTCATCTTTATTTAATAGAATGGTAGTCTGTAAATGACAAGACTCCATAGATCTTTACAAAGATTGAAAATGGTAATTTACATGGAAAAAGGGCTACATTGAATACAATGATCACTAATCCTTCTACCATCTCTTGATATCCACTGTGCTCTTGGCAACGACTGGAGATGATGAACCAGAACTGACCGACTTGCTCAAGAAAGTCTTCGAAACTGAAGATCAACAGGATGCAGTTACTTGCCATCCCTAATTTTTGCATAAATTGCCCCAAGATGGGGTACTCAATTTATCGGGATAATTCTCTCTGTTTTATATCTCTAACATTTTCCTGGACCGCCCTTTCGGGTTTTCAATCCACCGAGATGCCCATTTTTGCCTAAGCCGCCCTTTCGGGTTTCAACTTAGCGAGCTGTTCTTTTCTTTTTAGGTGAAGTATTTCTTGACTGCATCTGCGTTCACCGGACGAGTGAACTCTTCACCGTCTATAGTTGTAATAATCAAAGCACCACCTGAAAAGGCTTTCTTAACAACATATGGGCCTTTATAATTAGGAGTCCATTTGCCCCTAGAATCTGGTTTGAAAGATAGAATCTTCTTGAGCACAAGGTCACCTTCTCTAAAAACATGAGGTATGACCTTCTTATCAAAAGCTTTCTTCATTTTCTGCTGATATAACTGACCATGACACATGGCAGTCAACCTCTTCTCTTCAATCAAATTCAGCTGATCATACCTGGTTTGACACCATTCAGCCTCAGTCAACTTGGCATCCATCAAAACGCACAATGATGGGATCTCAACCTCTATGGGAAGCACAACTTCCATACCATAAACAAGAGAGAAGGGGGTTGCCCCCTATTGAAGTGTGGATGAATGTACGATATCCGTGCAAAGAAAATGGGAGCATCTGATGCAAATCCTTATACGTTACAACCATCTTCTGAATGATCTACTTGATGTTCTTATTCGCAGCTTCAACAATCCCATTCATCTTAGGTCTGTATGGAGAAGAATTATGGTGTGCAATCTTGAAGTCTTTGTAAAGAGCTTCCACCATATTATTATTCAAGTTTGATCCATTATAAATAATGATCTTACTTGGCACACCATTGTAGCGGGCTATTCGTTATCTTTAGATTTATTGACTAAATCAAAAGTAAACCATACAATTCGAGTCACCACCGCACTTCTATTTATCCAAAGGAAAGGTTAGAAAGTGAACAAAAACTGAGAAATTTTATCAAATCAAAAACTAATAAAAATGTCAGAGATCTGGGTAAGGGGGTTGGTTATGCATTAGGAAGGTTTTAAGCACCCAAAACATCCTTAGTACTCAAAGGGAGCCCTTTTTGCAAATGTTGTATGGTAGGTCGGTATTTGTGAAAATATTTATGCAAACATGATTGGGGAGATGAGAAAAGAATATACAAGTTATTTACAATTTTTTTGTTTGAATGGATAAACCCATTGCCTACGTACCATCACAAAGGTAGGATCAAAACCTCGTAGTTCGGGGTAAAAATCTCAAAATAAGTTGGTGAATTGATTTGACAAAAGCCTTAAGGTCTTTTAACCTAAACCACAATCCACCATGTGAGGAGAGCTTCAACATACTAGTGAGGGATCCACCCTATAATAAGTATGGAAGACTTATAGTCCAATCACTAAGGATAAGGTGAGGTTTACATCAACCACTATGATAACTCAAACTTAATAGCAAATGTTTATGAAAAGCTTTTAACAACAGTGGTCATTGGAACCACAAAAACAAACTTGAGTGAGTTGGATTTACCAATTAAAAGTATTCACAAAATGAAGTCAAAGTTGACTTAAGATTCAATTCAAAATAAGTATTGATGAAAAGAGTTTGAAAAAAAATCAAAGGCATAGTGCCTAGGTTTCTAGTTTTGAAAACAATGTCAATGTTTGCACAAAATGAGTTTGGCTTGGGTTAGAGTGGAGAGAAGAAGAGAAGGGCTAGTCCTATGCAAAGATGAGAGAAGAGAATAAAACCCTTGGAGTTCCTTTCTTGAGATCATAAAGATGATTCAAGAGCTCCTTTCCTTTGGACTTAGCAAGCAATAAGCAATTAACTCAAGCAATCAAGCAAATATTCAATCAAGCTCCTAGGATCCTCCAATTGGCTTGTCTTTCTCTTAACTTGGATGTTCATGACAATGGTACTTATAACTAGCTCAAGTTTGGGATCCCTATCACACAAGAACAAACAAATCAAAAAGTTCCACAATGCAATAATAGAAATGGACAAAGAGAGATTTTAGATTAGGGGTCCTTTCAATTCAACTTCAAGATGTAAGCATTCTAAAGGCATGAGGCCTATTTGCTCTTTAACAATTTTAGCATTCTAAAGGCATGAGGCCTAGTTGCTCTTGAAATTCCATTAAGCATAGGTAAGGTCCTAATTCTAAGTCCTTTCTCCTTTTGCATTGGTTCACACAAACAAAAACAAAACGAGCACAAGGCAATAGTATATACACAATAATGTGCTCAAGTGAGCAAAAGACAAATGGCATAAACATAAACATGAGCTCAAATGTGCAAAGGAAAAAGACAATATGAATAAATGAGCAAGAAGTTAAATTGAATTAAAGTAAATTGCAAGAATTAAATGCTTGAATTAAAAGTTAGTAATTAGTAGTTAGTGTTAGTGTGCCATAAGGCAATTTAGCGTTATGTTAAGCAATTGTAAGTGGGCTAATGTAGTAGTCACACCTATCTGAGGCCGGTCAATAAAACTATAGGCAAATAAACACAAGTTAGAGATCATGACTAGTAAGCCAAGCTCCTACAACTTGCCATGCCAAAAGAAAAGAAGAATGACCTTGTATGGATTTTAGGTTTTTTGCTTGACCAAGAAGCAACCTATCTTGGACACAAAGCAATTCACTTGATCTTTGATCAAGATGAATTTGATTTGGATCAAAGAAGGTTAAGCCTCTCATATGTCAAGGCTAACCACAAATCATTAACTCATTGGTCAAAAGAAAAAGAAGAAGATGAAGATGGAAATGGAATGTGCAAAATGAAAATTCAAATGACATAACCAAAACACATTGATCAAACATGAATGGAATCAACATCAATCAATGGTAAACAGAAGTGAAATGAAGATTAGAAGTCAAGAAATGTTCAACATATTTTTAGTATTTTTTGGAATTAAAATAATACATAAAATAAAATGAACAAATAAAGGTCAAACTTCAAATCCAATTCAAGTCAACTTGGATAAGTCCAATTGGATCATCATAAGTCTAACATGGTCAAACTAAGTTTGACAAATTTTCTCAATATTTTTTGAAAACAGAAACTATTTTTAAACAATTAAAAATGGAGAAAAATAACATATATGAACTAAAATCTCAAATAAATCTCAAATCAATTAAGAAATTGATGAGAATATTTTTCATAGACTTATCATCATTCATACATGTTAAGAAAATATTTTTGGCATTTTTGAATATCAAATGGTATTTTAAATGAAATAAAAACAATTAGAAAAGAAATAATTCACAAAAAATATTAAATGGAATCACAAAAATAATTAAAAATCATTTTATGAAACTAGAATTTAAGAGAAATTTTTTGCAATTGGTCCCATATTTTTGTGATTCCAAATAAAGAAGTTATGAATTTTTGAAAATAAATGGAATAAAAGAAATTAAAACAGAAATTAAGAAATTAGAAAAAACCACAAGCGTCTGATCAGAGCTCATTAATTGACGTGGCTGATCAGAAGGCTCTCAAGCGCACGCTTACCATGTACATGAGTCAAGCGCGTGGTACCATGAATTAAATGGAGTCAAACATAACAAGGGCCAAGATTAGATCGTGACCAATGGATCCAAGGGCTATGAGATCTGCCACGTGTGGACGGTGGTGGAAACCACCGTCTTCTCTGGTGAGAAGCCAAAATCCGGCCACCAGTTGCAGGTTTTGCAACTTTAACCAAACCACACGATCTATATACCAAATGAAAGCTAGGGTGATGTACATCACCCCTATGACCTTAGTTTTCACTCAAGATCCTTATGGAAGAAAAAATATGAGATTGAAAAACTAGGTGTTCAATATGAAGTTCAATAATTCACAAAATTAAAGCCCCCATTGGCTTGCCTCTCACATGAGGACTTCAGAAATGCAAACCAACACAAGCAATGCACAATATTCAGGGAGATTCGAAGCAAAACAGTTATGGTATAAACCTTTGTAGTGCAACTTTTATGAGCTTGATCCAACCAATTCTTTGCTTGTAGCTTGATCTTGAAGTGACAATGAAGCAAGGCTCGGGAATTAGAAGCTGAAGATCAACCAGGGAAGTTGAAATTCAAGCTTGAAAAGAGAAGTGAAATTTCAGAATTCCTTTGGTGAGAGGGTGGGGAATCAATTCAGTAGGGATTCAGGCGCCTTAAAGTTACCTTTCAAGTGAGGCAATGCATTCTATTTATAGATGGAGTTGATGCAAAGAGGTGGAAAACTCGTCTGCATGAAAATGGGTCCTCCATGCATGGGCCTGTACAGGTGCATGTGAGGCCCAAAATTAATTGGTTTTGCATGCTGAACTCAAATGAAACAAGTCTGGACGTGCAGATGGCAAGGCAATGGCTTGTGTATCAAGATTTAACATGAAATGCATAATTGATCATAATTGTTCTCCTCTTTGAAAATCCCATTTGGAAAATCCAAACATAAGCATGTGAGTAATGGTTGGAAAGGTCTTAACATAAGGAATAAAATCTATGTTGAACAAAAATCCATTTGGAGTGTGGAAACTATTGAAAACTAGCCATGAAGTTCAAGGTACAAAACATGCATTTGGAAAATTTGCCAAAAAGGACCAACTTCAAGCCCTTCTGTTTCAATGATGCAAGCCTCAAATGGAAAAACCTCCAACATAAACATTGTAGATCTTTTCAAGACAATCAATTTGGACTTATATTTTGCATCATTTGGATTTTCGATGAGAAAGTTATGGGCACTTGAAGTTGGACATTTTCAAGATTCAATGGCTTCGGTCCAAAGTGACCTATAATGTTTTGTATTATCACATGTACTTCTTTTAGGATTATGAAATTTTTTCCAACATAACAAATGAATTAGACAACGTAAAATTTCCAATCCACTTGGTCTCACCTTAATATCATAAAAAATGAAGGCGTTAGGTCCTTGGGAAGTTGACCCAAAATTAGGGTTTCAATCAAAATGGCCTATAATGTTTTTAAATGAATGATGACCTTCCAAGTGTCAAATGGATTTTTGATGAACATGAAAGTTGTTCATAGTTCTTAAGAACATTTTGGCTTCTGGGGTCATCTTTATTTGACAAACACATCAAAAGTTAGGTCTCAGTGGATTTCAATTTAATCATATGACTTGACTGGTCAACTTCTCAAGTCCAAACTTCAAATCTTGATGAATGAATGATTGAGGATACTCACATAGGCTCATATATGCATAAAATTATGAATGAAAGAACTTCTCTTTATTGCATTTGATCATAGGTTGAGGTTGCTTCATGAGCAAGGCACAGTCAATGCACAGTTGAATTAGGGTTTCCTTGGGAAACAATCCTCAAGCCCTTTGGTTTATCTTGATCAAAAATGACAAATTGAGATACTTGGGAGACATATATGATGATTAAGAGCTTTGGGAACCATTTTCATGCTTGCTTTCATCTTCATCTAGCCACTTCAATGGGCATATGAGCTTCATAGGAGCCTTGGATCACATGACCGCTTAAGCTTCAAAACAAAACAAGTTAGTGACATATTTTTGTGCTTTTGGTTAGTAAACAAAATAAGAAAAGCAATAATATACTATTCAAGCATGCTTGGTGGTCCCAAACCAACTCACACAAGTCCCAACCCTAGGGTTAAGGAGCCAAGATGCTATGATCCTTGAGGCAAATGCAATGAGAAATGACATGATGCCATGAGGGATCTTAGGATCAAAATTAGGGTCTTACAACCATAACGACATATAATCTGATTCTTTATAAACCTCACAACAACTTCATTGGTTACATTTGCATACGATGCCGCTTCAACCCATTTTATGAAGTAGTCAATAACCACCAAAATGAAACGATGTACATTCGATGCTTTGGGCTCAATCATGCCAATCATATCAATTCCCCTCATGGAGAAGGGACACGGAGAGGAAATGATGTTCAATAGTGTCGGAGGAACATGAATCTTATCTGCATATATTTGACACTTGTCGCATTTCTTCACATACTTGAGACAGTCAGATTCCATTGTCACCCAATAGTAACCTGCTCGTAACATCTTCTTTGCCATTGCATGTCCATTGGAATGAGTACCAAAGGAACCTTCATGGACTTCAGTCATCAATAGGTTTGCTTCGTGTCTATCCACACATCTGAGCAAAACCATATCGAAGTTTCTCCTGTACAATACATCGCCACTTAGGTAAAAATTGTCAGCTAATCTTCTCAAAGTCTTCTTATCTTTCAAAGATGCCCCAGATAGGTAAATCTGACTTTGGAGGAAACACTTGATGTCGTAATACCATGACTTTTTGTCTTCGATTTCCTCCACCGAAAACACATGAGTTGGCCTATCAAGACCCATCATAGTCAAATTGGGTACCCATTCCAATATTTTACTACGATCATTGAAGCCAACATTACAAGAGCATCTACCGGTTTTCATCTCGAGGGATATGATGAAAATCAACCTTTGTAAAGAAAGTTGAAATCCTCCTCGCATAATCTCTATATGGTATGAAACTGGGTTGATTCGTCTCCCATTCCCCTTTGATCTGATTCACGACCAAAGTTGAATCTCCATAGACGTCCAAGTATTTGATTATGAGATCAATGGCCTCTTCAAGCCCCATAATGCAAGCTTCATATTCTGCCATATTGTTTGTACACCTGAAAGTCAATCTAGTTGTAAACGAAAAATGTGTGCCTTGAGGAGTAATAATCAGTGCCTCAATGCCATTACCATACTTATTAACTGCTCTATCAAATACCATGCCCCAACGGGAACCAGGTTCTGGTCCTTCTTCAAGCAATGGTTCATCACAATCTTTCATTTTCAGGTACAAGATCTCTTCATCAGGAAAATCATACTGCACTAACTGGTAATCTTCAATTGGTTGGTGAGCCAAATGGTCAGTCAAGACACTACCTTTAATTGCTTTTTGAGATCGGTATTCAATATCATACTCTGATAACAACATCTTCCAACAGGCATTTCTCCCAGTTAAAGCAGGCTTCTCAAATATATACTTGATTGGATCCATTTTGGATATCAACCAAGTGGTATGATTCAACATATATTGACGCAGATGCTTAGCAGCCCAAGCCAATGCAGAACAAGTCTTCTCTAGCATAGAATACCGAGTCTCACAGTCGGTGAATTTCTTACTGAGGTAGTAAATAGCATATTCTTTCTTTCTAGTCTCATCTTGATGACCTAGAACACAACCCATACTATCTTCAAGCACAGTCAAATACATGATCAACGGTCTTCCTTCCACAGGTGGAGACAGAAGCGGAGGCTCGAGCAGATATTCCTTGATACTGTTAAAAGCTTTCTGGCAGTCTTCGGTCCAATCACAAGACTAATCTTTCCGAAGAAGCTTGAATATAGGTGCATACGTGGAAATCATGTGTGAAATGAATCTTGAGATATAATTCAAGCGGCCAAGAAAACCTCTGACTTACTTCTCAGTTTTGGGCACAGGCATCTCTTGTATTGCTTTGACCTTGGCAGGATCAACTTCAATACCCTTCTCGTTGACGATAAAGCCCAACAACTTACCAGAATGAACACCAAAAGTATACCTATTGGGATTCAAGCGGAGTTTATACTTCCTCAAACACTAGAATAGCTTCAACAAATGCTTAACATGTTCCTCTTCATCAATAGATTTATCAATCATATCATCTACGTAGACTTCGATCTCTTTATGCATCATATCATGAAAAAGAGTAGTCATTGCTCTTTGGTAAGTCGCACCAACATTCTTTAAACCGAAAGACATCACTCTATAATAGAATGTTCCCCAGGGTGTAATGAATATGGTCTTATCCATATCCCTGGGTGCCATCTTGATCTTATTATATCCGGAAAATTTGTCCATAAATGAAAAGACTTTGAATTTAGCTGTATTGTATACCAATATATCAATGTGTGGCAGAGGGAAATCATCTTTCGGACTGGCTTTATTCAAATATCTATAATCAACGCATATACGAACTTTTCCATCCTTCTTCGGAATAGGCACAATATTGGCCACCCACTGCGGATACTCAACGGTCACAAGGAAATCGGTGTCAATCTGCTTTTGCACTTCTTCTTTGATCTTCACTGCCATATCAGGATGAGTTCTCCTCAACTTTTGCTTGACTGGCAGGCATTCTGGCTTAAACGGCAATCTATGCTCCACAATCTTAGAATCCAACCGAGGCATGTCTTGATAGGACCAAGCAAACACATCTGAATACTCTCAAAGAAGATCAATCAACCCCTTCTTAACTTCAGGACACAGTCGAGATCCAATCTTGACTTCCTTCAAATCATCCTCGGAACCCAAGTTGACTAACTCAATCTGCTCCTCAAATTGCTGAATGGACTTTTCCTCTTGCTTAAGAAAACGAGACAATTCATCATACACTTCTTCATCACTTTCCTCCTCAGCCTCAAACACAGGGAAATCAAAATTTCGAGAAGGAGAAGGATCATTGTATTCAATGGGGTTAGAAACCAACCTGCATAATGATTTCATATTTTGATTTTAGAGAAGTGAATTGTGACTAAATATTATACAGATGGACAATTATATTATTTATTTATGTTTTTTGTGATTACCATTTTCAGAAAAAAGAAAAAAGTAAAAATAAAACATCATAGATATGGATGAATAGAATTATATTTTATTAATGATCAAAATTTGAAAATGCCAAACAATGTTCACTTCTCCCTTAGGCATAGGAGAAGGATTTTCAAAAACAAATAAAAGAAATTACTTAGATCGATGCATAATAATAGGAATATCAATGACAGTCCAATTGTTGCAAGCCTTTCCATGCGTCACAAAATTGGTGCAGTCTTCATCTTCATCACCCTCTAGCACAACAACTAAGTGTTGTTCATTACCATGAATGAACCCTCTGCTACGGAAACTGAGTTGCACGTCTTTAGCTCTAACTACTGATGAACCTTGTTAGAAACCCAAGCCGGCCCTGCTCTAGTTATCAGAGACTTCTACCATCTGTCCCCACTGATCAGACTGACCATCTTTAACAATTTTCAACGCATCTTTGAATGAGGACATGGGTGCCCTAACTCTCTTTTCTTCAACAATAGATAAGGCTTGGATCGGAGTTCCAACCTCATCCTCAACTTGTACGTAAGAGAAATATGACAGGTGACTGACCAACAACGCCTTCTCCCCACCAACAATAACCAACTTACCATTCTTGACAAATTTCAGTTTCTGTTGCAACGTTGAAGTAACGGCTCCTGCCTCATGAATCCATGGCCTTCCCAATAGACAACTATAGGTCGGGTGGATATCCATTACTTGAAAAGTAATTTGGAAGTCACTCAGACTTATCTTCACTGGAAGGTCCACTTCGCCAATTACAGTTTTTCGAGAACCGTCAAGTGCTTTGACGATCACGCCACTATATCTCATCGGAGCTCCTTGGTATGACAACTTTGACAGGGTTGACTTTGGAAGCACATTCAATGAAGAACTAGTTTCTACCAATACATTGGACAGAGCATCATCTTTGCAGTTCATTGAGATATGCAGAGCCAACTTGTGATTTCTACCCTTGTCGGGGAGTTCTTCATCACAAAAACTGAGATTGTTGCAAGAAGTGATGTTAGCTACAATATGATCGAAATGATCCATTGTAACATAATGTTATACATAAGCTTGCTCTAATACCTTCTGAAGTGCTTCTCTTAGCGCTTCTGAATTCATTAGCAGAGACAATACACTGATCTTGGAGGGAGTTTGAAGCAGCTGCTCCACCACATTGAACTCGCTCTTCTATATCAATATAAGCACTTCATCGTCATCGTTAGGCTTCAAGCCGCTGGATTCACCAGACTGACACCTTGGAGTGCTAACAGACTCTACCACTGGTACATCCACTTTCTTATTAATAGATACATCCTCTACGTTTTTTGGGAACACCGGCCCAAACACACGACCACTGTGGGTCACCTTGGTAACTTCAGCTATGCTCACAACCGAACTGGTCGTAGGTAAAGGAACCTCTTGACCATTCTCCTACATGGTAGCATTATACTGATATGGGACAACCTTATCGGATGCATACGGGATAGGGCCTGCTAACCGTATAACCAACGCCGATACCGATCTCTTGTTGGCGCTATTACTGTTACTGTTGTCGTACTGAATCACCAATCTCCCAAGAGTTTTAAAAACCGGGACTATAACATTGACATCGTCATCTATATGACGGGACTGCACAATCTGAATCAAACCTTCATCCATCAACCTCTGGATGTCTCTCTCCACAATCATACAACCTCTGGGATTGACACTGCAAATAACACAACCATCATGATCATGCTCACAATCACTAACCAAGCAAATATCCTTGTGCATCATCACCAAGGACCTTCTAATGAAACGTAGATCAAATACCTTGAACTCGCCAAGACCTTCGTCCACCATATTAACAGATGAATTTCCATGGGCAAGTAGTGGGCTAGCTTTGACGTTCGGAGAATGGTCCTCAAAGAACACCATTACACTCTTGACCAGCTTCTAGACTTCATATTTCAAGGGGTAGCAATTCTCGATATCATGATCGGGATCTCCTTGATGAAAAGCACAGCGGAGTTCCGGTTTGTACCACCATGGGAGTGGTTCAGGGATTTGAGGGGGATTTCTTGGTTGCAACAGGTTCTTGAGAACCAACGATGGATATAATTCTGCGTACGCCATAGGAATTGGGTCGAAAGAGACCTTCTTCCTCTCAAAATTTGATTGTTGTAGAAGATGATTGTTGGTAATGTTGTAGGTGTTTGTTCACTACGGTGATTGCTGTTGTTGATGTTGTTGTTGTTGAATTGGTGCTGACTGATTAGGTGAAAATACTGGGATTACTGATGATACTTGATGATGGTGTTGACGGGCTGGTTGATTTCTTCTTACATGAGGCCTGCTTTGCCTCCCAACAAACACTGCATTAGTCTCTGCTTCCTTCTTCTTACCAATACTATTTCTATATCTCTTGCTGGATGACGCTTCCTCCTTAGATAACCATCCCTCTCGGACACCTTCTTCTAGCCTCATCCCCATGTTTACCATCTCGGTAAAATCACTGGGGGCACTGGCAATTATCCGCTCATAATTAAATGAGATCAGGGTCTTTAGAGAATTTTTAGTCATCTCTTTCTCTTCCAAAGGAGGGGTAATCTGAGCAGCAAACTCTCTCTATCTTTGAGCATACTCCTTAAACATCTCTTTATCCTTTTGAGACAACGACCTCAACTGGTCTCTATCTGGAGCCATATCAACATTATATTTGTACTACTTCACGAATGCTTCTCCCAAATCATTGAACGTGTGGATGCTCACACTATCCAATCCCATGTACCACCTCAGAGCGGCACCGGTCAAGCTGTCTTGAAAATAATAGATCAATAATTGATCATTATCAGTTTGAGTAGACATATTTCTAGCATGCATCACAAGATGACTGAATGGACATGTATTCCCTTTGTACTTTTCAAACTCAGGCACTTTGAACTTCACCGGGATCTTCACATTAGGAACCAAACAAAGTTCTGTAGCACTCTTTCCAAACAGATCCTTACCCCTCAAATTTTTCAACTCCTTACGCAATTTAAGGAATTGATCTTTCATCTCATCCATCTTCTCATACACATCAGAGCCCTCGGGCGGCTCAGAATGATAGATGGTGTCTTCTACACGGGGTAGAGTATGCATAATAGGCGGTGGCACAGACATGACCGGGTTAGATGCCTGTATAGAAGAAAATGTAGGTGCAAAGCCTTCAGGCACAAAATTAGGCGACATTCCCCACGAGAATCTGGTAGACATGTTGGGTGCGAAGTGAGCAGCAATTGCAGGAATGGTAGAGGTAGCAACCTCGGAAGTGACAGTCCTCTGAGGAGGAGGAGTTGCAGGCGTTGGAGAAGACTGGCTCTGAGCGGCTAACACTGACTCCATCATGGCAGTCAGACAGGAGATCTCATCCTTCAAGTCTCTACTCTCTTGCTCTAGATGCTCCATAATCTTTGAGCGATTGGCACTGGTGTTGTATCGATGGTTAGCGTGGCTGAAGCACAGAAGAAACACCAATAAGACATCTGCCGAAAGAGAAACCTGCTTATGCAAATGATGCATGAAGTGCAATGCTTGATTGTTATTATTTTCAAGGAACTTACTATATATTTTCATATATATATATATATATATATATATATATATATATATATATATATATATATATATATATATATATATATATATATATATATATATATATATATATATATATATATATATATATATATATATATATATATATATATATATATATATATATATATATATATATATATATATATATATATATTCAACAATAATTGCAACAATTTGATATGACCATAAAAATCTCTTTTATTTATATAATTGGAAGGATTACATTGAGTACAATTTCAGAAACCAAATGAAAAATACAAGAGAAAAGGAGACTAGTCATTCTAAGGATCCCTAACAACAACATCAGAATATCGGGCGGCAGGCGCTTACTTCCTTCGAATGCGTCAGGTCTTAGTCTCAAAAGAAGCCTTCATCTGAGTCTTCTCGAGGACAAGTTGGTCAACAATCTTCTTCCAAGTGACAAAAGGCTGAGGCATACTAGAGGAAGATGAAACCTCTGGTTCTCTCTGTCTCTTTGTTACTCGATCTTCAAGTAGCTCAATAAGTGCATCTTTTTCCTTGGACTCAAGTTTCAACTCTTCATGCTTTCTGCTCAAAGCATGGAAATGCTCTTCCCACATATCTTTCTCTTGCTTCATCTTAGCGAGTGCGTCTTCCAACTTCTATACATCTTAGTTAGGGAGAGTTAATGGCTCCACCACAACCATAGACATAGGTATCTAACAAGCAAAAGGCATCTTCAAATTCAAATCTCTCTTCTTCACTCAAAGAGTGTAATCTTCCAAAGCTACACAATTGCACGGACCAAGCTCAAATCTTCCTTTCTTATGCATATTATGCCAAGCATGCACAATCTTCTGCTTCAAGTGTTGGGGATCTTTACCCTCTTGATAGAAAAGACCTTCTAACAAAGTGTTATTAGGTTTGTCTCTCAAAGGGAACCCAAGTTGGCGACGAGCCAAAGTTGGGTTGTAGTTGATTCCTCCTTGTATACCTATGAGAGGCACATTAGAGAATTCACCACAACAATCAATAATCTACAAATTGCTTAATGAAGGATCATACCAAACTATATCATCATTAATGAGAGATATAAGTCTCTGAGACCACCTTAGACACTGTTTGTTTTCTACAAAAGCAGGTGTCTGAGGCAAGTGGGAAATAAACCACTTGTATAGAAGAGGAATGCAACAGACAATAGTTCCATCAGAGTAGGCACAGGATTCCCAATCAAGAAGATTCTAATGGCGCTAACATCAACAAAACCATCAATGTTAGGCAACAAAGCTAGCCCATAGATGAGAAACACAGATATAGCTTCAAAGGCATCTATACTACCAGCTTGAGCAAAGGCAGTAACTTCCTTGATGAGGAACTCGGAAGTCAACCCAAACAATCCTCCTTTCTTCACCCAATGAGCCTCTATCTCAGACTTCTTCAAGTGATGGGCTTCAGTAATAAGATGAGATATGGGAATCTCTTCCAATCCACTAAGTGACACTTTGTTAGAAACAGGTATATCCAAGAGATGGGCGTACTCCTCCAACGTAGGAACAAGCTGATTCAGTAAAAGTGAAGCAATGGTAGAGAGGATAATAAAACTGAACCAAAACACTCAGAAGTCCTTCAACCACATCAGCAGATAAGATAGACAGAAGCTTCCCATGACATTGCTTGAAGTCCAAGGGATCTAATACAAAAGATTCTAACTTCCTTAACTCTTTCAAGTCGGGACATCTGAAACTGTACTTCTTAGTGTTCCTTCATCCACAATCCATGGTCTAAAAATATTTGCAAAAAATACCTTAGTTCCCCGGAATTTTTGTGTGATGAATGTTATGATGCGCATGAATGCATGAATGCAACAATCACAAATAAGGGATCACACACAAGGAAAACAAATAAAGGTCAAAGGATGAATCAAGTCATTTTAAAGATCAATCATCCATTTTGGTAGATTATGGTTTAAACCTTATCAACACCCAAGTTCCATTGACATTGACAAGACTTGATTGGATCAACCAAGAATCAAGGGTTTGTTGTGAGTCACGAGCATGGATTCTGGGTAAGAACCATCCCAAATGAGTGAACTAAGGATAAAAACATGTGTATCATGTTCTAAAAGAAATGTTCTCAAGAGAACCCATAATATTCTCAAGAGAAACTCGTCTGAGTGTAGCATCGCGTAACAACTGTGATCAAGTCTACACTTGAACAGTCTTTGCACTACGTCCTAAATAGGCCAAGATGGGTTAAATGCTCTACGACCCTCGGCTTCTCGGACCCCAAATCAGGGATAATAATGCCTAACCATAAATAATTTGTGTGACATTCCTAACTCCAAAAGGGTATCCACTGAGTAGATGGATCTCAAGCCAACTTGTTAAGAACTACTCCACACAAGTCGAACATGACTATACCATCCTTCTATCTTAATTGCACTCAAGTTCGGGATAGAACTTATCTCACAACTCAAAGATCTCCAAGCACAACAAGCAGATTATATCATACAAACAAATATACATACATCAAATATACAATTATATTCACATGAAAAAGTAGGCTAAACCCACTAGAGACTAATCCCTAGCAGAGTCGCCACTTAATTTTTGTAGCGGTAAATTCATGACCATCGAGCTATGGATAAGCTAGACGTCAATAAAACCAGAGTCACCACCGCGCTTTTATTGGTTACAAGGGAAAAGGGAAAAGTACGAAAAAACCCAAAAATAAGAAGTTTTCAAATTAAAACTAATAAAATGCCAGAGATTACAGGTAAGGGGGTTGGTTACACAGAGGAAAGTTGTTAGCACCCTAAGTGTCCTAGGTACTCCTAGGGAGCCCTTTTTTATGTGCATATGTGTTTTTGTACAAAAGATGTTTGCAATAGATAAAGTGGGTGGATGAGAAAAGAATTCATTAATTATATTTTTGTGTTTGACAAGACCTTCGGACTTGTGCCTACGTGCCAACATAAAAATGAGGGATCAAAACCTCGTAGTTCGTGGTATCTATTTCAAAGTGAGTGCATTGCTTTTAATAAAATTTTAAGTTTTGCAAAGGCACAAGGGCCTAAAAAAGTTTTAAATGAGTGTTACTTCTTTTGGCTTTTCAAATTTTAAGTCAAGTATAATTAAGTTTATTTAGAAGTTTGATTAAGAAAAAGTTTGAAAATGCAATGGCATAAGGCCAAGGTTTCTAATTTGCAATATGGTCAAAGTTTAGAAGACAGACACAAGCAAAAAAGATTTTTAAAAGAGGGGGAGATTTTGAAATTAAATAAGTGGGGAGGAGATGAAGAGACTGATCCTAAGCATAAATTTAAAAGTTAAGAGTTAAAAAGATTTGACCAATGGGCTGCAATCCAATAGACAAGAATGTCATATCGAAACCCAAAATTTCCTTGGACTTTAGAGTCAAGCAACAATCAATATACAAATAGCAAGTTGAAGAGCAAAGCATCAAATAAAGATTTCCACATCCAAGCTTAGCAACTCCATTATCTTCCTCATAATTGCCCATGTATCAGATGACTTCAAAGATGGCATTAGGCACAAGTTCAAAATAACAGCTTGACTATAATCATGTTGCAGATGAACTCAAATGGATCTCCAATATTGTTTCAGATGAATGTTCACTTCACAAGCATTTGGTTTCATGAAAGTTAGCATTGGCCAAGTCCTTTGCATTATGAAAGGTTTCCTAAATTCTAAGTCCAATAGTCTCAGATCAAACCAACAGTCCACACAAAATGTTTTTTTAGGGTTTTTGTTCTTAATATTTACATTAAGGTCAAAAAGACCACACAAGCAAACAAATATATACAAATACAATATATCACAAAATATGGTCCAAGTGGATAAAGGGAAAATGACATTAAAGTAAACAACTTGAATGGTATGAATAGTGGCAAATCAATAAGGCTTAAAATTAAAGTGCATTAAAAGTAAATGACTTGAAATTAAAGATTAGTTGTTAGTGTATTAGAAGTTAGTATTGCTTTTTCTTTGCTTTTGTTTAAGTCATTCTTTGGAGAACACTCAACCCACTTATCACAAGCATGGATCCTTGAACCAAGACATCTTCCAAAGGAAGGAAAAAAGGCCAAGTTTCCACACAATACCATGAAAGAGGGGAGACTTACAATCTCACTAACTAGAATGCTATGCCTTTTGTGTCAAAATTTAGCGATATGTTAAGTAATCATAATTGGACTTATGTAGAAGTCACAACTATTTGAGGTCGGGCAATAGAATTTTGGTGTTAATGCATGTTAGAGACATAGTATAATGGACTATGCTCATGAAACATAGTACACACAAAAAGAATATGCAAAGTGGAGGACCTAATCTCATCCATACTTATGTTGATTTTGCAATCAACTAGCCTTAGGATATAGAGATATTATAGGTCCATGACATGAATGAATAAAGAAGGGGAATGAGATGAAAAGGGAGGGGAAATGGATCAAACACAAATTATTCAAAGGAGGACTTTTACCAAATTAAGATCATTCATTCATTTTGGGAGATGGAATGTACATTTCATCAATCCCCTAAATCCAATAAGCTTAACCTAGCAACGTCAAATCAACATTGACCAAGGCCCAACAACACAAGTCAAACTCACAAGGTCAATTAAAATGTCTCTGCACAATTTATTTGGAATTTAATCAATTAAAAGTAATAAAAATATGTATTAAATTAAATTATGGTTGGTCAATTTCCTAAAACCTCATCAAAGCACCAAAGAAATGGCCACGAGATTTATCATAGGTTAAACAAGGTCAAAGGACCTTGGAGAAAAAATTTCAGAATTTTTGGAAACTGAAAAGTATTTTTGAACAATTAAAAATATTCACAAAAGCAATTAAATCATGAAAAATATTAATAATGATCCAAAAAATAATTTTAATTCAGAAAAAATGTGGACCACTTGATCTCCCTCACAAAAACTTAAATAATTTTTGGAAACTCTCATATTTTTTAGATCAATATTAAAGTTAATATGAATTAATGAAAATAAAACAAATAAAATGAAAATCAATTAATCAGAAAAAATGTGGACCACTTGATCTCCCTCATTAATTGAGGTGGCAGATCAAGTGGATGAAAACATGCGTTCCATGGTACACTCAAGTCAGCATGCCACACAGTTGGTAATCAAAAGGAACGCTCATGATTAAAACAAATTGAACTGATCCTGTGGCCCTGGACCACGCCGCCTCATTGTCGGAGCAAAGCGTCAGTCGTCTTCTCAGGCGACCTTGGCCGGGATGGCCCACTCATCACCATCACAAAAAGGAAAAAGAAGGACATGATCTTAAAGAAAAAATGGCACTGATCACGAATCTGACCTCAATTCAACCTTACTCCAAGTATATTGAGAGATACATGGAGTTGAAATTTGAGGTACATGAACTGAGTTGCTTCGATTTAGCCTCAAAGCAACTCAATCTTTTTGCCTACATTGGTAGTACATCAGACAACCAAGGATCCAAGAGAATAGATGAGAAATGAGAGAGAATCGAAGAGATGAAAAAATATGGAAAATACCTTCAATGATGTGCAGAACTTGATCTCTCTTGCTTGAATTGGTGCTTGATCTTGCTTAGGAAGCTTGCATAAGTGGCTTAGGATTGGTACAAAGCTTTGGATCATGGAGTTTTTGAATCTCCAAACAGTGAGATTCAAACTCAATTTTCAAGTGAAAATTCTTACGTTTCCCTTTCAAATGTGAGGGTTTCAGGTGTGGGAGGCAAAGTTGGCACACAAGGGTCCTCATTTCTGATGCTAGAGGCTCTTATTTATAGCCAATTCAAATGTTATTTGCACCTTCCAAAATGTTTCCAAATTTGGCAAATGAGTGATGCATGCTTGCATGGGCGTGTACAGGCCTATGAAGCTACTCAATTAAGTCCATAATCACATGCAATTGAGTCTGAAAGTAGATTGGGATGCAAGGCAAAAGTGTGCAGCTGTTTGAAGTTTGATCCTTGCCAAATGATGTAGCCATGTTCAGACCATGCGCAGACCTCTCAAACCTTATCCAAAATGGATGAAATTAGACTATTTGTAAAGGTTAGATCAAGAGGAACAACTCTCATGTTGAACACTTTTCCATTTGAAGGTTTTATCATGATGAATTTTGAGGTGGAAGTTTGGAAATTTCAACATGCCAAAAAAAATTCTAAGTGTCAAGCCATATGTTCAATTATTCCACCTTGGCTAACTTTTTATGTGAGCTTCAAATGAGAAAAGTGTCTTCATAAAAGTTGTGTCTCTTTCAAAAACCTTCAAAATGGTCACAAATGCGACCTTATTTTGATTTGGGATGAATGCTTTATGCATTTTTTAAGTTGAGGAAAATCACTTATTCAATGGTATTGATCCAAAATGACTTATAATGTATCGTGATATCACATGCTCATAAAATTTGAATTAGCTCTTCCTACAAACATCAAAGTTTAATTAGACACCTTGAATTTTATTTTTCAACTTTGAAATCTTTCATCTCATAAAAATTGAGCAAGTTATGGCCTTGGGAAGTTGACCTCTAAATTAGGGTTTAGACAAAATGACCTATAATCGTTCAACATAAAAAATGTATTTCCAAGCAAAACTAGCTCTATACCTCAACATGAAAGTTGTCTGGAATGTCATTCAGAGTAACTTTTATCTTGGAATTATTTTCATATGGTGAACATTGTAGGAGATAGGGTCTAGGGGACCCCAGTTTTGATCAGATGAATTCCTCTGGTCAACCACCATCAACCACCTTGCTAACTTGCAATTCTCTTGACTTTTGGGACTCATGGGAGATCATGTATGAATAAGATGATGAAATTTTAAGTGTCCCTTGAAATATTTGATCAATTGGTGAAGAAGTTACACAAGATACCCATATGAACTATGGTTTCCAAGGAAAACCAATCCCAAACTCTTGAAGAATTCTTAATCAAAATAACATGTAAAGATCATAAGGACTCATATATGATGCCTATAGCCAGTTTGTATCATTCCTTGGTTGAGCTCTTAGCAATGAGGGTCTTAAACCCTAGACATGAACTTGATAGATCAAAGGTGATCAAGTGTCGTACCAACAAAAGAGTTAGGCAAATGCAAAGACATATTTTTGGTATTTTGGTTTAGAAAGGAAAAAAATGTACAATCACATGGTGCTTGGTGATCTATCCCAATACAAACCCAATGGATAAGGGGGAAGGAGAATGCCAAGGTATGATCTCAATGTTAATGCATATGATGAGATAGCATGAGGGATCTTAGGGTCTAAATTGGGGTCTTACAGCGTCTTCCAACTCCTCTACATATTGATTAGGGAGAGTTAATGGCTCAACCACAACCTAAGACATGGATATTTTATAAGAATAAGGCATCTTCAACTCCAAAGTCCTCTTCTTCACCCAAAGAGTGTAAGCTTCCAAAGCTACACAATTGCATGGTCCAAGCTCGGATCTTCCTTTCCTATGCACATTATGCCAAGCATGCACAATCTTCTGCTTCAAATGTTGGAGATCTTTACCCTCTTGATAGAAAAGACCTTCTAACAAAGCAGGGTTTTAGTTAATTCCTCCTTGTGTACCAATGAGAGGTACATCAGAGAAATCACCACAACAATCAATAATCTCCACGCTACTCAATGAAAAATCATACCAAACTATATCGTCATTAGTGAGAGACATAAGTCTCTGAGACCACCTTATACATTATTTGTTATCCACAAAAGCAGGTGTCCAAGGCAAGTGTGAAATAAACCACTTGTACATAAGAGGAACACAACAGACGATCGTTCCACCACTCTTAGAATTTCTCAAATGCAAAAAAAAGTACATATCACCCAACAAAGTAGGCATAGGATTCCCAATCAATAAAATTCTAATGGCGTTAATATCAACAAAATCGTCAATGTTAGGGAACTAAGCCAAACCATAGATGAGCAACACAAAGGTAGCTTCAAACGCATCCACACTACCGGCTTGAGCAAAGGCAGTAGCTTCCTTGATGAGGAACTCAGAAATTAATCCAAATAACCCTCCTTTCTTCACCCAATAAGACTCTATCTCAGATTTCTTCAAGTGAAGAACTTCAGCAATATGATGATCTAAGAATCTCTTCCAATCCACTAAAAGGCACTTTGTCAGAAACGGGTATTCCCAAGAGATGGGAATACTCCTCCAACATAGAGAGGATCATAGAACTGAACCAACACACTCAAAAGTCCTTCAACCACATCAACAGATAAGATAGACATAAGCTTCACATGACGTTGTTTAAAATCCAATGGATCTAATACAAAAGATGATAGCTTCCTTAACTCTTTCAAATCGGGACATCTGAAATTGTACTTCTTAGTGTTCCTTCGTCCATAATCCATGGTTTGAAAATATTTCCAAATAAGACCTCCGTTCCTTGAAATTTTTGGTGTGATGAATGTCATGATGCGCATGAATGCATGAATGCAACAATCACAAATAAGGGATCACACACAAGGCAAACAAATAAAGGTCAAGGGATGAATCAAGTCATTGTACAGATCGATCATCCATTTTAGTGGATTATGGTTTACACCTTATCAACACCCAAGTTCCATTGATATTTACAAGACTTGATTGGATCAACCAAGAATCAAGGGTTTGTTATGAGTCACGAGCATGGAGTCTGGGTAAGAACCATCCCAAAGGAGTGAACTAAGGATAAAACCTATTGATCATGTTTTAAAAAGTTCCCAGAGTCTTAATTCCATCTATCGGATATTAAAGGTTAGGATGACTGACTCATCAACCCATAATATTCTCAAGAGAAACTCGTCTGAGTGTAGTATCGCGGAACAACTATTATCAAGTCTACACCCGAACAGTCTCCGCAATACGTCCTAAATAGGCCAAGAGGGGTTAAATTTTCTACGGTCCTTATTTTCTCGGACCCCAAATCAGAGATAGTAATGCCTAACCACAAATAACTTGTGTGACATTCATAACTCCAAAAGGGTCTCCACTGAGTAGACGGGTACCAACCCAACTTGTTAAGCTAGACATCAATAAAACCAGAGTCGGCACCACGCTTTTATTATTTCCAAGGGAAAAGGAAAAAGTACAAATAAAACCCAAAAGATAAGAAGTTTTCAATTCATAACTAATAAAATGTCAGAGATTACAGGTAAGGGGGTTGGTTACACAGAGGGAAGGTGTTAGCACCGAAAGTGTCCTAGGTACTCCTAGGGAACCCTTTTTTGTGTGCATATGTGTTTTTGTACAAAATGATATTCACAATAAAATAAAGTGGAGGGATGAGAAAAGAATCCATTAATTTTATTTTTGTGTTTGACAAGACCTTCAGACACATGGCTACGTACCAACATAAAATGGGGGATCAAAACCTCGTAGTTCGTGGTATCAATTTTAAAATGAGTGTATTGCTTTTAACAAAAATTTATGTTTAACAAAGACACAAAAAGCCTAAAATAATTTGAATGAGTGTTACTTCTTTTTGGCTTTTGAAATTTTAGGTCAAGTATAGTTAAGTTTACTTACAAGTTTGATTAAGAAAAGGAGTCTGAAAATGCAATGGCATAAGGCCAAAGTTTCTAATTTGAAATATGGTCTAAGTTCAGAAAACAAACACAAGCAAAGAAGATTTTGAAAGGAGGGAGAGATTTGAAATTAAAGAATTGGGGAGGAGATGAAGATACTAATCCTAAGCACAAATTTAAAAGTTAAGAGTTGAAAAGATCAGACCAATGGGCTGCAATCCATTAGACAAGAATGTCATATAGAAGCCCAAATTTCCCTTGGACATTAGAATCAAGCAACATCAATACAAAAATAGCAAGGTGAAAAGCAAGGCATCAAATAAAGATAGCCACATCCAAGCTTAGAAATTCCATGTTCTTCTTCAAAATTTCCCATGCATCAGATAACTTCAGAGATGGCATTAGGCACAGGTTCAAAAAATAGCTTCACAATGATCATGTAGCATATGACCTCAAATGGATCTTCAATATTGTATCAGATGAATGTTCACTTCACAAGCACTTGGTTTCATGAAAGTTGGCATTGGCCAAGTCCTTTGCATAGGGAGTGTTTCCTAAATTCTAAGTCCAATAGTCTCAGATCAAACCAACAGTCCACACAAGATGCTTTTTTAGGGTTTTTGTTCTTATTATGCACTTTAAGGTCGAAAGACCATACAAGCAAACAAGTATATACAAACACAATATATTACAAATTATGGCCCAAGTGGGAAAAGTGAAAATGATATTTAGTAAACAAATTGAATGGTATGAATAATTACAAATGAATTAAAAGCTCAAAATTAAAGTGCATAAAAGTAAATGGCTTGAAATTAAATGTTAGTTGTTAGTTGATTAGGAGTTAGTATTGCTTTTGCTTTGTTTTTTTTTAAGTCATTATTTGGAGAACACTCAACCCACTTATCACAAGCATGGATCCTTGAACCAAGACATCTTCCAAAAGAAAGGAAAAAGGCCAAGCTTCCACACAATACCATGAAAGAGGGGAGACTTACAATCTCACTTACTATAATGTTATGCCTTTTGTGTCACAAATTTAGCGCTATGTTAAGAATCTTAATTGGACTTGTGTAGAAGTAACAACTATTTGAGGTCAGCAATAGAATTTTGGTGTTAATGCATGTTAGAGACATAGTATAATGACCTATGCTCATGAAACATACCACACACAAAAAGAATATGCAAAGTGGTGGACCTAATCTCATCCATACTCATGTTGATTTTGAAATCAACTAGCCTTAGGATATAGAGATATCATAGGTTCATGATATGAATGAATAAAGAAGGGGAATGAGATGAAGATGGATGGTGAATGGATCAATCACAAATTGGTCAAGGGAGGACTTTTACTAAATTAAGACCATTCATTCATTTTGGGAGATGGAATGTATATTCCACCAATCCACTAATCCAATGATCTTAACCTAACAAAGTCAAATCAACCTTGACCAAGGTCCAACAACACAAGTCAAACTCAACAACTCAATTAAAATGGCTCTACACAATTTATTTGGCATTTAAACAATAAAAAATAATCAAAATATGCATTAAATTAATAATGGTTGGTCAATTTCCTAAAACCTCATCAAAAACACCAAATAAATGGCCATGCGATTTATCATAGGTCCAACAAGGTCAAAGGACCTTGGAGAAAAAAATTCATAATGTTTGGAAACTTAAAAGTATTTTTAAATAATTAAAAATATTCACAAAATCAATTAAATCATGAAAAATATTAATAATGACCCAAAAAATAATTTTAATTCAGAAAATGAAAGAGAATTTTATTTAAAATTTTTTGGTGAAACTCTCATACTTTTTGGATCAATATTTAAATTAATATGAATTAATGAAAATAACACAATTAAAATGAAAATCAAATAATCAGAAAAAACGTGGACCACTTGATCTCCCTCATTAATGAAGGTGGCAGATCAAGTGGATCCAAACGCACATTCCACCATGGACTAGAGTCAACTCGCCATAAATAAGGTATTCAAAACCAACGCTTGTGAATAAAACAATTTGAATAGATCATGTGGCTCTGGACCATGCCAGCTCACCACCAGAGCAAATCTCCGGTCACCTTCTCAGGCGAGCCTCGCCGGACTGGTCCACTCATCACCATCACTAAAATAAAAAATAAGGACATGATTTTGAAGTAAAAATGGCACTGAGCATAAATCTGACCTCAATTTATCCTAACTCCAAGTATATTGAGAGATACAAGGAGTTGAATTTTTAGGTGCACGATCTGAGTTGCTTCGATTTGACCTCAAAGAAACTCAATCTTCTTGCCTGCATTCGTAGGACTTCAGACAACCAAGGAACCAAGAGAATTATAGAGAATTGAGTGAGAATCGAAGAGATGAAAAATTCTGGAAAATACCTTCAATGTAGTGCAGAATTCGATTGCTCTTGCTTTGATTCTTTCTTGATCTCACTCAGGAAGCTTGCAGAAGTAGATTAGAATCAACCAAAGGCTTTGGATCACTGGAGTTTTGATTCTCCAAACAGTGAGATTCAAACTCAATTTTTAAAGAAAATTCTCAGGTTTCTCCTTTCAAATGGAAGGGTTTGGGGTATTGGAGCAAAGCTGGTGCGAGGGGATCCTCAATTCTGAACCTAGATGCTTCTATTTATAGCCGAATCACATGTTATTTGCACCTTCAAATTAAACTTCCAAATTTGGAAATGGATGATGGATGCTTGCATGGGCGTGTATAGGATAATGAATTCACTCCTCTAGGTCCATAGTCAAGTATGAATGAGTTTGAAAGCAACTTGGAATGCAAGGCAATTGTACACAGCTGTTTGAAGTTTTGATTTTGCCAAATGATGATGCCATGTTTAAGCCATGCGCAGCCCATTCAAATCTTGTCCAAAATGGATGAAATTGAACTTTTTGGAAAGGTTAGATCAAGAGGAATAACTTTCATGTTGTACACTTTTCCATTTGAAGCTTTTATCATGATGAATTTTGAGGTAGAAGTTTGGAGATTTTAACATATCAAAAAAAATTCTAAGTGTCAAGCCATATGTTCACTTATTCCACCTTGGCTAAATTTTTATGTAAGCTTCAAATGAGAAAAGTTCCTTCATAAAAGTTGTATCTATCTCAAATTCCTTCATAATGGTCAAAAATTTGACCTCATTTGGATTTGATATGAAGTATTTATGCATTTTTGATGTTGAGGAAAATCACTTGTTCAATGGTATTGGTCCAAAATGACCTATAATGTATCCTCATGTCACATGCTCATAAAAGTTGAATTAGATCTTCCTCCAAACATAAAGGTTGAAGTAGACACCTTGAGTTTAATTGTGAAACTTGGAAATCTTTTATCTCATAAAAATTGAGCAATTTATGGCCTTGGGAAATTGACCTCCAAATTAGGGTTTAGACAAAATGACCTATAATCTTTCACCATAAAACATGACTTTCCAAGCAAAACTAGCTCTAGAACTCAACATGAAAGTTGTTTGTAATGTAATTTAGAGTAACGTTTATCTTGGAATCATTTTCATATGATAAAAATTGTAGGAGATAGGGTCTAGGGGACCCCAGTTTTGATCAAATGAACTCCTCTGGTCAACAACCATCAACCAACTTGCTAGCTTGCAATTATCTTGACTCTTGGGACTCATGGGAGATCATATATGCATAAGATGATGAAATTTTAGGTGTACCTTGAAATATTTGGCCATTTGTTGAAGAAGATTGGTGAAGAAGCTACACAAGACACCCAGATGGATTAGGGGTTCCACTGCAAACCAATTTCAAACTCTTGATGATTTGATGATCAAAATAACATGTGAATTTAATGGGGACTCATATATGATGTCTAAAGCCATTTTGGACCATTCCTTGATTGTTCTCTTGGAAAAGAGGGTCTTAAACCCTAGATGTGAGCTTGATAGATCAAAGGTGATCACGTGCCTTACCTACAAAATAGTTAGACAAATGCAAAGACATATTTTTGTTATTTTGGTTAGTAAATGATAAAATACAAAGTATGATACAATCAAATGGTGCTTGGTGATATCTCCTAATACAAACCCAATAAATGAGGGATAAGGAGGATGCCAAGGTATGATCTTAATGTTAATGCATATGATGAGATAGCATGAGGGATCTTGGGGTCAAAATATGGGTCTTACAAATCTAAGATTACACTACTCAATCCCCTCACTTGTAAGATATAAAGCTTTGGGTAAGATGAATTCCCTAGACTCATCGGCTATACCCTTGTTTTACCATGGGAAGGAGCAAGCCTTCATATGGTAATCCTTCAGGATAGGTCTCATCTAGCAGGGACCTTAGTAAGGACCCTTGCGGGTTGATAACATAAGGCCACCCTGATTTGAAGATGTTCTAGAAGAGGTCCCTAAAGCCATGGACCAAATTCAAAGTTTCATCGTAAATAAGTGACAAACTTCTTATGACAAACCCTTTGAATTGATCTACTCTAGGAGGAATCATCATTGAAGACCCCGCGGGATGAGAATTCCAGTGGCCAAGACAGGACGACTCCTTACTCAAGCTTATTACTTTTTACTCAAGCCTGGGTTTTAGTTTCACACCTTTGAAAATTCCAACCAATATGATATGACATACATAATCTATAACTATACATAAAGGGGATAAGAGAGTTTGGGCTAGCCTATTTATTTTCCAAAGTTGACCCTTAAATAACTTATTAATTTTTTCTACCGAAATTACCCCATAATTGAATAACTTCTAAGCATTTCAAATAAAAAACTGAAATTGTAATAACTTCTCAACATAAAAAAACACCATTTTTTGGTCATGTTTTTCTAATTATGTTTGGTTGTTTGTGAAGACATTCCCATTTTTTTAGAATTTTGACTTCCCCTTGGATGCTTGATCTCAACACTAAATTGACGCGATCGATGACAATGCTCTACAAATGGTGATTGGTAACACTTTTTCTCTTCTTCTTTTATCTCCATTCAATTTTGTTTGAATTTCTCATTCTCTACTTCAAATTGATATGTTTTTATGTTGTCATGTACATGATATGTAAGAGAATAATTGTTGATATGGGTTGCATGTTGTTACAAGAAGTCTTGTTGGGTGTTTTTCATATATATATATATATATATATATATATATATATATATATATATAGAGAGAGAGAGAGAGAGAGAGAGATTTGATTTTGATTATATGGTTGACCTTCCTATTAAGCAACAATGTCACTTAGTATCTCTCTTTTAAAGTTTATGTTTATTTGCTTAATAAACTATGAGAAACATTTTTTTTTCTTATTTTATCTAAATATTCTTATGGTTTTGAACAATCTATAACAATATATAAAAAAAAACTTAATTTTGGTGTCATCTATTTTATTTTTTCATAATACGGTATTCCAAACCACCAAATTATTCTACTCACATTAATGATTTGTTTGAAAAAAACCAATTGAAATAAAGTCACGTCACAAGAGAAGGGTATTTTTCACTTAAAATTTGTTGATGCAAGCCATCAATGGGCTGATATCTTTACAAAACCCCTTACTAAAGATAGATTCGTTTTCAATCTGAATTTTTTTTATGGATTTATGCCCAGAATGAAAAGATGTATTTCAAAATCTTTTAGTCTTCACAACTCTAGATTAGATTTTGAGAATTATTTTGGTTGACTCTGAAACATGAGCTCTCTGAAGTAAGGAAGTTTCATGAATAAAAAAGGTTTTGATTAGAAGCAATCTTATCAATTTTTCTTCCTTGAGTCTGAACAGTCTTTGTATTAAATGTGTGTCATATCGTTTGATATCATGTGGTTCTAAGTGGTGACAATTGTCCCACTTTCTAAGCATGTGTGATATAAGCATGACATAATGGGTTTCACAAATCTTGGAATTTGGTTAAAATCTCTTATGCTTCCCCCTTTTTGACTGCGTGTTTGTTAGCTTTTCATCATTGCTTAGATTCTATATAAACCCACCTCGCTCACAATTTCACACTACACTCACAACTACTCCAACACTTTTCTCTCTTTCAAACCTTCAAATACCCTATCTTCAATTGTTCTTCTTCATCTGCAACTTCCGTTAATGGATGATAAAAAACAACAATGACAACAAGCTCAACAAACTTAACCTCAATCTTCTTCTCATTCAGTCAATGATAAGAACACTCCTCCCTCCAAGAAAGAAATCTTCGGTAGTAGTATCTATAGCGGTAAATTCATGACCATCAAGCTAGGATAAGCTAGACGTTAATAAAACCAGAGTCGCCACTGCGCTTTTATTATTTCCAAGGGAAAAGGGAAAAGTACGAACAAAACCCAAAAAGATAATAAGTTTTCAAATCATAACTAATAAAATACTAGAGATTACAGGTAAGGGGGTTGGTTACACAGAGGGAAGGTGTTAGCACCCAAAGTATCCTATGTACTCCTAGGGAGCCCTTTCTTGTGTGAATATGTGTTTTTGTACAAATGGTGTTTGCAATAAATAGAGTGGGGGGATGAGAAAAGAATTCATTAATTGTATTTTTGTGTTTGACAAGACCTTCGGACTTGTGCCTACGTACCAACATAAAAATGAAGGATCAAAACCTCGTAGTTCGTGGTATCAATTTCAAAATGAGTGCATTGCTTTTAACAAAAATTTAAGTTTAACAAAGGCACAAAATGCCTAAAAAGGCTTGAATGAGTATTAGTTCTTTTTGGCTTTTGAAATTTTAGGTCAAGTATAGTTAACTTCATTAACAAGTTAGATTAAGAAAAGAGTTTGAAAATGCAATGGCATAAGGCCAAAGTTTCTAATTTTGTAATATGATCAAAGTTTAGAAAAACTCCAGCAAAGAAAATTTTAAAAGGAGGGAGATATTTGAAATTAAAGAAATGGGGAGGAGATAAAGAGACTAATCCTAAGCACAAATTTATTAGTTGAGAGTTGAAAAGATCTGACCAATGGGCTGCAATCCAATAGACAAGAATGTCATATAGAAACCCAAATTTCCCTTGGACTTAAGAATCAAGAAATAATCAATACACAAATGGCAAGATGAAGAGCAAGGCATTAAATAAAGATAGGCACATCCAAGCTTAGCAACTCCATGATCTTCTTCAAAATTTCCCATGCATCAGATAACTTCAAAGATGGCATTAGGCACAGGTTCAAAAAATAGCTTCACAATGATCATGTAGCATATGAACTCAAATGGATCTTCAATATTGTATCATATGAATGTTCACTTCACAAGCACTTGGTTTCATGAAAGTTGGCATTGGCCAAGTCCTTTGCATAGGGAGTGTTGCCTAAGTTCTAAATCCAATAGTCTCAGATCAAACCCACAGTACACACAAGATGTCTTTTAGGGTTTTTGTTCTTATTATGTACATTAAGGTCAAATGACCACACAAAACAAATAAATATATACAAGCACACAATATCACAAAATATGGCCCAAATGGGCAAAAAATGAAAAATGGCATTAAAGTAAACAAATTGAATGGTATGAATAATGGCAAATGAATTAAAAGTTTAAAAATAAAAGTGCAAAAAAGTAAATGACTTGAAATTAAATGTTAGTTGTTAGTTGATTAGAAGTTAGTATTGCTTTTGCTTTGCTTTTGTTTAAGTCATTCTTTGGAGAACACTGAACCCACTAATCACAAGCATGGATCTTTGAACCAAGACATCTTCCAAAGGAAGGATAAAAGGACAAGTTTCCACACAACACCATGAAAGAGGGGAGACTTACAATATCACTAACTAGAATGTTATTCCTTTTGTGTCACAAATTTAGCGATATGTTAAGCAATCGTAATTGGACTTACGTAGAAGTCACAATATTTGAGGCGGGGCAATAGAGTTTTGGTGTTAATGCATGTTAGAGACATAGTATAATGGACTATGCTCATGAAACATACCACACACAAAAATAATATGCAAAAGGGGGGACCTAATCTCATCCATACTTGTGTTGATTTTGCAAAACAACTAGCCTTAGGATATAGAGATATCATAGGTCCATGACATGAATGAATAAAGAAGGGGAATGAGATGAAGAGGGAGGGGGAATAGATTCAACACAAATTGGTCAAAGGAGGACTTTTACCAAATTAAGATAATTCATTCATTTTGGGAGATGGAATGTACATTCCATCAATCCCCTAAATCCGATGATCTTAACCTAACAAAGTCAAATTAACATTGACCAAGGCCCAACAACACAAGTCAAATTCAACAAGTCAATAAAATGGCTCCACACAATTTATTTTGTATTTAAACAATTAAAAACAAATAAAAATGCATTAAATTAAATTATGGTTGGTCAATTTTGTAAAACCTCATCAAAACACCAAAGAAATGGCCATGAGATTTATCATAGGTCAAACAAGGTCAAAGGACCTTGGAGAAAAAATTTCATATATTTTGGAAACTTAAAAGTATTTTTAAACAATTAAAAATATTCATAAAATCAATAAAATCATGAAAAATATTAATAATAATCCAAAAAATAATTTTAATTCATAAAATGAAAAAGGATTTTATTTAAATTTTTTTAGTGAAACTCTCATATTTTTTGGATCAATATTAAAATTAATATGAATTAATGGAAATAAAGGAAATAAAATGAAATTCAAATATTCAGAAGAAACTTGGACCACTTGATCTCCCTTATTAATTGAGATGGCAGATCAAGTGGATCCAAATGCGCGTTCCACCATGTACACGAGTCAGCGCGCCACACAAATGGTATTTAAAACTAACGATCGTGATTAAAACATAATGGAATGATCATGTGGCTCTGGACAATCCAGCTCATCATCGGCGCAAAACACTGGTCATCTTCTCAGGCGACCTTGGCCAGACTGGTCCACTCATCACCATCACAAAAATGAAAAAGAAGGACATGATTTTAAAGTAAAAATGGCACTGATCACGAATCTGACATCAATTCATCCTAATTCCAAGTATATTGAGAGATACATGGAGTTGAAAATTGAGGTACATGAACTGAGTTGCTTCGATTTAACCTCAAAGCAACTCAATCTTCTTGCCTACATTTGTAGGACTTCAGACAACCAAGGATCCAAGAGAATTGATGAGAATTGAGAGAGAATCGAAGAGAAGAAAAAATCTGGACAATACCTTCAATGTTGTGCAGAACTCGATTGCTCTTGCTTTGATTCTAGCTTGATCTCGCTCAGGAAGCTAGTAAAAGTTGTTTAGAATTGAAAAAAAGCTTTGGATCCCTGGAGTTTTGATTCTCTAAACAGTGAGATTCAAACTCAATTTTCAAAGAAAATTTTCAGGTTTCCCCATTCAAATGTGAGGGTTTGAGGTATTGGAGCAAAGTCGGTGGCCAAGGGTCCTCAATTCTGATGCTAGAGGCCTCTATTTATAGCTGTAGCAAGTGATATTTGCACCTTTAAGTTCAATTTCCAAATTTCGCAATGTACGATGCATGCTTGCATGGGCGTGTACAGGCCCATGAAGTCACTCAATTAGGTCTATAATCAAGTGTAATTGAGTGTGAAAGTGAATTGAAATGCAAGGCAAATGTGTACAACTGTTTGAAGTTTGATTCTTCCCAAATGATAATGTCATGTTCAAGCCACGCGCATACCACTTAAAACTTGTCCAAAATGGATGAAATTTGACTCTTTGGAAAGGTTAGGTCAAGAGGAACAAATCGTATGTTGAACACTTTTCCATTTGAAGCTTGTATCATGATGAATTTTGAGGTGGAATTTTGGAAATTTTAACATTTCAAAAAAAATTCTAAGTGTCAAGCCATATGTTCACTTATTCCACTTTGGCTAACTTTTTATGTGAGATTCAAATGAGAAAAGTGTCTTCATCAAAGTTGTAGATATTTCAAAATAATTCAAAATGGTCACCAATTTGACCTCATTTGGATCTGATATGTATGAGTTATCATTTTTGAAGTTGAGAAAAATCACTTGTTCAATGACATTGGTCCAAAATGACCTATAATGTAACCTTATATCACATGCTCATAAAAGTTGAATTAGCTCTTCCTCCAAACATCAAAGTTGAAGTTGACATATTGAATTTGATTTTGCAACTTGGAAGTATTTCATCTCAGAAGAATTGAGCAAGTTATGGCCTTGGGAATTTGACATCCAAATTAGGATTTAGACAAAATGACCTATAATCGTTCACCATAAAAAATGACTTTCCAAGCAAAACTAGCTCTAAACCTCAACATGAAAGTTGTTTGGAATGTCATTTAGAGTAACGTTGCTCTTGGAATCATTTTCATATGATAAAAAGTGTAGGAGATAGGGTCTAGGGGACCCCAGTTTTGATCAGATGAATTCCTTTGGTCAACCACCATCAACCAACTTGCTAACTTGCAATCCTCTTGATTTTTGGGATTCACAGGAGATCATATATGCATAAGATGATGAATTTTGAAGGATCCCTTAAAATATTTGATCAATTATTGAAGAAGCTTGTTGAAGAAGTTATACAAGATACTCAGGTGAACTAGGGTTTCCACTACAAACCAATTCCAAACTCTTGAAGAATTATTGATAAAAATATCATGTGAAGATCATAGGGACTCATGTATGATTCCTAGATCCATTGTGGGTCCTTTCTTGGTCGAGCTCTTAACAATGAGGGTCTTACACCCTATCTATGCACTTGATAAATCAAAGGTAATCATGTGCCCTACCTACAAAAGAGTTAGACAAATGCAAAGACATATTTTTGGTATTTTGGTTAGTAAATGATAAAATAACGAGTATGAGGGGTAAGGAGGATGCCAAGGTGTGATCCCAATGCTAATGCATATGATGAGATAGCATGAGGTATCTTAGGGGTCAAAATTAGGGTCTTACAGTATCCCATTGGAAAATTATCCTATCTTCACATAGATCGATCCTCAAGAAATCTTGGTGTACTACATGGAAATATGCCTCGAGGATAATATTGATCCCAATTGTTCAAGTATTTGGTCAATGAAAGGCAGAGGAAAATGATCCTTCTGAGTGGCTTTGTTTAGTTTTCTATAATCGATGCACATTCTACTTCCGATCACAACTCTTTATGCTATAGATTCGCCCTTCTCATTCTTAACAACTGTAACACCCCCTTTCTTGGGTACTACGTGAACGGGGCTAACCCATTGACTATCGGAGATCGGGTTTATGATTCCAGCATCTAGTAACTTCTTTACTTCATCCTTGACTACAATACTTAAGATTGGGTTGATCCTTCTCTGGTGTTCTCTAGAGGTTTTACAATCTTCCTCCAGCATAATGCGATGCATACAGATAGAAGGACTTATTCCTTTTAGGTCGGAGATGTTGTATCCTAATGCAGTTGGATATTTTCTTAAGACATCTAGTAACTTTTCAGTTTCCATTTGTCCCAAGTCAACATTGACTATTACTGGTCTTTTGAGTTCAGTGTCTAGGAATTCATATCTTAGGTTCTTTAGTAGTGTTTTTAATTCCAAGTATGGTTTCTTCAGGCATGGCATGTGGTTGGGTGTAAGTGCTAAGCACTCGCTTAGACTGTCATTTTGGTATGGTTCACACCAATTATCATCTTCAAATATTAGAGGGATTTGGATTTTCATTATATTAGAGTATGTGGCTTCTTGCACCTCCATCTCTCTTACGCACTCGTCTATGACATCAAGTAGATAATAGGTATCGTCTATAGTTGGCGCTTGTAAGAATTATGTCAAGATGAATTCAACCTTTTCCTCTCCAACTTTGAATGTTAGCTTACCTCTCTTTACATCTATTATGGCTCCGGCGGTAGCTAAGAATGGCCTTCATAATATAATAGGTGTATTGGCATCTTCTTTGATGTCCATGATTATGAAGTCTGTAGAAATGTAGAATTATCCTACACGTACTGGGACATTCTCTAGTATACCGATAAGATATTTAATTGAGTGGTCAGCTAATTGAACAAACATCTTGGTTGGTCTTAGTTCTCCCATGTTGAGCCTTTTACAGATGGTTAAGGGAATTACACTAATGTTGCCTCCTATGTCGCATAGAGCTTTGTCTATGATAAATTTTCTAATGACACAGGGTATGGAGAAACTACCTGGGTCTTTTAGTTTGGGAGGCATGTTATTTTGGATTATTGCGCTACACTCAGCAGTAAGTGTAACTGTTTCATTATCCTCGATATTTTTCTTATTGGATAGGATCTCCTTAAGAAATTTGGCATATGAAGGCATTTGTGTGATGGCTTCTGTAAAGGGAATTGTAATGTTTAGTTGCTTCAGAAGTTCAACAAAATTCCTAAATTGCCCTGTAGTTTTAGAATTTGCGAGTCTTTGAGGATACATAATGGGTGGTTTATAAGGTGGTGGAGGCACATAAGGTTTTTCTTTCTCTTCGGCCTCTCAGGTATTATCTTCCTTCTCTTTCGGTTCACTTACCTCCTCAGTTGTGGTTTTGTCTGGTTTTTGGTACATGGCAGGATTTTGGAGTCTTGGATCTACAGGTCCATCTATTTCTTTTCCACTCCTCAGTATAACGGCATTTGCATGTCCTTTTGGATTAGGTTGCGGCAGTTCAGGAAATGTGCCAGCGGGAGCGGCAGTAGATGCTTGTTGTTGAGCCACTTGTGAAATCTGTGTTTCAAGCATTTTGTTGTGGGTGGCTAAGGCGTCTACTTGGCTCGCTAGTTGTTTAAGTTGCTCGCTAGTATGTATGTTTTGATTCAAGAAGTCTTTGTTTGTCTGAGCTTGGGTAGCTATGAAGCTTTCCATCATTAGTTCAAGGTTGGACTTCCTAGGCATGTTAGGAGCATTATTAACTGGCTTTTGATATCCAGGCGGAACAGTGGGTGCTTGGCCAGGTGCATACAGGGCGTTGTTATTCTTATACGAAAAGTTAGGATGATTTTTTCCAACCTGGGTTGTAGGTATTCGAATAAGGATTTCCTTGTGCGTAATTCACTTGATCGGTTGGGACTCCTGCTAATATCTGACATTCTGGTGCAGTGTGTCCAAGGGTTCCACATAACTCACAGTTTGGAGTCACGTCAGCCACGGTGGTTGCGGGTGGTATGGTCAAGTTGTCTAACTTTTGAACAAGGGCATCTACTTTTGCATGAACGTGGTCAAGGCTACTGATTTCGTACATTCCACTTTTTGGTTGGGACTTTTCTACTGGAGTTCTTTCACCTCCCCATTGGCAATGGTTTTGGGCCATGTTTTCAATGAGTTGATAAGCTTCGTTGTATGGCTTGTCCATAAGTGCACCTCCTGCGGCAGCGTCTACTGTCAATCTTGGGTTATACAGAAGACCATTGTAAAATGTGTGAATGATCACCCAGTCTTCGAGGCCGTGATATGGAGATATCCTCATCATGTCTTTGTATCTCTCCCACGCGTCATAGAGAGATTCTACATCTTTTGTCGAAATCCGTTGATTTGAGCTCTCAGCATAGCAGTTTTGCTTGGCGGAAAGTATCGGGATAAGAAAACGTTCTTCAGTTCTTCCCATGTTGTAATTGAGTTGGATGGCAAGGATTGCAACAAAGCCCAAGCTATGTCTCTTAGTTAGAAAGGAAAGAGGCGTAGTCTTATCGCATCTTGAGACACACCATTCACCTTCACAGTGTCTGCGTACTGCACAAACTTGGTCAAATGTTCATTAGGGTCGTCCGTAGGATTTCCAGCGAATTGAAGTTGTTGGACGGATGATAATAATGAGGGTTTCAGCTCGAAATCGTTTCGATTGATAGCATGGGCAACAATGTTGCTGTGAGGTTCTTGTTGGGACGGCGTAGCGTAAAACTTAAGAGGACGATTCTGTGGATCTACTGCAGCCATGGTTGGTTTTTCAACTGGTTCAACAGTAGGAAAGAAGATATCAGGAATATTATACCTTTGTTGGTACTCTAGAATTCGACATCTTAAATATAAGAAATGCTCTAATTCAGCGATTGGTGGTGCTAAGTTATTGTCTTGTGAGCGAGTACTTGGCATACAATCGGGGGAAATAAGGGAAAGGAGATTAGTTTTTACCTTAGTCTATACCGTGCAACGAAAGAATCACACTATTTGACTAAATCAGTTCCCCGATAACGGCGCCAAAAACTTGATACGTCTCGTGGCTATATATAGAATATAGTCTATCGGGTACTTGATTGCAAGTGCACAGTCCAGTCGTTTTAGTTTTAAAAGATATTGAACCCACAAGGACCGATGGTCAAACTAATGCTACCGACGTTACTATGTTTAGTTAAGGGAATGATTTTTAGAAGTTTGGTTGAAGAAAATTAAATCTAAGGGAAGTTAAGTCTTAAGACAATATTAATAGAAGGATATTAGTATGCAACGCATTAATCGTCAGGGATTCGATAAGTCACCGGTGTATAATTTAAGTACCAAATATCTTTCAGTAGAAAATGTTTATTTAAAAGGCTTTATCTCACACTCTCGTTATTGTTGATTTGGACTATACCTTTAAGTCAAAATGTACGCTCTCGCTGTCCCATTTGAAGTTAAAAATACTTTTTGAAAATAAATAAGTTCTAATTGCTTTTAAAGTGCTCTCGCTATTTTTAAAATCAATGCCTAGTTTTTACTATCCAGTTCGACCCTCACGCTCTTGCGATTGTCGGTTCTCACCTTAGTTAATTTCCCACTCTCGTGGCAAAATCGTATTAAATAGCTTCTCACTTTTGTGACAAAGTTAATTAAATTTAAATTAAAAGCCACAGCCAAAAAGATTGTTTGAGAAAAGAAGTTTTACACCGATTATTATTAAATCCTGTCTAATTAAATTGTTACATATTGATACCGGTAGTTTAACCGGACATGTTAAATAATGCAAACACAGACGAACATAAACAGATCAACAATGAAACAGACATGATTACAATAATAATAAAGCATTAACAATTGAATAAAAACTTGGAAATTGGATTAACAGAATATGCCGAATCTTGAAGTACTTGAGCAGTCCTCCACAGGTCGGTAGGATTCTGCTCCTTCGAAGTAATCGCTTAGACCAAATTAAATAAATTGTAGTAGGTCCCCAGTGTAGGAAACTACTACTTTGGCTAAATGAAAAGCGGAAAGGAAAAAGGGAAAATCAAAGCTCTGAACGGTAAAAGAAAATTAATGTTGTTGAAGAAAAGTAAAAGACAAAATAGAATTGCCGTGAAAAAATGCAGAGAGAAAAAGGTCTTCAGAGCTGGCTTCCAAAAGAAAAATTAAGCGTGAAAAAAATGCAAAGAGAAAAAGGTCTTCAAAGTTGGCTTCCAAAAGAAAAATTAAGCGTCCCTGTAGGTTTCCAACTTCCGTCTTTTTATATCCCTCATTAGATCTTGGCAGTTGAGAGAAACAAGGATGACTCGGTTGAGTGAGGAAATCATGGGCAAGTGGTTGAACCCCTAGAATTTAGGCCGGTTGGCTCACTTCTGTTTAACTGTTTCAAGGCGCTGATCGTGGCCGCGTGACGTTCGTGATGGGCCTGTGACGGTCGTCACAGGCTGGGCGTGCCGGTCGTTACATGCTTTGTGACGGTCGTCACATCCACAAAGTTTGTATTCTCTGTTTTTTCTGTTTTTCTGCTGCTTTCTCTTCTGTTTCTTCTTCTTTTCCTTCCTTTTCTATATTTTGATCATTTAAGCATGGGGGTTGAAGTACCTACAAAAATAACTCGAACACTTGCAGGATAATCGGAATATAAATGAAAGTGTAACGATTAGTGAGTGTAAATCAAGGCAAATATACGATGTATTTTCGAGTTATCACAATGTTCCATATTTCACTTATTAATTCTACCCCTCATCAATTTTTCCTTATGTGTCTGACCCTGTAGGTTCTCATGATGTTGGAAATTATAGTAAATCACATATTTAATACAAAAAACATGCAGCAGTATCTAGCAGCACTTCATTTCTACCCAAGTCACGAACATATCATGTGATTTGAAAAAACCATTACGTGATAATGTTTGTGTGTAAAACTAATTGTTTTCCCTCATGTATATATTGAACATAAGGCATAGACTGCATCATCCTTGTTCGGTTCAATATTGGGCCTTTAGGCATATAATCTATTATGCAGGATGGGCAAATTCAATCTAGGTCACTTGTGTCTGTTAGCATGATTTCTGGAGTATCCTCAACCATCTCTATGATCATCTTGTTACAGACAACGTTTGATTGAAAATAAAGTACACGACTCCATATCTAGGATCCGTTGTGGTTTTAGGTCGAAGGGTAGTATATATCACTATCACCTTGAGAATAACTTATGACACTTGCATAACATTCTATGAAGCATTATCATAATGGGTCAATGTATTATATATATATTACTCATAATATTCATACATATGTTAAGACTTGATAACTCTTTATCCATAATCTATGAGATGTGATCATCATCCTATCAACATAATTGTCTCAGTGCTTTAATATTATCCTACTTCACAATAAAACTTGACTATGAATACTTTAAAAATAATGTTCTTATGTTTAATGGAATCTCATTATTAAGTCACACTTAATGTTTCAGTAAACAAACTCACTATTCTAGGGACTTTATTATATTGCAAAAGCAAACATAACAAAGAAATATCTTTTATTATTTATAAATTATTCGATACAAGTACCAAGTTCTAATAAAACTATTAGTCACTAGGACTTACACCAACACACACTTCTTAAATGCACAATATAATCAATATAAAACTCCTATGTAGAAGAATTTATTACAATATTACATGCTACCATTATGGAATCCCATCATTCGTTAGGTTTGACATTTTTTGGAGTTACATCTTGAGCCTTGATATTTTTTGTTGTTACAAACAACTTAAATCTAACTCGAAAATTTAATGGTATGTTATACCGACAAGTTAAAGAATATGAAATAGGAAAAAATTACAACATAATTCATGAATGCACGATCACAATCAATGACAATGACATGTGGCATATTATTTCTTCAACAAATTGCGACACATCTATTTATATATATATTAAATCCAGTGCATCAAACTATCTTGCGACACTTCATCTTCATGTATGCCACATCATTTATTTTCCTATGTGGCATCTCTCAAAATTCATCTTCAATTTTTAAAAGGGCAAAACATATTGTTTCTCTCTATAAAAGCTCATGAGTTCGAATCCAAACAAATGCAAAAATACAATTACCTAATATTTGATTATTAACTTTATTTATTTCAAAAAATATCATACTAATTTACTCACAATAAATTTATTATTACTCCAACTAAATATATTTTAAAAAAAATTAAAAGAGATGGTCAGATCCACACACTTTAAAGTATTTTTTGTTTTCTTAAAATCATATCAACAAAAGAACCACTTGAAAAATACTTTTAATGTTAAAGTATATATTCCACAAAAAATTACTTCAATTGGTAAAATAAAATCTTGTATGTCACTCTCAAGTTACAAATATATATTTTTTTATTCACAATTAATTCATATTATTGTCTCAATTATTTATAACAAAATATTATAATATAAATTTGTTGTTCATATTTACAAAATTAAAATTTTTAATATATATAAAACTCAATTAAAAAAATTAAAAATTAATTAACAACCGCGCATCGCGCGGGACTCAATCTAGTTTATATAGTTCAAGTAACATTTTCCTGATTTTTTACATTGCATAAAAGTAAAGTCAATTGAATGTGTCATATTTGTAGAAGTAACTTCAATAAATTTAAACAAACATATTTTGTATTTTTTTTTGTTGGTTTTATACGTTGAATCCATTAACAATACAATGGGAAATATGTTAAACAACTTAATATGCCCAAAATATATATCTTGAATGGACTTTTTTATCACCATACATTATATACCTAGAGAGATATTCCTGTTCATCCACCAGGTTAAAAAACTTATGCATTTTTGTTAGTGTCCCCTTATGGTCTTATTATTTATGTGTCAAACATTATAAAATTCTTAATATTTATTATAGTATTAACCTCTTTGTTTTCAAAGTCATGAGAATGTTCTTGGTAAGAACCATGATTATTATCATCAAAATAATAATTTTCTATTCTTCAACATCTAAACGATCAATAATGGAATGACTAGCTAACTTGCAATCCAAGTCATGGTTATGTACATGTACACCAAAATAAAATTTGAAAGATTTGAAGGCGGATAATACCCACGAAACTTGATTGGACATCCACCTTTCCTTGATTAGACATCATCACATTTCAACATTTTGTTTGTTTCTTTATTCTTATGACCCATTTCACAACCTAACACAATAATTTTTTTCATCTATGACTATCTGAATCAGACTTCTTGAAAACTACACCAAACATAATTGAATAACTTCAATATGAATCCATTTAAACATATCTTCTCGTATCAAAAATGCTTGTTTAGTAACTAAATATTTACCCACATTAATTTCATAAACGATATATTTACCCACATTATTGAATAGCTGATTCATTAATATTTGGTACATAGGATCCATACTAACAACATCAAATATTTTAGAGATATGTCAAATAAAAAATTCACATTGTAATAGAATGATAATTTCAAAAGTGATTTGAATGGATCAAGAATCATCTTTCCGTTAAATTTATGCACTACTATATAAAAATGAATATGAATATAAATATAATAGTAGCAATTCCACGATATCCAGCTTCAGCACTGGAATAAGACAAAGTAGGTTGTCGTTTGACAGACCAAGAGATGAGATTATCCTCAAGATATACACATTACCCAGATGTGAACATTCTGGTGTCTGGACATGCACCTCAATTTGCATCAGTATATGTGATGAGCTTATCAATGGAGGAAGGATATAAATGTAAACCATATATGACTTATGTCGTGCAACAAGTGTGTTTTTATACATGATCCAAAAATTGGATGTGAAAGGGTGTATTGGTAAAATCTCAAAGTCTCACATTGGTAAGAGATGGAATTTGAAAAGAATTTATATAGAGTGACATCTCTTACCTTACAAGTCAGTTTTGTAGGGATGAGTTAAATTAAAGTCTAATTTTAATCTGGTATCAGATCCTACATATCAGACCATGGATCTCTCATGTTTAAATCCACACAATAAATTCAATAAAGTACTGAGCATAATAAGTGTATTTGAAAGATCCTAAGTCCTTTATATAGAGTGACACCCCCCACCTTACAAGTTGATTTTATAGAGATGAGTTAGACAAAACTTTAATTCTATCATGGTATCATGAGCCTATCAATTCTGTCAGCCACCGTTTATATACCCATCAAGTCCAATAGAGTTAGGCATAAAGGGGTATATTGAAAAAATCAAGTTCCACTTTATCGACAATTCCGGCCACTTACCATTTATATCCACACACTAATTCCAAAAATGTTAGAGCGAGATGATGTGTTGCAAAAACTCAAGTGACACATTAGTTAGAGATAGATCCTACAAAGAATTTATATAGAAAGATATATCTCACCTTACAAATCGATTTTATATTGTTGAGTTAGGTCAAATCTAAATCTTATTCAAGACTCTATCTTAAACTCTCCCAAAAATCTTAACTTTTTTATTTAATTATTATGTTTGAGCACACAATTAATTTGTCCTTATTATCATTTTAAATTATATGTAATGTATTTATGGATAAACATGTACAGGAAGGAAGAAGAAATGTTTCAGAACAAAATAACCTTTAGAAAGACCATTTACAAAAGAGACATTATAGGATGTTTTGGAATTTTGAAAAATAAAAGATGTGAATTGAAAATTTCATGCAATAAAATTAGTTGTTTTGAGCTTCAATTTTTCGTTTTTTTTTTCATTTCTTTTTAGTAGAGGTTTTTTCCTGCCACCTCCTAAATTTTATCTAACATCGTCACAATAGTATTTTAACTTTAATACATTTTATGAATTTTACAAATTTTAGAAAATTTTGGTATTGTAGCGGTAAATTCATGATTATAAGCTATGGATAAACTTAACGTCAATAGAACCAGAGTCTTCATCGCGCTTTTATCGTTTCCAAAGGAAAAGGGAAAAATACGAATAAAACACAAAGATAAGAAGTTTTCAAATCAAAAATAATAAAATGCTAGAGATTACAGGTAAGGGGGTTGGTTACACAGAGGGAAGGTGTTAGCACCCAAAGTGTCCTAGGTACTCCTAGGGAGCCCTTTTTTATGTGTGTATGTGTTTTGGTATAAAAGATGTTTGCAATAAATAGAGTGTGACGATGAGAAAAGAACTCATTAATTATATTTTTGTGTTTGACAAGACCTTCGGACTTGTGCCTACGTACCAACATAAAAATGAGGGATTAAAACCTCGTAGTTTGTGGTATCAATTTTAAAATGAGTGAATTTATTTTAATCAAAATTTAAATTTAAAAGAGGCACAAAGGTCCAAAAGAGTTTGAATGAGTGTTAGTTCTTTTTGTCTTTTGAAATTTTAAGTCAATATGGTTAAGTTCATTTACAAATTTTATTAAGAAAAGAGTTTAAAAATGCAATGGCATAAGGGCAAAGTTTCTAATTTGCAATATAGTCTAAGTTTTGAAAACACAAGAAAAGAAGGTTTTTGAAAATGGGGAGAGATTTTGAAATTTAAGAAGTGGGAGAAGATGAAGAGACTAATCCTAAGCATAAAATTAAAAGTTAAAAGTTGAAAGGATCTGACCAATGGGATACAATCCAATAGACAAGAATGTCATATAGAAAACCCATTTTCCCTTTGGACTTTGAATCAAGCAATATTAACAAGCAAATAGCAATATGGAGATAAAGGAATTCAATAAAGATAGCCACATCCAAGCAAGCAACTTCACAGCTAACAGTCTTCTTTGTCTTCTCACGTATCAGATGACATACTCCTTGATTAGCTCAGAACAAGGCATTAGACACATGTTCAAAGTAGCAGATGAATTCATGTAGATCTCAATACTTGAATTAGATGAAAGCTCAAATAATAATAACTTGGTCTTAGAAATGTTGCCATTGGCCATGTCCTTTTGCATATGGAAGGTTGCCTAATTCTAAGTCCAAAAGCTCAGATCAAATCCAACAGTCCACATAATTTTTTTTAGGGTTTTTGTTATTTATTAAGTATTTTAAGGTCCTAAGACCATAAACACAAATAAAATACACAAATAAATATATACAATCACAATATATGGCTCAAATGAGCAAAGTGAAAATGACATAAACATAAACAAGTTAAATGATATGTAAATGACAAATGAAATGGTAAATGACTTGAATTTAAATTGCATAAAGTAAATGACTTCAAAAATAAAAGCAATAATAATAAAAGTTAATCAAATGTTAGTTGATTAGGAGTTAGTGGAGTTTGCTTTTCAATTGATTAAGTCATTCTTTCGAGAACACTCAACCTTCTATTCACAAGCATAGATCCTTGAACCAATACATCTTCCACAGGAAGGAAAAAGGCAAACTTTTCACATAATACCATGAAGGGGGGAGACTTATAATCTCACTTACTAGAATGTTATGCCTTTAGGGTCAAAATTTAGCTCTATGTTAAGCAATCGTAATTGGACTTATGTAGAAGTCACAACTATCTGAGACCGAGCAATAAAAAATTAGGTGCCAATGCATGTTAGAGATTTAGTATGATAAAACAAAACTCCTAAAACATACCATACACAAAAAGAAAAAAGATGAAAGGATGGACCTATCTCATCCATACTTGTATTGGTTCATCTAACACAAGGTTATTGATGAACCAATTAGCCTTAGGATATTGATATTTCATTGGTCAATGAAAAGGATGGGAGAGAATGGGATTGAAGATGAATAGGGAGGGGAGATGAGAGAAACACAAATTGGTCATGAGAGGAATTTTATAAAATTAAAATCACTCATTCATTTTGGGAGATGAAATGTACATTTCATCAATCCCCTAAATCCAATGATTTTAATCCAACAAAAGTAAAATCAATATTGACCAAGGTCCAAACACAAAGTCAAACTTCACAAGTCAATAAAAATGGCTCAACATAATTTCTACACAATTAATCAATTAAAAATCAAATTAAAAATGCATTTAAATTAAATTTAGTTTGGTCAAAACCTAAAACCTCTTCAAAACACCAAATAAATTTCTAAGAGATTTATCCTAAGTCAAACAAGGTCAAAGGACATTAGACAAAAAATTTCATAATTTTTGAAAAGTCATAAATTTTTTCGAACAATTAAAAATATGCACATATATAATTAATTCATGAAAAATATCAAAGATAATCCAAAAAATAATTTTAATTCAGAAAATGAAAGAGGAAAATATTTAAAGATTTTTGGTGAAAGTCTCATATTTTTTGGATTAAAAATGAAATTAATATGAATTAATCAAAATAAATAGATTAAACACAAAAATCAAAAAATCAAAAAAAGGAGGGTCGTCAGATCTCCCTCATTAATTGAGGTGGAAGATCTGATGGCCAAGCGCGCGCAATCCACGATAGCCCTTAGTTAATGCTCTGCAGGCTTGGTAATCAGATTGGACGCGTGAGATTAAAACATTTCAAACGGATCATGTGGTTGAGATGTGTGACAACACATCACCAGAGCTAGAGCTCCGGTCTTCTTCTCCGGTGGACCTCACCGGACTGGTCCACCATCAACCATCACTAAAATAAAAAACAAAGACATGGATTTAAAGAAAAAATGCTCAGGAGCTCGAATCTGGCCTCAATTTCTCCAATTCCAAGTGTATAAAAAGATACAGGGATTTGAATTTTGAGGATCATGAACTAAGTTGCTTCGATTTGACCTCAAAGCAACTCAATCTTCTTGCCTACATTGATAGGACTTCAGATAACCAAATATCACAAAGAATGGTGAAGAATTGAGGGAGAATCGAAGAGAAGAAAATTCTGAAAATTCACCTTCAATTGAGCTTCAAATTGGCACGATCTTGATTCCAATTGTGTTTGGCCTTGCTTCAGATGCTTGTTGGAAGTTATTAGGATCAAGAAAAGGTCTGGACTCTTGGAGTTTCAATCTCAAAACAGATGAAGATTTGAAACTCGATTTTCAAAGAAAACCTTCAAGATTATCCTTCAATGGTGAGGGTTTAGGATTGTAGGTTCAAAGCTTGGGCATGAGGTCCTTAATTCTGAGCAATGAGGGTCTTATTTATAGCCAAGGAGATTCATTTCCACACACTTCCAAATTTGGAAAATTTTGAGAAATTCCCTTGCATGCTTGCATGTGCGTGTGATAGGCCCATCAAGTGATGTAATCAGGTCCAAAAATGAGTAAGGATCATGCTGAAATCATGTTACAAGGCCATGCAATCGTTTATGAAAAGTGGAAGTGGAAATCATCCAAATGGTTCTTCATGTTGCACCCATACGCAAGTCCTTCATCCTTGGGCCAAATGAGATGATCTTGGACTTTTTGGAAAGGTAAGATCAGGGAGAACAACTTTCATGTTGAACACTTCTTCAGTTGAAGCTTGGATCATGATGAATTTTAAGGTGGAAGTTTGGGAAATCAAACATATTTGAAAATTTTCTAAGTCCCAAGTCAAATGTTCACTTCTTCCACCTTGAATAGCTTTTTCTATGGACTTCAAATGAGAAACGTTCCTTCATCAAAGTTGTAGCACTTTCAAACTTATTCAATTTGATCACAAATATGACCTCATTTGGATTTGGAATGAAGGAGTTATGCATTTTAGAAGTTGAGGAAAATCAATTGTTCAATGGTATTGGCCCAAAATGACCTATAATGTTTCCTCTTGGCACATGCATTTTCAAGTTGAAATTGAACTTCCTCCAAATATAAAAATTTAAGTAGACATCTTTAATTTGATCATGGAATTTGAATGGCTTTCATATCATAAAAATTGAGCAAGTTATGGTCTTGGGAAGTTGACCTCCAAACTACGGTTCAGACAAAATGACCTATAATCTTTCATCATAAAAAATGACTTTCCAAGCAAAACTAGTTCTTGACTTCAACGTTAAATTTGTCTGGAATGTCATTTTGAGTAACTTTACTCTTGGAATCATTTTCATATGACAAAAATTGTAGGAGATAGGGTCTAGGGAACCCCAGTTTTGACTAGTTGACTTTCTCTGGTCAACCACCATGAACCATCTCGCTAGCTTGGCATTATCTTGACTTTTGGGACTCATGGAGGATCATATATGCATAAGATGATGTAATGTGAAGTATCCCTTGATATATTTGATCAATTATTGAAAGAACTTATTAAAGAAGTCACACAAGATACCCAGATGAATTAGGGTTTCCAAGGCAAACAAACTCCAAACTCTTGATGATTTCTTGATCAAAATAACATGTGAAAACCATGGGGATCCATACATGATGCTTAGAACCAATGTAAACCAATTCTTGATTGAACTCCTTGCATTAAGGGTCTTAAGTCCTAGATGTGAGCTTGATGAAGCATAGGTGAGCATAGACACTACCTACAAAAGCAAAAAACTATACATAAACATATTTTTGGGATTTTGGTTAGTAAATAATAAAAAACAATGTATGATACAATCAAGATGTGCTTGGTGATCTCTCCCAATGCAAATCCAATGAATGAAGGGGTAAGGAGAATGTCGACGTGTGATCCCAATGTTAATGCATATGATGAGAAAATATGAGTGATCTTATGGTCAAAATTGGGATCTTACAGGTATTATCAGTTTTTTATTTTTTTTATAGATTTTATCGGATTTTTCGAAACAAGTATGCGTTTTTATCAAAAATTTTAAAAGTTAATGTAAAAAACATATTTTTTATACTTATTGAATTTTTTGATAAAATTTTGAAAAAAAACAACGTGAGTATTACTGAAATATGAATATGTTAGGCATAAGCGAGCGGTGTGGCAAACAAAACTCTTCAAAAAAATTTGTTTTATGCTTTGATTTTAGAAAGACCATTTACAAAAGAGACATTATAGGATGTTTTGGAATTTTGAAAAATAAAAGAGGTGAATTAAAAATTTCATGCAATGAAATTAGTTGTTTTGAGCTTCAATTTTTTGTTATTTTCCTTTTTTTTTAATAGAGGTTTTTTCTTACCACCTCCTAAATTTTATCTAATACAGCCACAATAGTATTTTTACTCTAATACACTTTGTGAATTTTACAAATTTAATAAAAATATTATATTACCAGATTTTTAATTTTTGTATAGATTTTATCGGACTTTTTGAAATAAATATGAGTTTTTATTGAATTTTTTTAATAACTGGTGTAAAAATCATATTTTTTACACCTATCAAATTTTTTGATAAAATTTTGACAAAAAAAACAACATGAGTATTACTGAAATATGAGGATGTTAGATATTAGGGAGGGGTGTGGCAAGCAAAACTCTTCCAAAAAATTTGTTTTATGCTTTGATTTTGACTGTGGTGGGAGCACTTCTTTCCTGCTCTGATTTTGACTGTGGTGGGAGCACTTCTTTCCTGCTCTGATTGGTATTACTGTTGTTCCGATGAAACATGAGTTATAGATTAATGAATATATACTTATCTAATTTTATAGCAACAGTTTAATTAGGATTTAGAATTTGCAGTACATTAAATCAATCGAATTCCACGTTTGCTGTCTGCACAAGAGGATGATTCTAAAATAGGCCAATGTTACTGCAATCTGGGTCCTACACTTTTACTGTCTCTAGTGTTTTGTAAATAAAATGGTCGATATATTCCCCAATTTGATGTAACGAAACCAAGAGAATAATAATCTTGATTAGATTCGTTTCTGAAAAATTGGGTCCAAGTCTACTTGGGATGGAACCTCCAAGTGCCAGTTTGTCTTGGTCTGCCTTTTGGAAATTTGTACAATATTCTAAGCACGTTGTTCTATCATCACTTATTTCAAACATATCATCATGAATAATTAAATAACTCCAACCATTTTGAACAAATCAAATCAAATTCCGAGCATATATGTCTTATATATCTTGTCTTTTAATGGGGTAAAATGGAATATTTAACTGTGTAAGTGTGTCATAGAGGGAACATTGGGCATGATCCTTAGTTGGCTTATGTGGATGGGATGCATTCATTGAGATACTTGAAACATGCTGCAAACTTGTATTCTAATCACTTTTTTTTTCTTTCTTTCTTATTTATCTTATATCATTGGGAGAAAGAAACTCAAGTTTTGTTTTGAGACAGTGCTTCTCTATACTAAGCACAAATTATTTTTCTTCTCTTTAAGGAAAAATGAAAATCATAGTTGCATTATATTCCAACACTGGGGTCGATTACAACATGTAATAGGCAGCAGGACTTGTATAGTGATAACCACGTAAGATTTGGATATAAGCGCGCGCAGAGAAATGACAAAAAAAAACAATAAAAGAATTAACATTTTTAAGTTTATATTTATCTTATTTATTGATTCTCTCTTTTTTTTATATATATTTTATAATTTTTGAAATATGTTTAATCTTCTATCAATTTAATTATATGACACTGATGCGAAACAAGTCTTAAACTTTCCTAGCTTTATCAAGCTACTTCAAATCACACAAAGCTCCTCTAACTCTTCCTTCTCCATATATAACTTTTAAAAACTATCCAATCTTTTTTTTTAAAGTTGAGTTTAAATTTTTGATTTGGTAAAACCATTATAGTTACACGTATGGTATATAAGTTTGATAACTCTATTTGTGTTAGACAGCGAGAGTCGCAATGTTTTATATAAATGAGAAAGAACAAAAGTCTATTTCGAATGTGTGACGATTGTTAGTTTTTATAAGATCTCTTGGGCTCTGAGCCATTTAGGACCCATCCATTTCTCAAGGTGTAAGCTTATCTCTTCTGCCAGAGACAATGAATGTATATCAAATCTCTTGTTTCTATATCTGAGATTGGCCATTTATATTTATTAATGTGCTCTTAAAGTCATGTCTGCGTATTGAGGTGTTCTTGTCCTCAACTGGATGTGTCTCTCTTGGATTGGCTTGCTTGCTTGGCCAAATGATCAATCCATGTCTGGGTTCCTACCCGACCCCATCGCTCCATGACAGGATTCATACTTGTCCCAATTGAGACCGCAACGTACATAGTTCCTCTAGAATGAGGCCCAAACATGAGAAATGCACTAGAGGGGAGACCATATTGTACACATATCCTCAAACATGAGGTCCAAATGGACGAAGTGATTTATACGGAGAGATCAAAATGTATAGTCCCCCAAGCATGAGGGCCAAAGGAGTGAAGTGCTTCAGAAAGAGACTGAAATGTACATCATGGGAGAATCGACAACATGCCTGCTCTTGTAATAATGTGTGGAAAATAAAGACTAGGTTACAAAATCATTCTAAATCCATGTGGAATTCTAAAGGGGGATTTTGAAAATAATTTATAATAATTTCCTTTTTTCGGGGAAGTTTGAAATCAAATACTATGATATGTTGACTAAGGTTGAAATTTAGTCCCTGATCAGTGCATTTTGATGCACGTTCTTCCATGTTTGTACTTAAGCATTTCTTCGGTTTGCTTTGATTATTTTTATGTTTTAATGTGTTTTTATAATTTATTTTATTTTTGCACTTATTTAATTTTCGTATTTAATTTTCAGCATTAGCAGCTTTCGCGAGAAAAATTATATCTTGAGCTAGGAGTATCGGACCGAGGCGTGCTACCTGTCGATGGAAAGTTAAGAAAAAGATTTACAACTTTTATGTTGAAGTCAAAAGCTGATTCGGAGGACATACATCTCAATTAATTCGTTGAAGTTTTGTACTTTAGAAAATATTTTCTTTTGGGCCATTTGTTGGGCCGAATTTAAGTTTTCCGGCCCAGTTTGAATTATTAGTGAAATCCTTATTCTTTTTAAAAGGGGGCAGCCGTGGTACTGTAGAAAAGAGACATTATCGACGATAACTTTTTGCTTTTGTACGATCATGAAGAGGAACTAATCTCCTATAGTCAATATGTTGTAACCGAATTTCCAAGACTTTGAGGTTTTTATTCTATCAATTTAATTTCGTTCTCTTTCAATTCTATTATATGAAATTTCATTTGCTTAATTTGTATTTTGTGGAATGGTTTTGATTAAATTCGTATGATTGCATTCCTAACTATTAATCGCCGTTTTCGTCGCTTTGTCGTTAAATTGCGTTTGTAAATCGTGTTTGCTTAATTCACGATTGTATTTATCCGTTTGCTTAATTCGGAATATAGGAATATAAATCTGTCATATATCTATTGCGCTTGTCAATCGAATTTGAATCGAATAGAGATTGAAGTCGCTTAGGGAATTGGTAGGTAAAAACCAATGATTAGCCGGAAACCGAAAACAGTAGATTGACTTATTTTATAATCGCTTATTTTAATCTTTTTTTTTTGTTGCTTTGTTTTCTAAATCGACCACTAAAACATAAACCCCCCTTAAATCGATTTCATTAGGTTAAGAATAATACAAGAATCCTTGTGATACGATACTCGCGGTGTCGCTTCCTGTTTACTATATTTTATTACTCGTTTTTGACCCGTGTGCGACAGCGGATCAAATTGGCGCCGTTGCCGGGGATTCTTGTAGATTTTAACCATTATTATAGTCTAACTATTATTATAGTCATATGTGTTTTAGTATTTTTTTTTTTGCCCTAACTTTTTTGCGTATTGGTCTTTTTGCGGTTTAGGATAAAAAATAATTTGTTTTTAAACAAATTGTCTCAGATTATTCCGATTTTTTTGTCGATTTATTAGGAAAAAATCAGTAATCAAAAGCCTCTATTTAGGAATAAATGGTGGATGCCGCCCTAAAAAACCGAAATTCCTTATTTTTCTATTTTTTATTATTTTTTTTCTGTTTTGATAGTTTTAGAAAATTCCGAAAAAATTCTCAAAACTTTTAATTGACGTCATTAGATTAATTTCGGTGTTAGTTGATTTTTCTAAATTTATTTTAATCGTTTTCCTTCATTGTGTTTGTTTTGGACTATGGCTGACCAAAGAACTTTAAGGCAGTTAGCTGTCCCTAATGTGAATTATAATGGCATGTGTATTGAATATCCTGAAGCTGACACTCCTTTTGAACTAAAATCTGGTTTGATACACTTGTTGCCAAAGTTTAATGGTCTTGCAGGTGAGAATCCACATAAACATCTCAAAGAATTCCAGGTTGTGTGCTCTACACCGTTGAGGCCTGAAGGAATAACTGAAGACCATATCAAACTTCGAGCTTTTCCTTTTTCATTGCAGGGTGCAGCAAAGGATTGGATATATTATCTTGAACCAAATTCGATCACAAGCTGGAATGCTCTAAAAAGAGTGTTCTTAGAGAGATACTTCCCTGCCTCCAGAGCAACCTCGATCAGAAAAGAGATTTGTGGTATTAGACAGGATAATGAGTCACTTGCTGAGTATTGGGAAAGATTCAAGAAATTAATATCTAGTTGTCCTCAGCACCAGATCACCGAGCAACTCCTCATCCAATACTTTTATGAGGGGTTGTTACCGATGGACAGGAACATTCTTGATGCTGCTAGTGGTGGAGCATTAGTCAATAAAACTTCAGTTGCTGCCAAAGCCCTTATTGTAAATATGTCTCTTAATTCTCAACAGTTCACCACTAGAGACAATTCTGTGCAAAGCAAAGGCGTGAGTCAAATTCAAGTTTCTTCCAACAAAGCTTTAGAGACCAGAATTGACGAACTCACTTCCTTATTCAAACAGCTGGCAGTAGCAAAACCTCAAACAACAACTTTGTGTGGCATTTGTACTTCTCCTGAGCACCCGACCGATACTTGTCCTATTTTGAGAGACGAGTCCATTACTGAGCTGCCACAAGCTTATGCAGCCAACCTTTACAATCAAAACAGGTACAACAACAGTCCTGACCTGTCCACCAACAAATACCATCCCAACCTTCGATATGGAAACCCGCAAACCAGCCAACAACAGAACTCAACATAAGTGGCTACCCCTGCACCTTTCGAACCATCCTTGGAGGATCTTGTTAAGCAAATGACCGTGAACAATCTCCAATTCCAACAAAGTACCGATTCTAGCATTCAGACCTTGAACACGCAAATGGGACAACTTGCTACTCAAATAAATAACATGCAAGCTCAAGGTTCGAACCAACTTCCAGCCCAGACAGTTGTCAATCCGAATGGTCCTAATGCTAATGTGAGCGCAATTTCTTTGAGATCCGGAAAAGTTACAGAACCATCCCCTGAAAAAAATAAAAAATCATTGAGGTAACTTCTGAACTTTCTCCTTCTGAGCCTCACCCAGCTGAACTTTCTTCTCCTTCTTCTGTTGTGGTCGAAACTGAAAAAATTAAAGAAAAGGAGTATGGGCCACCAGTCCCCTTCTCACATAGAGTTCTGAAAAATAAAAGAATTGAGGAGGGAGACAAAGAAAGAAAGATACTGGATGTTTTCCAAAAGGTTGCGGTAAACATTCCGCTACTTGATGTTATTAAGCAGGTTCCAAAGTATGCAAAATTTCTAAAAGACTTGTGCACAAGTAAGAAAAGGTTGAAGGGCAATGAGAGAGTAAATTTGGGACGAAACATTTCAGCCCTTATCCAGCCTAAACATTCACCTGAAAAAGCTACTGTTTCATCCCTCAATCAGGTCATACCCCAAAAGTGCAAGGATCCAGGAACTTTTTATATTCCATGTACCATTGGAGATAGTAAATTCGACAATTGCATGCTTGATTTGGGGGGCAGACATTAATGTTATGCCTACTTCTGTTTATAATAACCTTGATCTTGGTCCTTTACAGCATACAGGTTTAATCATTCAACTAGCGAACAAAAGTAATGCTCGCCCTATTGGAGTAGTGGAAGATGTGCTTGTTCAAGTTAATGACTTGATTTTTCCTGCAGATTTCTATATTCTGGACATGAATGGAGAAACAAATTCAAGCAGATCGCCCGTCATTTTAGGCAGACCGTTCATGAAAACGGCGAAAACAAAAATTGATGTCGACGATGGAACCATGTCCATGGAATTTGGTGACATTGTCGAAAAATTTAACATTTTCGATGCCATGAAACATCCCTTGGAGGAGAATTCTATTTTTCATATTGAATTGATCTCTGAGTTGGTTGATGACACCTTTTTTGAATTATTTTCACTTGATTTTCCATCTCTATCTGAGTTTGATGATGTTTATTCATGTGGTGATTGTACTAACACTAACCTTTGTGTTGTTTGTGCTGAGATTGATGCTGCCTTGCAGGGTGATAGTATAAATGAGGTTGTTTATTTGGATGAAGCTCTTGACATTCCGGCTGCCCCAAACATACCATGCATTGAACAACCACATTCTTTAGAGCCTAAACCACTTCCCGAGGATTTATATTATTCATCAAAGCTTCAACTTAAGCAGAAACATAAGAAGAGAATTAGATGGACCTTGGCTGACACTCGTGATATTAGCCCATCCATATGTATGTATAAGATCTCACTTAAAGATGAAACAAAAGTAGTGAGGCAACCCCGTAGTCCTTTAATTCTTGATGTTATGAAAAAGGAGATCACTTTCACGCGCTCATTCAACACTTTTACTTATCAAAGATTCTTCTTTGATCCTGGAATACAAGGCAAATACACTAATCAAAATTTCGAGGTCAATGGACACTACCCAAAGCTACTCCATGAGAACCCGACTTTGGAAGAAGAGATTGTAGAAGAGATCTCTTTGGGAAAGGCTGCTTATGCAATCACTTATCTGCCTTGACTCCTCGGGTGTGTTCTTTCCTTTCTCTCACTCTTATTTTATATTTATGCTCTTTCATTGAGGACAATGTATGTTTTAAGTGTGGGGGAGGGAACCATTTATTTGTTTGTTTTCTTTGTTTTATTTTTCTATGTTTTTGGTTCAAATTTAAAATAAAAAAAATGCATCTTCTTGAAAGTTTTAGGCTATAGACTGACTAATTTGAGATTAGTTTGCGGAGACTTGGGAAAAATTCCCAAGATCGGTATTGTTTTAACACCGTAAGTCTCCTGCATATGGAAATTGAGTTGAATTTTTATTATGTTTTAGCCTTACATTCTCATCCTCTGACAGCTCTTGAGTAGTTTATGTCAGCAGTCATCATCATCTCACACACACTCTACGCAGGGAAGCCGATGAATATAAGTGAGTGTTCAGAAGAACAAAAAGAGAAAAAAAATAAAGGAATGCACCTTCTAAGTTTGGTGACCCTCACCCGGTCACTTAACCCAACGGTTGTGGAACCTTCAAAAAAAAAGTTGGAAATAAGACTCTTTTGTAGTTGGTTCAGCGGTTTCTGGTGCTGAACTTGGTAGGACGGATTACGGTCCGATCCTCCGCAACTACAATTGAGTAAGAAAAGGGTTATGCCACTTAAGTATCAGAACCCCGTGCAGAAAAGGATCAGAGTCACTAACCGGTCGCCTTGCTATGAGTGTGTGGAGATAACGGGCTTAATGTGATTGCGCCTGAATGAACAAGAGCCAAAGAAGGATGCGTAAGTTAGGCTTTAATATAATAACATGATTCGAGTTGATTTGTGTATTCAGGAGGTTTATGTCTGCATAACTATGGATTAGTATTCTTACAATGTCCTTAGTGTGCAAGATTAGTACCTATCGAAGCAAACATAACCGAAGTGCAAAAGTTCAAGTGTGGGGGAATTTGATCAGTGCATTTTGATGCACGTTCTTCCATGTTTGTACTTAAGCATTTCTTCGGTTTGCTTTGATTATTTTTATGTTTTAATGTGATTTTATTATTGATTTTATTTTTGCACTTATTTAATTTTCGTATTTAATTTTCAGCATTAGCAGCTTTCGCAAGAAAAATCATATCTTGGGCTAGGAGTATCGGATCGAGGCGTGCTACCAGTCGATGGAAAGCTAAGAAAAATATCTACAACTTTTATGTTGAAGTCAAAAGCTAATTCGGAGTGCATACATCTCAATTAATTCGTTGAAGTTTCGTACTTTAGAAAATATTTTCTTTTGGGCCATTTGTTGGGTCGAATTTAGGTTTTCCGGCCCAGTTTGAATTATTAGTGAAACCCTTATTCTGTTTAAAAGGGGGCAGCCGTGGTACTGTAGAAAAGAGACATTATCGACGATAAATTTTTGCTTTTGTACGATCATAAAGAGGAACTAATCTCCTAGAGTCAATCTGCTGTAACCGAATTTCCAAGGCTTTGAGGTTTTTATTCTATCAATTAAATTCGTTCTCTTTCAATTCTATTCTATGAAATTTCATTTGCTTAATTTTTATTTTGTGAAATGGTTTTGATTAAATTCGTATGATTGCATTCCTAACTATTAATCTCCGTTTTCGTCGCTTTGTCGTTAAATTGCGTTTGTAAATCGTGTTTGCTTAATTCACGATTGTATTTATCCGTTTGCTTAATTCGGAATATAGGAATATAAATCTGTCATATATCTATTGCGCTTGTCAATCGAATTTGAATCGAATAGAGATCGAAGCCGCTTAGGGAATTGGTAGGTAAAAATCAATGATTAGACGGAAACCGAAAACAGTAGATTGACTTATTTTATAATCGCTTATTTTAATCATTTTTTTTTTCTTTGTTTTCTAAATCGACCACTAAAACATAAACCCCCCTTAAATCGATTTCATTAGGTTAAGAATAATACAAGAATCCTTGTGATACGATACTCGAGGTGTCGCTTCCCGTTTACTATATTTTATTACTCGTTTTTGACCCGTGTGCGACAGCGGATCAGTCCCTCAAGCCTGAGGTTCAAATGGGAGAAATTCCCTTTTAGAGAAAGAAACTATAATGTTCAATAATTCCAGTTTATATGTATTGTGTATATCTCTTCTCCATGGATATAAGAAGACGTGTCTTATTATATATGTTTTTTCTTTTTGACTCATGACCTTAATGTTTTTATTAAGGGTTTAGTTTTAATCATCATTATTTCCTTGGGACTCACATAGAAGTCAGGTTATCGTTTTCTTTATATCTTTATGCGATTAGTTTTAAATGCAACCACTTTGTTGTCTACCACTCACCTCCTTAATATAAGTGTTATCTCTCCTTATTCCAAATCAGTTTGAGCTTCGTGTTTACTCAACATCCTCATTTTCTTCATGTTCAACTTAATTTTCTTATTTATTCGTAGTCATGATTTTTATTCTCGAGTGTGAAGTGATTGGGATACTTATAGAACCCCAAATCATTTTTGGAGACGACTGATTTATAGAATTGATGCCTTAAATCTTAGCAATTGAGGACGGGGAAACTGGATTAGACGTTAGTGGAGAGAGATATGTTAGGCTCTTTTGAGAGTTTTTCTAGAGATACTGACACTGACTTGATATCCTTCCTCATATTATGTTAAATTCATCATGGTATTTTCTACCACTCCCCCAAGCACCTTTTGTGAATAAGTCTTATGTTTTTATTCCATATGTCTAGAAGATGATTGGATATAAGCATTTTGGGTAGGCTCGAAGTTGTCAAACACTAATAGTGAGGCTGATGTTATTTTAGAGCCATGTGTTTGAGGTGAAAGGGTGTGCATGCGGAGACCTCCCAGGGTAAAAGGTAAGTTTTTCTATTTCTACACCGACATCTTTGAAGATTTTAGAGCCACTGACCCCTTCACAATCTTCATGTCTAATATCCTTAAGGTGCTCCATGTTGCCCTTCTCAACTACATCCATACAACTGGTTGTTCGTCTGAGGATTCTATATCCTCTATTGGGGTATGGATATTATGCGTATTGTTGGGGTATTCTTTTACTTTTATGAAATAAAAGTAGTATCTCAGGGTAGATGGGTATCGGTGAGCTCCATTCTAGGGTGGGCTTTGCTTTCCCATATACCTCAAATTACAAAAATCAGAAGTACAAGTTTGTTAGGATTATGGGAAATGACTAATGCCCAGATGTTTTCTTTGAGGAGGATGGGTCATATAGGTTTCCCCTATAGTGGACGGGAGAACCCCTCTCCATCACATACTTTCTTCTAGCCAAACTTAGTGATACAAAGATGGAAGCAGTGGAATTCATTGAGCAATTCCATACTATGAGGGTGAAGAATTTGTTTGGATATGAAATATAATATCCTATGTTGTTGAGATTCTTGGGTAAGGCATTATCCTTTTGAAAGTCTTTGCTATTTATTTTAGTCAATGCTTAGTGACTTGTATTTTTCTTTTTATAGAGAGGATGACTCATAATTCAATTTATAAGACGAAGACAATGATGACATTAGATAAGGATCGTCGAGGTGAGACTCAAAATGTTCACCACAATGATCTTTTTGACTTCCAAACTCATATAACTAAGAAGAAGAAAAGTGTAGCTTGTAGGAAAGTAGTGAAAATCGTTCCCATAAAAATTATCATTGCCTTGTTGTGAAGGGTACAAAGTCCTTTCAAGAAAATAACATCGAGTTTGATCAAGACAAAAAGCCAATACTTATGGATGTCACTACTTCAATTTATCTAGAGGCAAGAGATGTCATGGCAAGATTAGTAGTCACTGGCAGGGTGGTTCCTCTTCTTCTCCATCTGCAGGGAAACATCATTATCTAGACAAAAGCTTCGATGGATTGGCATACCTTTATAACTACCTTAACACCAATGAAAACATGGAGAAGGTGAGGTGTTTGGGAGCTTTGGGAGTTGTTATAGATCTTTTGTGCTAATTTGATGAGGAAAGTCATGCTCAAGCAGGCTCTTTTCAAAGATTCTTATTGTTTTGCTCAACGGGAGTATATCCTGAAAGATGGGTTAAAGAATATCAAAGAGAGTTATGAGGTTGATTAAATGCTACTGACCTCTACCAGTGAGAGGATAACTTCTCTTGAGAAGGACTTGATGAATGCTCGAAATTCCCTCCAGAAGATGGAACAAGAGAGAAATTCTTTGTAGAAAGACAAGAAGTCTCTAAAGACATCCCATAAGAACCAAAATACCCAGCAAGAGATCAAGATGGGTGGTTTGAAGAAGGAACTGAATGCAGATCAAATATAATGACTTCATCTGGGGGATGAAAGGTTAAAAAAGTAAAAGGCCTAAGTTCTTGTTTGAATCCTGAGCTTGATCTTAGTGAGCTTGACTACTTTAAGGTAATGGTAGACGACCGTCTCATAAAATAGATTGATCCAGATGGTAAATAAAGCCCCTCCACGAATGTTGAGATGACACCCAAATAGAGGAAGAGGATATATTTGAAGAGATCATCGTGGAATGAAAGAAGAATTTTAAGGAGAACCCTCTGAGGCCACCCCTAACAATTGAAATATTTATTTTTTATTTATTTAATTTGAATTGTCCTAGACTATATTTTCCTTGCTAAAATGGGGTAAATTTTGTAATTGTACTTCCGTCTTGAAATATAATTTATTTCTTGTTCCTGCTTTTGATATGCTTTATTTCTTTTATAGTAACATGCTTGTTAGTTATCACACATTTGTATGTTTTATTATTTTTAAACTTTTCAAAGATACGTGTAAGGTTGCTTCCTCCCTCCGTGTTAACTTAAGGGGTCTTAAAATCGAGAAAATTGAATGAATTATATTTATGTGCTCCCTTAGGAGTCTTTGATTATGTAAGGAGATACTGATATGTTCTTGCTTTTACCCTTTTAGGATTCTTTAATTTATGAAAGGACAACTCAATGGGTTTATGAATTTTCTCGCTTAAGAGTCTTTGATTTATGCAAGGAGAGCCTTATGTGTTCCTATGTTTGCTTCCTTAGGATTATTTGATTTATGCAAGGATTTTCCGGTGGGTTCGTTCGTTTGAGACCTTAGGATTCTTTGATTTATACAAGGAGGTCCTGATGGGTTCCTGTATTTTCTCCCTTATGAGTCGTTGATTTATGCAAGGAAGGTCTTGTGGATTTATGTGTTTTCTTCCTTAGAAGTCTTTGATTTATGCAAGGAGAGCACGATGGATTCATGTGTTTGCTCCCTTAGGAGTCTTTGATTTATGGTCGAGCTTGTACTTAGTAGCATATATATGATTTTTTCAAAAACATCTAGGGTGACTCATTAAAAACCCTAATTTATAGGGAAAAAGAATACCATCACGAGATTTTATTTTACTTAAAAGTATTTCAATTTCTTACATAAAATTTAGCCTTGGAGGATCAACTAAAATAATATCTCAGGCTTGTGATGTACCAGGTTTTTGGAACTTTAATGCCTTCCAAATTCTCATGCTTATATGCTCCCTAGAACAGTTTATGATGTATATGGTAAGGTCCTTCCCAGTTGGGATATAGTTTTATTTTCATGTGTGGGGCTACCAACTGCTTCAACACCAGGTCACCCTACTCTATTCTCATTAGTATTACTTTTATGTTGTATATCATCACCACTCTTTACTTTGTTGTGAACTCTTGAGTGTCGTACCCCAAATTTTAACCACCGCATTCGTCTTTACTACTAACTCAGGATATAAATCTCTCATATGTTCAGAGTCCCATACAGGTCATCTGGTCAACTCCAATGACCTAAAAAGTCAAAGGAGAACCATTTTGACTTTTAGTTCCTCATAGGGACTGGATTCCAATTTAGGGATATAACAGGAAACATCATCGTGCTAAAGGTATATAGGAGTTGGTTAATCGGGGGTAATATTATTATTCGTTGGGTTGTACTTTTAATCAGAAATAGATTAATATCAGGATACATTAGGGTTAAATTATTATTTTTATTACATTAAATAATAATGAGACTTTTTAAAATTAAGTGACGTAATTAGAGTATTTATACTTATTAAACATTTCTGATTACTTTTAGGAACATTATTAATATTATTTAGGTCAAATTAGTTTTATTAATACTATTCTTAATTTTCAATATAATTATTATTTATTAGGATTATTTATTATTAGGAATATTATTGATATTATGTCCTAAAAATATTAAATTTGGATTATTATGATTGGATTCTTATTATTGGATTGTTATTATTAACATTATTATTATTATTCTCGGACCATTATTATTAATATTATTATTATTATTAAATTATAATTATTAATACTATTATTATTATTTATTGGACTATTATTGTTAAAGTTAATATTAGAATTAAATCAGGGTTGTTATTGTTTTGGGTCTGATGGGTCGTTTGTCCATGTTCGAAAGTGGACTAGGCCCAATCTGGGCCTCCTTCCACTTGGGTCAATTAGAGAACCTAAGGGTCAACTAGATCAAACCCATGACCCAACTTCGAACCGGGTCAAGCCCGACCCAGACCCTTTTCATCTTCTTCCCCATTTAGAAACCGTAAAATGCGCCAGATTTGAAATCAAAATGAATCAAAAGCTGTAATTTCAATTTCAATCGGAACTTTCCAAAATTAATTTAGAGATACATCATACAATATAATTTGGACCAGATATAATCAAATCCCAAAACCCTAATCTATTTCTAAACCAAATTGAATAAAATTACAATCAGATCAAAATTCCCTAAAATAATCCAATCTAATTAAAACCTAAAAACCTAAATTGATTTATAAATATAGAGGAAATTATATGAAGAGGGGGACAGGAAAAAATAAAGAAAAACCATAGTGTTAATCGTTGCTTCGAATCCCATACCTTCCACTTAGAGGTCTATCTAAGCAGTAATTAGGGTTTCTCCTTGAAACCCTAATTCCTCCGAGCTAAGCCTTCATTATCGTCATCACCTTGCGTGGAAATAAAAAAACAGAAGTTAAAAGGAAGAAAGAAAAAAGGGAAAAAGTCAAAAAGCATTAGAAATAAGGGAAAGTTGTTACCTTTTTGATTGACCAGAGAACTTCTCCTCTCCTAAAGTTGGATATCCATTCATTGTGTTCTTGATTGCATTTATTTATCTTGATTGCTTGAATGTATATGTGTAATCTGAATGGGTTAGAGGTTTAACAAAGGGAATGAAATTCTGGTGTAGTCAGAGTTCAGATGTTCCACTCCAAGTAATGACATCTGATCCAACATTGTTACTAATACAGCAAGACAGTAATACAAATTAACACCTAGTACTGATATGCACACATTCACAGATATCACGACATCTGCTACTGTATCACCATAGAATGGAAGAACACCCAGTTTTGTCCATCTGGTACAAAGACACAGCAGAGATCAAACGTAGCACTTACTACTGTTGAGCCTGCACAGTTATCAGCATGATGTCTCAACATTGATTTGAACATCACCTGTTACAGCATTACAAGTTAACCTTCTTTTATAACAGACAGAATTATAACTTGCAGAAGGTAAAAACACAAGTAATTGTTAACCCAGTTCGGTGCAACATCACCTACTCTGGGGGCATACCAAGCCAGGAAGAAGATCCACTATCAGCAGTATTAATTCAGAGTTAAACTCCCCCGTTTACAACTCTTCACTTAATCCCTACCCAATGCAATCTATACCTAGGAACTCCTAGATAGAAACCTCCAGTTTCCATTCCTATCACTACAAATACAATGTAATGCTAAACAACTTGAACTTGCTTCACAGCTTCGTTCAAGACCATAACAAACTCTTACCTACAGGCTTTGAGTTACAAATAATCTCATGCCTTCGAGCACTGAGAAACACATGGTAACCTTCCCACAGGTTGGGAGGTTTACCTCACACACCCCTAATTTTACATTATTTGAGGCTTACAAAAACTAGGTTATAATCTGCTATTTATAACCTAAACACCCAACTGGATTTGGGCCTTCAGAAACCGCAGCAAACTTCTCCTTTGCTGTTACAAGGCCAGCAGAAAACTTCTGCTACAATCAAGGTCTTCAATCTTTTACTTCCTAAAATATCTCCATATTTGGAAATTATATATTCACCAAATATTCTGATTGAGTCTTCAAGACCTCCACAAATAACGCCACATAGGATTCTAACTAATCCCAGAATATTGAATCAGTTAACACATAACAAAATTAACTAATTCAGTTTTATACACAGGCGCGATGTCACAGTCACAATGTTATGACATCTTACATGACATGTTGGTCCAAATGTTGAACTTCTTCAACCCAACATATTAAAACAAAAGAGGTGATTACATTATTTATTTTACAAAATTAATGCCAATCCTAAGGTACTAACAATCTCCCCCTTTGGCAAATTTTAGCTAAAACAAATAAACATTACACTAGACACCACATCCCAATATGGGTCTGCACTTCCTCTTTGTCATGGTCAGCACCATCACCAACACCAACTTTGGTGTACATGAAGAAGAAGTTGTACACGAATCAGCTGCATCACAACCCTTCCCCTCAACCTTAGAGCTTCCTGAAGAATATGTAATGCTGAGTATATAGATAATGTAACTCAGATCACAAGACACAACTGTCCTCTTAACTCAGATCACAAGACACAAGTGATATACCCAGTTAGTCACTTTTGTGCCTGAAACCAACTTCTGCTTGCTACCACATTTTGCTTGCTTCTGGTACATCCTCAGGACAATGTTTCTCTCCCCCTTTTTAGCTAAACATTTATAAATGAAACCTTCACAAAACCAGATCCAGGCGCAGTATGCCCAAATCTTAACAAACCCCATGGTTTAGAGGGAATGGAATGTCGCTCTTGTGAGAAGAGGAGTGCTGATACATCCTTTAAATAGGTCAGACTGTGCTTAGGAATTAACGGTAGGAGTAAATGCTTGGTCAAGATCCATAAATATTTGTTGAGAATTAGTCAGAGAGTCACCAACAATATCCCAGACTATCTTTGAATACCTTTTATAGCTCTTGACTGTTTCTTTTCAGAAACAGCAGTTCCAATGCATGTAGACTATTCCATAAATGCAGTCAGACACGTTGCAAGCGATGTCTTAACATTCAACATGGCTTTTGTCTGCATTCTTCATGTATTCTCCCTATCATCATTTCCTAACACCACTTTCTTACCTCCAGTGGTAGCTTGACATCTAGCACCACTACAACCAAAATCCCAAACAACAGTAGATGGTTACTCCCCCTGTACCACACAACTGTAACACACATGCTCATTCTAATATATCATAATGAGACACATCACATCCGTATTTCCTCATGACTGTAAGTTTCAGAAGGAAATACCACTATTGTCCAAGGCAATGTCATGACATCCGGTCAGACATTCTTCTGCTCACTCAGCCTTGACCCACACCATATCATCCCAATAACTAACAAGGTGTCATACCTTGTTATCTAAGAACACATAGACCACAAGCTTGATGATTACTTGCAGTGCAAAGACAAAACTCCCCCTGTCATGATCAACCCACTCTCCTCTTGAAACTTGGAGATCACACAAGAACATATCCAACACCCCAAAGTTGGACCTTCACATACTTCCTGATTCAAAGAGAACCCAGACCACTTGATGAATGGAAAACATAAGACGCATCTTCATGTCTTCAAGAGCACACCCTCTGTTCAACCCTCTTGGCTGAATACATCCACACTTTGTGTCAATCTGTCTTCTAACCAGAACAGAAAACCACTTCACAAAATGTTCTAACATAAGTTAGGACATCCTTCACAGCATGACAAAGAACACTATCTGATAATCTTCAGATATCACTGAGTCACCAGCTTGCTGTTTTTTTTCTAGGATAGACCAATTGCCACTGGTTGATTACCTTCTTCATGAATCCTCATATGAAAAAATCAAATGCCACTTTTTGACTTCTCCACGTTTATCAGACTTCTCCCAAAGATATTTTGACCTTCCAAGTGAGACTTGAACTTCATGCTGCATAGGTCCCATTAAGTCCATGTGCAACAGTTCCAGAGTTTTGGATGTTGTAGGATGTCCCAGCTTAGGATGTGACGTCTTGGTTTGCTTGCCAACCTGGCATTCTCCACAGACTCTCCCTTCATCAATAAGCAGCTTTGGAATTCCTCTAACTGCTTCCTTGGATATGATCTTTTTCATTCCCCTTAAATGAAGATGACCAAGACGTCTATGCCACAACTTCACCTCCTGTTCTTCCTTGGTTGAGGGGCAAATTGAGGAGTAGTTTGAGACGTTAGGTTCCCATAGATAGCAGTTATCCTTGGACCCAGATCCTCTCATAACCTTCTGATTATCTCCATTAGTCACAACACATAATTCCTTAGTGAACTGAACATAGAAACCTTGATCACACAGCTGGCTTATGTTGATGAGATTAGCAGTTAGTCCTTTTACTAACAGCACATTATTCAGTTATGGAACTCCAGAGCTGTCCAGCTTACCAACACCTTTGATTTTTCCTTTAGCACCATCACCAAAGGTCACATAACTGGTAGTGTGAGGTTGTAGATCCACCAAAAAATTCTCCATACCAGTCATACGTCTTGAGCAGCCACTATCAAAGTATCAGTCTTCTCTGGTAAACGCCCTTAGAGCTGTGTGAGCTAACCTAGCAACCCATTGTCGTTTCTTGATGGGGGAATTATGCTTAGATGCCTTATGCTTAGGTCTGACATGAGGGGTTTGGTTAGGATAACCATGCAACCTGTAGCAGAAGGCTTTTATATGACCAAATCTACCACAGTATTGACATCTCCATCTAGCACCTCCAAAGAACTGCAATGAGAACGATCTTTTCTAAGTACCCAATCTACAACTCTGTAGACCCTTCTATCTTAAGTTGATGTGCCACTTCACCAACTAAGATTCTGATGTTGAACCAAATGTCACAACATTGTGTTTTAACATCTAGTTGTTGAATTCAGCTCCTTCTTCTGCCACTTGAAAGAACTTCCTCCCTTCACAGAATAAGAGTTTAACGCTCTCATAGACTTGATTATGGAACCAAGTTTGAGTAAACAACCTCCATCCTGCAGGCTTGCAGTTAAGTCATCCCAGCTCACATCTTGATGAATCCCTACTTCTTCTCCAAAGACATCAGACACTCTGATGCATGAGTCTTCAGAAGGACCAGTTAGAGACTAACCCTTCAGCTATACCAAGGATTCCACTTCCTAAGGCAAGGCTGTTTCCATGATGTCAAGAATGCCGCCACTTTTTCTTAACTCCACAAGTGTGTTCTTTCAAGAGGGTAAATATCCCCAAGGCTTGAAGGGCAGGATGGTCCGCGCTTGGCGCAAGATTCATCAGAAGGTAAGGAAAGAGCTTGGTCCGAAAAACTGTATTTATTTGGAACCCTATACTTCGTGGGTTAGGAGGAGAGCTTCTGAATACCTTATGCCTTATGAGTATCCGAGACCTACACCTTTGGCTATGGCTGGGCCTTCAACCCTCCCTTACCTAGGAGTAGAGGAGTTGAGAGACGAAGACCGTTCACGTGCTTGGATCCGTGAATGTGAGGAATTACTTCAGCAACTTAGAGATAAGGATGTGTTGATAGAGTTTCTTGAGCATCAGGTTATCGACGAGCCTGATGATGTGGTGACTTCTCTTCTTCCTCAGTCTTCCAGGTTTTGGAAGAGGAAGTACGATCGACTCGCCAAAGAGAAATCAGATATGGAGGCAGTCTATGAGCGAGAGGTGAAGAGGCTTCGTGCAGCTTATCTTCCAGTCTCCAGAGCCTTGGACAATTGTTTCTAGGGTTCTATAGGATGTTCATTTTCCTTCACTCTTGTATTGTATTGTATTTGGTTACCAAGACTGTACTTCTTTGGGTGTAAAATTTTTTCCAGATATTATTGATATGATATTTCCATATATATCTAAATGATTGATATTTCCAATATTTGCAAATAGGACTCTAAAAGTTCCTCTGATAAATAAAATAAATCATATGCACAAGCATTGCATGCATCATATGCATAAGCCGGTTTTGCTCCAGGCTTTTTGTTCAGTGGTCTAACTCTGTGTTCTTCATTTATTTTGAAGACAAGCTGACTCACCGGTACTACACCAGAGCCAACTCTTCAAGACTGATGGATCACCTAGAGCAAGAGAACAGAGAGCTGAAGGAGGAAGTGGCCAGATTGACTGCCCTGATGGAGTCTTTCATGGCCGCCCAAAGCCAATCGTCTCCAACGCCTTCAACTCCTCCCCAGAGGACAGTCATTTCTGAGATTGCCTCTTCAACAGTGCCTGTTGCCAGTGCCCATTTCGCGCCAACTTCTATGCCAGCCGGGTTTCCCTAGGGGATGCCCGCGAATTTTGTTCCTAAGGGTCTCGCCCCGACGTTTGCTTCTCTGCCGGCATCTAGCCGGGTCCTTGCTGTGCCACCTCCGGTCGTGTATACTATGCCAAGAGTAGACGACACCATTTATCACTCTGAGCCATCTGAGGACCCAGACGTGAATGAAAAGATGGATGCAATGAACGATCAGTTCCTTGAGCTTTGTAAGGAATTCAAAACTCTCAGAGGGAAGAACCTCTTTGGCAAGTCTGTTGCTGAGCTCTGCCTAGTACCCAATGTCAAGATCCCTGTAAAATTCAAAGTGCCTGACTTTGAAAAGTACAAGGGAAACACTTTCCCTCTCAGCCACTTGGTTATGTACGCCCGAAAGATGTCGACTCAGAACAACAATGATCAACTCCTCATTCATTATTTCCAGTACAACCTGTCCGGTGCCGCCCTGAGATGGTACATGGGTTTGGACAGTGCGAACATCCGATCCTTCAATGACCTTGGCGAAGCTTTCGTCAAGCAATACAAGTATAACATGGATATGGCTCCCGATAGGGATCAATTGAGAGCCATGTCCCAGAAGGAAAAGGAAACTTTCAAGGAGTACGCCCAAAGGTGGCGAGAATTAGCTGCATAAATTGTGCCTCTGCTGGAAGAGAAAGAGATGGCCAAGATCTTCCTGAAGACCTTGAGCTCATTTTATTATGAGCGGATGATTGCCAACGATCCTTCTGACTTCACCGAGATGGTGAATATGGGGATGCGTCTGGAGGAAGGAGTCAGGGAAGGGCGCCTGACTAGAGAAGAAGGCTCTTCTGCCAAACGATATGGGGCGTTTGGGAAGAAGAAAGATGGTGAGGCACATGATGTGACCTCCCATGTCAAATCCAGAAGACCCTCTGTAAAGAGGAAGATTATGCGTCCCGCCTGTAACCAGCATCAGGTGGCTCATATAGCACCTATTTTCAGAGAAAACCAGCACTATCAGCATAATAATCAGAACCAGCAACAACAACATCAACAATATCAACAACAACATCACCGTCCTCAACAGCAGGCCTACCAGCCTCGAAACAATAATCAGACCAGTACAAGCTATGATAGGAAGAGGGTCAGTTTTGATCATATTCCCATTACCTATGCAGAGCTCTATCCTTCTTTGATTGAAAGGAAATTGATCACTCCACGTGAGCCACCTGCTATACCTACCAACCCTCAGTGGTGGTATAAGCCTGAGCTTCATTATGTTTATCATTCTGGTGCTCCCGGACATGATGTGGAGAATTGCTACCCGTTAAAGACCAAGGTTCAAGACCTTGTGAGAAGCGGTATTCTATTTTTCGAGGACGTAGGTCCTAATGTCAAGAAGAACCCATTGCCCGAGCATGGGAAACCTGCTGTCAACATGGTCCAGGGTTTCCCTGGCAAATACAAGGTTAAATATGTCAGCCATATCCGACAATCATTGGTCGAGATGCACAGACTGTTGTGTGAATACAGTCACTATGAGCATGACCATGACATATGTCGTGTTTGCATTGTCAATGAGAGAGGATGTCATCAAGTTAGAAAAGACATCCAAGAAATGTTGGACGAAGGTGTAATTGAAATACTTCAGAATCGCGACGAGGATGATGAAGTTAATGTAATATCGCCAGTATTTACGATCCCCGAGCCTGTTGTCATCCGGTATGATGGCAGCAAGCATAAGGCTTCTCCTACTCTCATAATCAAGCCAGCTGGCCCTGTGCCATATTCTTCTGACAAGGTTGTTCCCTATCGTTACAATGCTGTTGCATTGGAAGATGGGAAGGAGGTGCCTCTACCCTCCACCTCTGTTGTTAACATTGCTGATGTCAACGGCCTGACCCGTAGTGGTCGCGTTTTCTCGGCTCGCCGAAACCCCAAGCTGACACCAGGAGGGCTGATGTTCCTGATTGTGCTGTTCGTCCGGTTGGGAATTCTTCCAATTCTCCGAATCCGGCACTTGCTGTTAATAGACCTGCCGCCACTGTAAAAACTCTTGTCCCTGCTGCCCAGAATGGCATGATGAAAGAGGATTATGATGAGATGCTGAAGGTCATCAAGAGGAGTGAGTACAACGTTGTAGATCAGCTTCTACAAACGCCATCAAGGATCTCTGTGCTATCTTTGTTAATGAATTCTGAGCCACACCGAGAAGCTCTGCAGAAGGTGTTGGACGTGGCGTATGTAGATCATGATGTCACCATAGAATAATTCGATAGTATTGTTGCAAACATTACTACTTGTAACAATCTGAGTTTCTGTGATGCTGATCTCCCCGAGGAGGGAAGAGACCATAATTTGGCACTTCACATCTCAATGAACTATAAAGATGATGCCATGTCTAATGTGCTGGTAGACACTGGATCATCACTGAATGTGTTGCCAAAATCCACTCTCGCTAGATTGTCATATCAGGGGCCTCCCATGAGGCAAAGTGGAGTGGTCGTAAAAGCTTTTGATGGATCCCGCAAAACTGTGATTGGCGAGGTTGAGCTCCCAGTCAAGATTGGACCAAGTGATTTCCAAATCACTTTTCAGGTCATGGATATCCACCCATCATATAGCTGTTTATTGGGCAGACCATGGATTCACGAGGCAGGCGCCGTGACATCCACCATACACCAAAAGTTGAAATTTGTCAAGAACAAAAAGTTGGTGGTGGTAGGGGGAGAGAAGGCTCCCCTGGTTAGCCATCTGTCTTCCTTTTCTTATATAGATGCTAAGGATGAAGTTAGGACGTCGTTCCAAGCTTTGTCTATTGCTGAACCTTCTAAGAAAGGAACTTCTTCATTTGCGTTCTACAATGATGCGAAGTTGGCCATTGAGCATGGCACAACTACTGGTTTTTAGACAAATGATTAAGCTGGAAGACAATAAACCCCGGGCTGGCATAGGGTATTCTTCGGGCACTTTCAACAAGCTTGGGCTGTTTCAGAGTGGTGGTTTCATCCACACGGTTGAAGACCAGGAAGCTGCTGCTATTGTGGAAGAGGATGCAGAGGAAGATTCTGGCAATTTTGTCATCCCTGGAGGGGTCTGCAATAATTGGGTCGCTATTAATGTTCCAACAGTTGTCCATAAGTCAACGTAATGTTCACTTTTTGTTTAAAAACCCTTCTCCCATGCCAAAAGGAGGAGTGATGACATTGTTGGCTCATAAATACAATGATATTTCATTCAATAAATTCATGTTAAATGTTTGTTTTTCCAATTATTTTCACTTTTTTCTTTTTGCATGAAATTGGTGATCACATAAAACCCTAAAAATAAGAATAAAATCAATCTTTTCATTCTGCATAATGATTTGCCTTGTTTGAATTCTGAAATCTCTTTTATATCCAAAATCATTATGCAGGTTGATCAAACCCATTGAACATAATGATCCAACACCATCTCCCAACTTTGAGCTCCCTGTATTTGAGTGTCGCAACGCGAAAAACAACCGGCGGAAAAAATACAGAGCCGCCACCGACGCTATTCATCCTATGACGGAAAGGGAGCGCTGGACTAACCTAAGAAAGGGAAAGGAACGGTCTTACGACCAGAGATTGCAAGGTACGGGAGTCGGTTATGCAAGGGGAAGGTATTAGCACCCCTCACGTCCGCCGTACTCGACGGGATCCACGCTCAAAAGAATAGAAAAAGGTTGCTAATAAAACTATTCAAAGAAAATGCACACACTGGAATAAACAGGTGAAAGAAGAAAACGGAGGAAGTGGACTCGGCAGGATGTCGCATCCTGGGCCTACGTAGTTTGTCAGAAACAAACATCAGAGTCGACGTAGTTCGGGGAAATGGGAGGCATGCTCGCTAGGATATCGCATCCTATGCCTACATATCTTCTCTATCTAGAGGAAGAATCAGAGCACTCATAGCTCGGCTAACGCACGCCGAAACAAAACACCGAAAAGAGACGCTGAGACGTCAAAAGAAACACCCCAAAAGGAAACGGAATGCCAATACATGGGCTTACATCTGACTCCAAACAATAACCAACGCTAACCAGCGAACACCAAAGGAAAATAGGTTATCGGATTGACAAACTAATAGGGAGTCTGGAACTCGAGCCTAATAGTTGTCGCACAAACACAAAGAGACGCTGAAACGTCAAAAGAAACAAAAAGTTAAGCACACTCAAAAAAACAAAAGGTTGCCCGGAGAGATCTCGCTCGATCTCCTGCCTACGTATCTCATCTGGTATGAGAATCAGGGCGACGTAGTTCCCCTTAACAGGGGAGAAACCTTCTCCTAACCAGAGACCAGGGGAATAACAAACTAAAAGAGAGACTGACTCGAGCCTAATAGTTGTCATGTAAACAAAACCCTAGGTTGAGGTCTCTAACAAGAGTTTGACTCACACAGGAAGCGAGTCAACTCAAGTCTATCTCTACATACGCTCAACTTCCTCGAAAGTTAAACGTACGACTCCTACAGAAAAGGAGATGAGAAGTGGAAAGCAGATAAACATACCAGCAATCATCACACTCTATATACAAACAAGAGGCTCAGACAAATGGTTGGGCTTTAGTCAAGAGGGGTCATATCAACCTCGACAAACAAGCCAAAACTGTAGGGGTATGCTGAAGCTCTTAACCACTAACATTGAGAGTTAGGGTGAAGCTGATGAAAGGTGGTAATAAGGATTAGACCTCATGCTCTTAACCCTGGCCTGGGTGAGCTCCAATCAAAGAAAGCGTGGGGGTCCAGAAAGAGGGACCCTATTCCACTTGACTGACTCTATACAAAGATCTTGGGTACATTGTTCAAGAGCATCAGCATGTAGTGCGAGCATAATGAACGACTCACAGAATAACAGGGGATTGATTGCTAATCCCTTCTATCTGTCAATTGCCTCTTCACTTAGGAGGACTTATCAAGTAACATGCCTCACTTGGAGGTCTTTGGGACAAATGTAAACATACACAATTAGAGCCTCATAAGGAGGACTTCAGCTAAACGCCTGCCAAAAAAGTGACAGGGCTTCCAGACTACATGGAGTGAGAAGGCTAAACTACCTCAGTGGTATATCAACCACACTCCAAAGCTTAAGCAAAAGCAAAGCTAGCGACTAATGTACCTGTACAAAAAGCCAAACAGTTAGTATTGTATTCAGAAAACCAACAGACAACAGTGGAACTTTCCAATATCTACACAATGCAAGTCACAAATGCAAGCACTCAAGTGAATTCATCACACCAATGGACCTACAACACAACAATAGTTAGTAGTCAAAAGCAACTTGCATCTCAAATAATGAGACCACACCAACCATTAGTGCCAAATGCTCAAACCTGAAACATAAATCAATGTTAGTATGTATACAAACAACTAGTTCACAGACTAGGTTCAAAAGCAAGTCAAATGACCAAAACAGAAGTCAATATTTCACATGAAGCACATTCAATCAAACAAGAAAGAGTCCTCAAAAGGACCAAAGCCAATTCATAAGGCAAAGCATCAAATGATTCATGTAAAACAAAGACCAACAAATGAGCACCAAATGGACAATCAAATCATAAAATCCAAATTAAAACAGAAATGTATCCAATGATCATGAATTTTTTTTATCCAAGCACTTCATGTTATAAGCAAACATCATGCAACAAATTAAATTCAAAAGAGCTCAGATGGTACATGAATGAAAATGCACAAATGCAACATAAAAATTGTGACACAAATTGTCACACTACATGTTCATGTGTCCAAAACAGTGGTATCAAATGATAAAAATGCCAAACCAAAGCCAGAAAATCAAATCACATGTTAAGATCAAGCATGCCAAATTTCAAGTCAATTGGATTAAACATGAGCATTTCACAAACAAATGAATGAAGCATGTCAATTTAGCACAACATGGATTCACAAAACTCCAAAATAAAATTCCAGAATCAAACAATTCATGCAAATAATATCAAAAAATAATAGACATCAACACAAGCATGTGAAAAAAAATTTGAAGTGAAATTGGATCATCCTACTATTTTTAGTGATTTTTTAAACATAAGCAAAATATTTGAAATATTGAAATGGAATAAGGAGGGAAAATAATGTTTTGAATAAAAATCCAGAAACTGCATGAACCAGGTATTGAACCCACGCACCAAGGATCAACATGAGCGCTCAAATAAAATAATCAGAAAGCGCAAAATGCCAGGATCAAACTCAGGCCAGGCAGGGAAATGTGCGCTCAAGTTAAGATTCAAAAAAAAAACACACGAGGCAGGTATCGAACCCACGCCTGGAAGGTTAACAAGCGCTTGGTTAAAATTCTGAAAACGCATGAGCATGGAATCGAACCCACGCGCTGGAGCTTCAGAAGCAACATGAAATCAAAATGCTGCATTTTGATCAACAGCCAGGCAAAAACCCTAGCGCACAGTTGCAGACGCCGAAACAGTAATTCCGGTCGTCTTCTCCGACCGTATCCACGGCGGAGCTCCAATTTTTTTTTTCTAGAATTCAAGAAATGATACACCAAACGAAAGGTCTTTCCATGTAGATCTCAAATATCATGCTAGTTTAACCTAATTCTTCCTATATCTCATGGATCGAAGCAAAACACATTGAACAACCAAACTTTATTTCCACATATCTAACTCATTTCTTATCCATTTCAAAATCTAAAACTATCAGCATCATCAGGGAAGTAAGATCTACATGATTATGTACATAAAACATCAAAATATGAGAATCGATTTTCAACTCACCTGAGATGAAGTTCAATGAAATCGTGTCCTTAAGCCTTCAGAATCTCCAGATCTCCTCCACTATGCTTGACTAGAAGCTTTATGCAAGAAACAACACTTGAAACAACCTGAATCAAGCTCAATCTCAAAAATCCATTTCCATGAAGGTGTTCTTGAACAACACGATTTCCAGCTCAATTGAACAATCCAGGTGATGATTCTTGATCCATGATTGATGATGAACAAGATTACGCAAGGATATTGAAGAGTTATGTGAAAAATTTGAAGAATCAAAGAGAGAGAAAAATGGAGGGAAATCAAAATTCTAGATCTGAATTGTGTTGTTATGAGAAAATTCTGTTATGATTAAGCTTATATATGATGTGCTAATGACTTTGCTAATCCCACTAAAGCCTTGGCTAAACATGATTAGGGAAAATTGAAGTGAAGTGCAAAAATGAAAATGAGGTTATGCATGGCCATGTGTACGTGAACAGTGCATGCAATGGCTTAAATCTCACTTAAAATCAACCAACAAACATCATGGAAGTGGTATTTTGTTGGTAGCATCAACCAAATTTGAATTATTAAATTTCCCTCCAAAATGCACATGTATGGACACTTGATCATGTGAGCTTCTTTCATGCAATGCAATGGTTGATTTGGAAAGTATTGGTCAAGACAAGCATTTTGCAAAAAGAGTGGACCAATTTGGAGTTTTGAAGCCAAAGTTATGCCATGTTGAACTTCCAAACATACTTTGTGATCATTTGGCCATAACTTCTTAACCATTCATCATATGGACATGATCTTGGACTTTTTGAAAAGGGGAGAGAAAGGTATTCAACTTTCATGTTCACCAAAAATCCATTTGAAGCTTCTTTGATGTTGATAAGTCAAGTTGAATGTGGAACAAAAACTTGTCATTTTTGGAAACTTTCAATTACAGGTCATTTTCCATTTTTGGAAACTTTTGCCATGACTTCAAAATCTTCAAGATAGATGTTTAAAATGACAAATGGACCTCTTTTGAACATGATTGAGGTGTCTCAACTCATTTCCCCACCTCATAGCCCTCAGTTGACTTTTGGGTCCTCAGATGACCTTAACATGCTCTGATCAGCTTGAGCCTCTACCACTTGAGGAATTTGCTCAGAAATGAAACATTAGCTCATATAAGCTCCTTATGATAACCATGTGACCTCCATCTCAATAGAATGTCTCATCTCCTTGAGAAACCCTGGTTGAAAGAATGTCATTGATCAGGGTTGATCAGAGGTCAAAACCCTAATCCAAAGGAACTTGAGACTGAATGATGAAACCCTGGATGATGATAAAACCATGATGATGGTAATACATCCTTGCAAACAAGATAATGCTCAAGACCTTTGAAGGATCAGGAAACCCTAATTGAAGTGCACACCCTCAGATGGTTGATCATCAATTCATAGAGACCCTCACGCTTGAATCATGTAACCTCTCATCTTCTGAAAAAGTCTTTGGAGGATGATATTCTTATTTCCATATGATATGCAAAATGCAATGCCCAATGCCCTAAAAAATGAAATGCAATGTGTCAAACTAGTCCCAAGAAGAGGATGGCAAATTTTGAAGTGTTACAGCTGCCCCTATTCAATCCACTGTGAACCTGTCGATATGAACAACCTCGGCTTTCAGATGATCAGAGTGAAGAGTGGTTGAATACCAAGAACATACGAACAATTTACGCTCCGCTGGGGATTATTATATATTTTTTTTGCTTTTCTTGAACCCCGGTACTTTTTGATTTGATTTTCGCGCGAGTGATCCCCGATCACCGCATTTGGACCCCGACAAATTCATGTCACTCTTGCTGCCAAACAATGAACCTCGTTCTCCATTTGAACCCCAGTCGCCTGACGATAACTCATGATCGTCGTTGTGAACCCCGCTCTCCAGAAAACACCCCGTGTCTCCTTTTCTCCATTTGAACCCCGTTATCCAGAAAATGCCCAGCACTTCCTTTTCTCCATTTGAACCCCGTTTTTCGCGCTGATCGCGTAACGTTCTCGGATCTTCATTTCCATCTCCGCCCGAAGGAAAATTTTCCTCCAATATCGCACTATTGGGGAATACTGTTGATCCAAAATCATGATGCCGAACTCCTCAGAGTAACATCTTCCAACGTCCATCTCGCACGACAGAAATTCTTCCTCCAATATCGCACTACTGGGGAATACCGTTGATCTAACGTCACGATGCTAAACTCCTCAGAGTAACATCTCCCAACTTCCGTCTCCGCCCGACAGAAATTCTTCCTCCAATATCGCACTACTGGGGAAAACCGTTGATTCAACGTCACGATGCTAAACTCCTCAGAGTAACATCTCCCAACTTCCATCTCGCACGACAGAAATTCTTCCTCCAATATCGCACTACTGGGGAATACCGTTGATCCAACGTCACGATGCTAAACTCCTCAGAGTAACATCTTCAAACTTCCATCTCCGCACGACAGAAATTCTTCCTCCAATATCGCACTACTGGGGAATACTGTTGATCCAAAATCATGATGCCAAACTCCTCAGAGTAACATCTCCCAACTTCCGTCTCCGCCCGACAGAAATTCTTCCTCCAATACTGCACTACTGGGGAAAACTGTTGATTCAACGTCACGATGCTAAACTCCTCAGAGTAACATCTCCCAACTTCCATCTCGCACGACATAAATTCTTCCTCCAATATCGCACTACTGGGGAAAACTTGTTGAGTCAAAATCACGATGCTAAACTCCTCAGAGCAACATCTTCACCAATCAGCTAAACCAATTCTCAAACGGTAACCACGGCTCGAGACTAGCTTATGCTTGCAATGCTTATGCATGAGTTTTTTTTAGCGTAATGCTCCATAACCATGGAAATGCTACGCAATTTATTATGCAATATGCTATGCTTCTCTAAATGATGAATGCATAAAAAGTATCCCCCTCAGGGGACTCTACTGGGGAGCTCAAGGAACTCGATATCGCTCCAATCTCCAATCCTGCTTGGGAATAGCATTGCTGCTGGGGAAAGGGTAATCCTCACTAGGGATGACCTCCACCGAACTCGATCCGCTTGGGGACTTCGCTGGGGAAGAAACCACCAACACACACCTCCGCTGGGAAAACAGCAACCTTCAGACTTGCTGGGGAGATAACACTCTCAACCCTGCTGAGGAGATAACAATCTCAAACCTGCTAGGGGAAACAACAACCTTCAGGCCTGGCTTCCGAAGAAACACCGACCTCGAACCCGCTGGGGAGATACGGAATATCTGGCATGGAACACCTGCCGACTCGTCGAACACCGGTATTCACCATTTATCCACAGTGTCAATTTTCCACTTCAGACTTTGAAGAGTCTTCTTGATTCATCATCCAGGATCGTCGCAATCCTTTCGCCGTCTTTACACCATTCTTCAACTCCTCGTCCCTGAGTGGACCTGAAAGGAATCTTTCGTCAAAAAGCTTCACATCACAACCTGCAAGTGAGTGAAAATATCTAACAGCACCTGCAAAAGAGATCGTTAGATAAAATGTGCCCCAGGCGTGCCAAAATTTCAACACCTGGGTCACTCAACCTTCCGAATAAGATTTCATGTTTTCAATCCTATAAACATGCATTGGAAGGGACCTGTATGTTCTCAAAATTCAAAGATTCTTATCAAAATAAACGGATGTTTTTGCAATCAAAGCGGTAATGACAACAAAAACAAAATTATTTGACTGAATATGCATTTTATTGATTGAAAAAGGTGGCTCGTAACTGAGAAATACACAGGAAGCAATTCCTGAAAAGAGGTAATCGCGCACAAAAGGAAAAATCTATCCTAATGGCAATGTGAACCCGTGATCTCATCGAGTTCCAACTCGGTTACACCCCATATGTCCTCAAGACTCTCCACACTTTCTGCCTTCTGAACAAGACGCTTCCGACCGATCTCTGCCGGGGATTACCCATGTGTCATAACCAAAGCACAAATGATCATGCTAGACGCAGTTGTTCGTTTCAATCCCTCTTTTGCCTGGACCGCCCTTTCGGGTTTTCAGTCCACCGGGATACCCTTTTTTCCCAAGCCGCCCTTGTGGGGTTTTCAACTTGCCGGGTGTATAATTCTTTTCTTTTTATCCCTAATTTTTGCCCGAACCTTTTTTCATTTTTTTCTGGTTCGCCGGGATGCCCTTTTTTGCCTGGACTATTTTATTCTTTTCGTCCAGCGGGTCTCTTATACGAAGTATTTTTTAACTGCGTCCGCATTCACAGGGGATGGAAAATCCTCGCCATCCATGGTCGTCAACAGCAAGGCTCCGCCAGAGAAAACCTTCTTGACCACGAATGGACCCTCATAATTGGGTGTCCACTTGCCCCGACGATCGTTCTGAGGAGGAAGGATCCTTTTCAACACCATATCCCCCACATGGTATACACGAGGTCGCACCTTTCGATCAAAAGCACGCTTCATCCGCTGCTGGTACAACTGCCCATGACAAATGGTTGCCAGCCTCTTTTCCTCAATCAGGCTCAAATCTTCATACCGAGTCCTTACCCACTCAACTTCTTCCAATTTCACGTCCATCAGGACTCTTAGTGATGGAATCTGGACCTCAATCGGTAGCACGACTTCCATCCCATACACAAGCGAGAAAGGCGTTGCCCCAATAGATGTACGCACCGAGGTTCGATACTCATGCAATGCAAACGGCAACATCTCGTGCCAATCCTTATAGGTTACGACCATCTTCTGCACAATCTTCTTAATATTCTTATTAGCCGCCTCGACCGCCCCATTCATCTTCGGACGATAAGGAGAAGAATTATGATGCTCGATTTTGAACTCCCGACACAGTTCTGCCATCATCTTGTTGTTGAGATTAGAACCATTATCAGTAATGATTCTTTCGGGAACCCCATATCTGCAAATGATGTCTCTTTTGAGGAACCTGGCAACGACCTGCTTCGTCACATTCGCATAAGAGATTGCTTCCACCCACTTGGTGAAGTAATCAATAGCCACCAATATGAACCGGTGCCCATTCGAAGTCGTAGGCTCAATCTTTCCGATCATATCAATGCCCCACATAGCAAACGGCCACGGAGACGACATTAAACTCAACGGATTTGGAGGCACGTGCACCTTGTCAGCATAAATCGGGCATTTATGACACTTCCGCACGAAATTGAAACACTGGGCCTCCATTGTCATCCAATAATAACCAGCTCTTAACAACTTTTTCACCATTGCATTCCCACTGGCATGGGTACCAAACGATCCCTCGTGCACCTCTTTCATCAACTGGCTTGCTTCTCTGTCATCGACACATCTAAGCAAAACCCAATCGAAATTCCTCTTGTACAAAACCCCATCTTTGTTCAAATAGAATACCATGGCCAACCTCCTCAGAGTCTTTCGGTCTTTCTTAGACGCTCCCTCAGGATACTCTTGGGTTTCCAGATAGCACTTGATATCATAATACCACAGCTTTTCATCATCAGGCGCTGTGTCGGCAGCAAACACATAAGCCGGTCTATCCAGTCGTCCCACCTCAACACTAGGGAACTGATTCCACCATTGCACCTTAATCAAGGCAGCCAGAGTAGCCAAAGCATCTGCCAAAGGATTTTCCTCTCTCGGCACATGGTGCAATTCCACCTTGGTGAAGAACGTCAACAATCTCCTCGTATAGTCCCGGTATGGAATTAAATGAGATTGATGTGTATACCATTTCCCGTTAACCTGGTTCACAACCAAAGCTGAATCTCCATAGATAACAAGGTTTTTGATCTGCAAATCAATCGCCTCTTCAATCCCCAAGATACAAGCTTCGTATTCAGCCACATTGTTGGTGCACTCAAATGTTAACCGGGCAGCAAAAGGAATGTGAGATCCCTTCGGCGTAACCAAAATAGCACCAACTCCATTACCATTCACGTTAACGGCCCCATCAAACATCAGAATCCATTCGGATTCAGGGTCAGGCCCCTCCTCCGGGATTGGTTCCTCACAATCTTTCGATTTGAGAAACATGATGTCCTCATCAGGGAATTCAAACTTCATCGGTTGATAATCCTCAATGGGTTGTTGGGTGAGGTAATCAGACAATACACTCCCCTTGATTGCTTTCTGAGAGGTGTACTGTATATCATATTCAGTCAAAATCATTTGCCATCTCGCAACCCGTCTGGTCAATGTTGGCTTCTCAAAAATATACTTGATCGGATCCATCTTGGAAATCAACAAAGTGGTATGAACCAGCATGTATTGTCTCAGTCGGCGAGCAACCCATACCAAAGCACAACAAGTTTTCTCGAGCAGTGAATATCTTGTTTCACAGTCGGTAAACTTTTTGCTAAGGTAGTAAATTGCATGCTCTTTTCGACCAGACTCGTCATGCTGCCCCAGTACGCACCCCATAGACCCCTCGAGGACTGTCAAGTACAAAATTAACGGTCGTCCCTCCATAGGAGGCATCAGAATCAGAGGCTCCTGCAAATATTCTTTTATCTTTTCAAATGCCGCTCGACAATCATTATTCCACCTGACCGTTTGATCTTTTCTCAACAACTTGAATATGGGTTCACACGTGGCTGTTAGATGAGATATGTACCGTGAAATGTAGTTCAATCTACCTAAGAAACCACGAACCTCCTTCTCTGTTCTCGGCTCAGGCATTTCTTGTATTGCTTTTACTTTAGAAGGATCAACCTCGATTCCTCTTTCACTCACAATAAACCCCAACAACTTACCGGACCGCACTCCAAAAGTACACTTATTCGGATTCAACCTCAGTCTGAATTGTCTCAACCGGTCAAATAGCTTGGCCAAATCTACTAGATGCCCCTCTTCTGTTTGGGACTTTGCTATCATGTTATCAACATAACATTCAATCTCATGATGAATCATATCATGAAACAAAGTCACCATAGCCCTCTGATATGTGGCACCGGTATTCTTGAGACCGAATGGCATCACCTTATAGCAAAAAGTGCCCCACGGTGTGATGAACGTTGTTTTCTCCATATCATCTGGCGACATTTTAATTTGATTATAGCCAGAAAATTCATCCATGAAGGAAAACACCGAGAATTGAGTTGTATTATCTACCAACACATCGATGTGAGGTAATGGTGTAACACCTCAAAATTTGCCCTCCTCTCTTGGGACTAGCATATCATATTGCATATCATTTTTAGGTCATTAGGCATTGCATATTGCATATCATGTGGTTACATTGTGCAAGCCATTCCCTCAAGTCTTGATCAGAAGATAGGAGGTCATGTGCAAGCTAGGGTTTCATTGGACTGGTCATTAATCATCTGAGGATGTGGAGGTCCAAATTAGGGTTTTGATTCTCAAGGAGATTGGTCTTCATCTTGATTGAAATGATTCATCATCATCATCATGGATTGTCATCATCAGGTGTTGGATCAGGATTCCTTGAGATTAGGGTTTTGACCACTGGTCAACCCTAATCAGTTGCATTGGGCCAATCAGGGCATAGCAAGGAGATGGGGTCTATGATGGATATGAGGATCATTCCATGGTTTTATTGAGCTTATGGAGGCTAGGGTTTCATCCTTGAGCCATTTCATCAGAGAATTGGGGCTTAACTTGATCAGTGCATTGCCAAATTCATTTATCAGCTGAAAAAGTCAACTATGGTCAACTGTGCTTGATTTTATGGATTTGGAGGTAGGAGAGAGTTGGATACACTTCAATCATGTTGGAACAAGTGTTATTTGACATGTCAAAGCTCAAGAATGAAGGAAATCAAGTCAGGACAAAAATTGCCAAAAATAGAAAGTGACTTGTAATGGAAGTTTCCAAAAATGGAAAGTTTTTGACCACAAAATTACATGTCCAAGAAAGCTTCAAATGAAAATTTGTTCAACATGAAAGTTGTAGATCTTGGTCTCACCTTTCCAAAAAGTCCAAGAACTTGAAAATCCCATGTATGGTTGGCAAGTTATGGTCCATTCAATTTCAAAAATGACCCATAATCAAAGTGGCATAACTTCCACATGGAGTGTCCAAATTGAGTGATCTTTTTATGTGCAAACTCCATTTGACATGTACTTTCATGGTGCATAATTGGAATTCATCAAAAATGGTCAATGCAAAAGGTCAAATTTCAAGTGTACAGTTACAGATCCAAGGGCAAAATGGTCCAAGTTGAGAAATAATTGGAATTTTGGCATGAGAGTTTTTGCAACACCTCACATTTGCCAATTGGAGATGGTTTGAACTGTCATAAGCTTGCAAAGTCCAATATTTGGTTAAGTCATTTTGGAATTGTACTTGAAAATACACAATTTGGCATAGCATAGTGAAAATGAAAATTACAAGGCCAATGGATGTGGGACCAATGCCAACACATCACAACTGATAATTGGAGAGTGTGTGAGCTGTCATACAGCTGTCACAGAGCCCTATGTGAAATACCAATTTGTCCTTGCTTTGTAAAATTGCATTTTTGCTAATTACATCATTTTTGGTTAATTTGTGATTAAGAGGTGGATTAAGTGGAGGTATATAACATTAATCATAACTGAATTGTAATCACAAACACAAATCTCAAGAATCTCTAACAACTTTTCCCTCCAATTCTCCAAATTCATCAAGAAGCTTCAAGAACCAAATTCATCCAAACTCCTTCAATTCATCATCAATTCGATTGATTCTTTTTGCTTCATCCTCCAATCATCTTCCTCTCAAACTGTTTTGGTAATTTGCATCAAAAGGACATTGGATTCGTGGCTGTTCATCCTTGGTTCAACAATGGCATTTGGCAATTTCTTCCAATAGAAGCAACTTCAAGCTAACCTGAACACTCCATTCAACTTCCCTATCTTCATGCTGCATCTGTTTTGAGGAGACACGCGCCAATGCTCAAAGATCCAACACTGTCTTCAATTTAAGGTGTGATTTCGAATCTCATCATTTTGTGAATTGTGGTATGCGTTCTGTAGTACCTTCCATGTAGATGATCGTGCTAGGTGTAGTTTTTGAAATGATGAACTGTAGAGCAAGATATCTTGATTTTAAGATTTGAATGCAAAACCTAAATCGCTCGATCCGTGAGCTACAGTTAGAATTAGGATAAATTGATCACATATGTGGAATCCTGGTACTTAGACCTTTCCAACGGATATCCATTTGCGAATTTTAGTGAAGATTCATTGTTCGTGTGTTCTTGAGCTTTTCTGGAAATTGATGGTGAAGAACGATGAGTTTCTGGAAAATTATGAGGTTTGATCCGTTTGGCTCGCGTGCAGTTTTGAATTGTTGTTTCCCTCCGCTTTTGGCCAATCAGCGTGTGACACTGAATAAGTGAAACGCCTGCGTTTTGGCATGGCTAGCGAGAATTACGAATTTGCCACTGAATTCATTTAATTAATTAAAACACTTTCAATAATTATTTAATAATTCAACAAAACTTTAAAAAATCATAAAAAATTAATTATTAATCCAAAAATGGTGAGAGTTTTTTTGTTGGATCCCAAATTCTCTCTAGTTTTTTATAGGCATGGTTACATAAGTTGTGCATGGAGAAATGTTGACCTGGCCTATTGATCTTTGACTTGTGTACATTTTTTGCATGTTTTGCCATTTTTAACATGAAATGCTCATACTCTCAAAGAAATTCATGAAAATTTTTGTGCTCATTCTGGACATGTTGATGGTGATTTCCATGTAAAGTTTGTGATTTTTGGATACTTGATGATTGAGATATGATTTTTTGAATCTAGGTGTGACAATTTGTGTCACACCTAGCTAGGTCAACTTTCTGAATTTATTTGCATGGTCTATGATTGTTGGATTGGATTGAAATTTTGCATGTATGATCATTGATATGTTAAGATAACATGTGAATTTTTATGGATTTTTCTATGGCATTTTCCATTTGATTGATATTTTTCTTCTCTGTTGGTTCATTGTGCAACATTGTGTGACACATGTTGGTGTATCTTTTGTGAAATTCTCATATGGTATTGGATGAAGATGAAATTTGATATGAGCATTCTAGACACATTATAGGACATTATTCTTTTGATCCCATTCATTTCTTAATTGTTGTCACTGTTTTATGAATTATTGAAATGGATGCTTGCTTGGATGTCTTGAATTGGCTTACATAATTGTGTCTGGACTTTTTGATTTTCATTGACCTACTTTCTTTTGTCCAATTGAGCTGAAAATTGACATGCTACTTATTGATTGTGTCCTGTTTAGGTGTGAATTATTTGAGGATTTTTGGAATTGTTTTGGTATGCCTTTGATTGAAGTCATTCTGTTTGGACTTTTGGTTTTGTGTTTGACCTAGTTTGTGTTAAATTGGTCATGAAATGATAATGGAGAATGGTATGAGCATGGGACCAATTGCATTTGCTTTTAATTTGTTTTAATTTGATTTTGGATTGGTTTGGCTTGCTGTTTAGATTTTTTTCTCCCTTTTGGACCCTAGGCTTGGCCTAGTGGTCTAGTTTCTCACATTTGGTGTGGATTTTCAGGATGAAATGCACAATGCTTAAGGAGGTTGCTTCGAGGCAATTTGAATTGAGTTTGGTTGATGTTTATAAACTAACTTGACTTTGTTTTGTAGGGATTGATGCTTGAGCTTGAGCTTATAGCTTGCACTTGTGTACATTAACTTGTGTTGTCTGTATAGATTAGCATTTGCTGTTTACTGTTGGTTTGTCTGAGTACTGATGATACTTGATTGATTTCAGGTGCATTTAGTCGCTTACAGTTCTTTAAGAACTTGCTTGCTGCTGCTTGACTTTTTAACCAGCTGAGGTAGAATCTCTATACTTCATGTAGTCTGGAAGACCTGGCCTGTTACCTGGCCAGGCAACTGTCTGAAGTCCTCCTTAAGAGGCGATGTTTGTGGTTATTTACATTTGTGCCCAAGCAGGTAAAGACCTCTATGAGGCAATTGGCGGAACCCAAGGGATATGCAATCTATCCCTCGCTATTCTGTGAGTCGTCCCTCTGCTCACACGGCTGTGTGTTGACGCATTGGGACACAAACCCAAGATCTTGTACTTTGTACAGTTGTGTCAGAGTCTTGAGCGTAGAAGGGTCCCTCCATTCTGGACCCACGCTCCTTTGTCTGAAGCTCTCCCTGATCAGGGATAAGAGCTGTGAAGTCTAATCTTCACTCACCTATCATCTGCTTCACCTTAGCCTCGCAATGGCAAGGTTAAGAGCGAACACTACCCATGTACAGATGACTTGCTTCGGCAGTCAAACCCATTGTTTGAGCCTCACTTGACTGGTTATAGTGTGTGCTTTGTGAATATTTGTTTGCTCTGTTTGCTTGTATGCTTGTATGCTTGCTTTCTTCCTGGATAGGATTAGTTTGCAGTTGTGCAAGTAGGTAGAAACCTGAACATAGGGCAATGATGCATGACAACACTAGGCTCGAGTACAGCTCCCTGGTAGTGTGTCTTCCCTTGGTTTCTGGATAGATTTTCTTTCCCTTTCGGGGGAACTACATCGCCCTGATCCTCGTTCCAGACGAGGTATGTAGGCAGGAGACCGTGCGAGGTCTCTCCGGGCACTTTTTTTTTCTTTTGTGTGTGTTTGCTTGTTGTCTTCTAGTGTGTGTTTTGGTTCGGATGCCGACGTAAGTCCAGTGATTGGCGGTCGGGCTCCACGTTTGCCCTTTGTTGTGTGTTTTGGTTCGGATGCTGATGTAAGCCCAGTGATTGGCATTCAGGCTCCATGTTGGCCTGTTTGGGTGCGTGTGTTGTTTGGCGTGCGTGAGCCGAACTACGGCAGCTCTGTTTCTCGTTCCAGACGAGATACGTAGGCATAGGATGCGACGTCCTCTCGAGCTCTCTCCCCCTTAACCCCACCTGTGTTGTCTGCGGTGCGTGTGTGTGTGTGGTGTTTTAGCAACCTTTTCTTTTCTTAGAGCGTGGATCCCGTCGAGTACGACGGACGTGAGGGGTGCTAATACCTTCCCCTTGCGTAACCGACTCCCTTACCCTTTCTCTTTGGTCGCGAGATCATGCTTTTTCCAGGTTTCTCTGAGTGTTTCCTTTCCCTATCTTGGGATAAATAACGCGCAGTGGCGGCTCTGTGTTGTTTTTGTTTCAGCCCGCCCGTTGTTTTTCGCGGATGCGACAGCTGGCGACTCTGCTGGGGATTACAAGGTGTTGACCTGTGCTGGTCCATCGTCCCTAAGCGAGTCTCTCCTAGCGTTCTAGGATAGTTTAGGTTGCTTGTTTTGCTTTATTTATTGCATTTATTATTCTAACAGTGTATGAATTTGCATAAATATTTGCATGCATCATACTATCATGTTGCCGTCCTCTGTGCAGGTGGTTCATCTGTTTGGGGTGGGTGTTCTGAGTGGGGCTAAAACCCAGGCCCGAGTATACACCTAGGATTAGTGTGGTCTCGCGTTCCTCATTTGCTTTATCAGCATATTGTTGCAACGTGACATACCACAAGCCAGACGAGGTTCAGTTGATAGTGCTTTCCTCTGTGGGGTACTCCACTTTGGCTGAGTTACTTCATCTGAACTATTGACTCTGGTGACCGATCATTTCCCGGATCTTTGGTTTAGACGATCTTAAGGGAGCTACAATGGCACACCCGAAAGGACAAACCCATTGAGTATCTCCGCCCGATTGTCGAGACTATTATCCGCCTTAGGGTGACCTGATTAGAATTTACCTGTGAGGGGAGGGTGGTTCTTTCAGATGCATGATCAGATGGTGACTTTGATGGTGACTTTTGGTTCCGTTGATCAGGGTCCTATTTATAAGTCGGATTTATGGCCATTTATTTCAGAGACGCCGGAGTGCTGTCCGTACTATTTATCAGTGGGGATCCGTTTATTTCAGGATTCCCCGGCCGATTCAGATGATTATTGGGTATCTGCTCAGAGATTGTTTGGAGATGATGGTGATGATGATGATGATGTATCTGTCTTCCGTTTATTTCGGAACCCTTGAGGCGGATTTGCGGTTACATACTCCTTCAGATGGTTGTGATCAGTTCAGAGATCAGGACTGTGACTCAGAGCAACAGATGATCAGATGGCTTGGAGGATGGCAATGCATTGCATTCATTCATCAGCATCATTACATAATGCATTTACCTGCATCTAACACATGTTTATCCATATGCAGGGACATTTTTGATCGAGATCCTGGTTGAGAGATTTCTGCTCAGAGATGAGGACCGGTTTGAAGCATGATGTTGCCTACAGTTTCTTCAACCCAGAGATTGATGAGTTGAGAGATATGATTGCATTGATTACACCCGACCATGTGGGGATGTTCAGAGAGTCATACGGTAGTATCCTGAAGATGGTTTTCAGACTCACCGACAGCGACAGGAGTGCCATTCATACTCTTCTCCAGTTCTATGACCCGGGCTTGAGGTGTTTCGTATTTCCAGACTATTTGTTGGGACCTCTGATGGAGGATTATGCTAGCATCCTGGGTGTTCAGATCCGCGATCAGATTCCTTTCTGTGCTATTAGGAGAGAGCCTGACGTCCTTGGGATTTCCCGTGCTCTTTATTTGAGTCCGGAAATGACTAAGGAGGGTTTGAAGGAAAAAGAGAAAAAAGAAAAGGCCGAGGCTTTAGCCAGGGCGAAAGGGAAGGCTGTGGTTGATAGTAGTACTCCTGTGGTGACACCGGCGCCTGCGGGGTCGGATGAAAAACTTGATGATGATGCTGAAGAATTTCTGAGGATCATCAAAAAGTCAGAGTACAAATTGGTGGACCATTTGCAGCAGACTCCTTCCAAAATATCCATTCTGTCATTGTTGTTAAGCTCCGAGGGGCATAGAGAGGCTTTGTTGAAAATTCTGAAGAAAGCCTATGTTCCTCAAGAGATTACAATCAACCAGTTGGAGACAGTGGTGTCTAACGTGCATGCCAGCCATGGGTTGGGATTTACGGATATGGATTTGACTGTGGATGGGAGGAATCATAACAGGGCACTACACATTGCTATGGAATGCAAAGGAGCCGTGCTTTCGCATGTGCTGGTTGATACCGGCTCCTCTTTAAATGTGTTGCCAAAGAAGGCTCTGGCAAAGCTGAATTGTGATGGGCTGATTTTGACTCCAACAGATCTGATAGTGCGGGCTTTTGATGGGTCGAAGCGGGCCGTGTTTGGAGAGGTAGAGCTGCCAGTGAAGATTGGGCCTGGGGTGTTCAAGTCAACTTTCTATGTCATGGATATTCAGCCGGCATACAGTTGCCTGTTGGGTAGGCCATGGATTCATGCTGCTGGGGCAGTAACTTCGACTTTGCACCAAAAATTGAAGTACATATGGGAGGGCCAAGTCGTTACTGTTTGTGGGGAGGAGGACATCTTTGTCAGCCACTTGTCCTCATATAAGTACGTGGAGATGGATGGTGAAATCTGGGAGACGCCCAGTCAAGCTTTTGAAACCATTAAGGTGGAGAATGCTCTGTTTGCTAAAGAGGAGGAGAAACCGTCCATATCTTCGTACAAACAGGCCGCTGAGGTGGTAAAGAATGGAGAAGCTCCTGGTTTGGGCAGAATGATGGAGGTCCCTGCGAAGAAGGACCGCTTTGGAGTGGGGTATCAGCCGGGCCGAGGCTCAGGACAAGGCAGAGGACGTCGTACGTCAGTCACCTTCACAAGTGCCGGAATGCTGGATCCGGATCACATCTGCATGATGGGTGAAGATGCTGATAGCGACTGTGACATGGACCGGTGGATAAAGCCGTGCGCGCCAGGGATGGGAATCCAGAACTGGAAGGCTGAAAAGATCATCCGGGTCACTCTGCTGGAAGAGTAATATTTTTCCTGTTTTAGTCTTATATGCATGAAAGCCATACGTGTTGCCCGACACGTAATGGTTCATTGTAAGGGCCACCTCATGTTCATAATTTGCAACATTTCTGCATCATTAATAAATGGATGTTTTTCAGTCAAAAAGCGGTGTTCCCTGTTTTTCATTTATTTTTGCAGTTTAAAAACAAAAAAAAATGGCAATGTTTATTTTCATTTTTCTTTTTTTGATTTGTCTCGTCCCAAAGTCGAAAAATAATTCTCCGGATCTCGTTGATAACAATTTGGTTACACCTCGTATGACTTCGACAATCCAATCTATCATGCCGAAGAAGAAGGCGAAGAAGATTGTGATCTGCTGGAATTAGCCACAGGTTGTCAAAACAAGAGGAGAAGGTGATTCAGCCGCGGGAAGAGCGAGTTGAGATTGTTAACCGCCGAGGTCAGAAAGGAAATGAAAATTGGAGCCGCTTCAGAGGCAAGTCGAGAGCAGAATGGTAGCCTTGTTGAAGGACATGTGGATACCTTCACCTGGTCGTGTCAGGATATGCCAGGGTCGAATACCGATGTCATTGTGCACGAGCTACCATGGAAAGAAGACTGTCCTCTAAAGAAGCAGAACGCCAGTGCCTGTATCAGAGAGCCATGGTGACTTTGTTTCATGATATGATTCGTCATGAAATCAAATGCTATGACATGATAGCAAAGTCCCAAACAGAAGAGGGGCATCTGGCAGACCGGGGCAGGTCGTTTGACTAGTTGAGACAATTCAAACTGAGGTTGAATTCGAGTAAGTACACTATCAGAATGCGGGCCCGTAAGCTGTTGGGGTTCATTGTAAGGGAGGAATCGAGGTTCATCCTGCAAAAAAAAAAAAAAAAAAAAAAAAAAAAAAAAAGAAAAACAAGAACAATAAGAGAAACGCCTGAACCGAGAAAGAAAAAGAGAGGTTCGTGGTTTCTTAGAAAGATTGAACTACCTGTCAGGGTTCACATCTCATCTAACAGCCACGTGTGAACCCATGTTCAGGATGTTGAAAAGAAAGATCAAACGGTCAGGTGAAATAATGATTGCCAAGGGGCATTGGAAAAATAAAAGAATAAAGTGCAAGAACCTCTGATTCCGACATCTCCCTGTGGAGAGAGACTGTTAATCTGTACTTGACAGCCTTCGAGGGGTTTACGAGGTGTATTGGGTCAGCATGACGAGTCTTGTCGAAAAGAGCATGCAATTTACCTTAGCAAAAAGTTTACCGACTGTGAAACAATACACTCACTGCTCGGGGAACTTGATGTACTTTGGCATAGGCTGCTCACCGACTGAGACAGTATATGCTGGTTCATATCACTTTGTGGATTTCAAGATGGATCTGATCAGGTAGATTTTTGAAGATCCAGCATTAGCCGGACGGGTTGCGAAAGAGCAAAAGAATGTTGACTGATTTGGGATACTCTCAGAAAGCAATAAAGGGGTGAATTGTCTGATTACATCGCCCCGCAACCCATGGTGGATTATCAACCGATGAAGTTTGAGTTCCCTGATGAGGGCATCTCGAGGTGCTCCAATCGAAAGATTGAGAGTGACCGATCCCGGAGGAGGGGCTTGACCCTAAATCCGAACGAATTCTGATGTCTGATGGGAAAGGTTAATGTGGATGAGTCAGTGCCATGTTGGTTACGCCAAAAGGATCCCGTATTCTTTTTGTTGCCCGGATGACATTTGAATGCACCAACGATGGTGGCGGAATACGAAGTTGGTATCCTGGGTATCGAACCTTGGTGTGCCTACTGGGGCAACTCCTTGGTATATGATATGGAAGCAGTGCTACCGGTTGAGGTTCAGATTCCCTCTTTGAGAGTCCTGAGGGACGTGAAATTGCAAAAGGCGGAATGGGTAAGGACCCGATACGAAGAGGCTGGCAGCCATCGGTCATGGGCAGTTGTACCAGCAAAGGATGAAGCGTGCTTTTGACAAGAAGGTGCGACCTCGGGTGTATCACGTGGGTGATATGGTGCTGAAAAGGATCCTTCCTCCTCAAAACGATCGAAGGGGCAAATGGACACCGAATTATGAAGGTCCATTCGTGGTCAAGAAGGTTTTCTCTGGCGGAGCCTTGTTGTTAACGACCATGGATGGCGAGGATTTTCCATCCCCTGTGAATGCGGACGCAGTTAAAAGATACTTCGTATAAAGAGACCCGCTGGACAAAAAGAATAAAATAGTCCAGGCAAAAATGGGCATTCCGGCGAACCAAAAAACAGAAAGAAAGGTTCGGGCAGAAATTAGGGATATAAAATGAAAAAATGTACACCCGGCAAGTCGAAAACCTGAAAAGGAGACTTGGGCAAAAAAGGGTATCCCGGTGGACTGAAAACCCGAAAGGGCAGCCCAGGCAAAAGAGGGATTGAAACGAATAACTGCGTCTAGCATGATCGTTTGCGCTTTGGTTAAAGCATCATGGATAATGCCCGGTAGGGATCAATCGGAATCGTCTTGTTCAGAAGGCAGAAAGCACGGAGAGTCTGAGGACATGTGGGGTGTAACCGAGTTGGAACTCGATGAGATCACGGGTTCACATTGCCATTAGGATAGATTTTTCCTTTTGTGCGCAATTACCTCTTTTCAGGAATTGCTTCCTTTGTATTGCTCAATTTGAGCCACACTTTTCCAATCAATAAAATGCATATTCAGTCAAATAATTTTGTTTTTGTTTTTCATCACCGCTTTGATTGCAAAAACATCCAATATTTTTGATAAAGAATCTTGCATTTTAAGACATACAGGTCCCTTCCAATGCATGTTTATAGGATTGAAAGTTTGAAATCTTATTCGGAAGGTTGAGTGACCCAAGTGTTGAAATCTTGACACGCCTGGGGCACGGTTTTATCTAACGATCTGTTTTGCAGGAACTGTTAGGTATTTTCACTCACTTGCAGGTTGTGATGTGGAGGCTTTGACAAGACAAATCCCCATGGGGTCCAATCAGGGACGAATGAATGGGTAGGGACGACGGAGAAGACGTCGAGACGTACGACGACCTTTAGAATTAATCAAGAAGACTCTTCAAAGTCTGAAAGATTGAAAAGTATGTATAAATCCCAGGGGTACGTTTCTCGTCGAGCGCGGAGCGATTGGGAATACGAGATGATGGAGCAGAAAAGGTCCAGACGAGTCTGGGAATTCTCAAAGGTGGGAAGTCGGTACGAGATTGGGAGGTGGATACCAGGGTTCGACGAGTCGACGGGTGTTCTGTAACAACTTTTCTCATTTCCCCAGTGAGGTCCCCAAGCAGAATTAAAGGACCAACTCCCCAGCAGATCCAAAGGTCTGTGGATCCCTTGGCCGAGTCGTGATGATTATCCCCGGCAGGTTTTAAAACGGTGTTTCCTCAGCAGCCAGGCCTGAAGGTTGCTATTCCCCGAGTGGAGCGGGTTTCAATGAAATATATCTCCAGCAGTGTTCATCCTACCAGTGGATTGGACAGGTTCCCGTAGCAGACGGATTTTTGCATCCCCAGCTGAGTTGATTCTATCTATGGATTGCATGGGTAATCCCCAGCGGAGTAGCATTCGTTTTCCCTAGCAGGGTCAGGATGGTTATCCCCAGCAGGTGTTAGATCGATGCTTCCCCAGTCGCCAGGCCTGAAGGTGGCTGTTTCCCAGCAGAGTATCTGTAAGCGTTTCCCCAGTGAAGTTGTCAGGTATCTGTGAGGGTTCCCCAAAGTAGGTTCGGGATTGATATCCCCAGCAAGTCAAAGACTGTTGTATCCCCACAGAGTGTTGGTGGTTCTTATCCCCAGCAGTTTCCCGAGCGGATTGGGTGCAAAGGAGGTTCTTCCCCAGCAAGGGTTGCCTTATTCCCAGCAGCAGTATTATTCCCCAGCGGGGTGGAGATTGGAGTATTGACGAGTTCCTCAGCAGAGTGTCTCGTGCTCCTCAGCAGAATCCCTTGAGGGGGACGTTTTTATGCATTCATCATGAAAAAATAGCATAGCATGTTGCATAGAAAAATAATAAAGCGCGTAGCATTTCCATGATTATGGAGCATTACGCAGAAAAAATCAATCATGTATCATATTGCAAGCACAAGCTAGTCTCAAGCCGTGGTTACCGTTTGAGAGGTGGTTTTACCAGAAGTAGGGGTGTTACTCCGAGGAGTTTGGCCTCATGATTTGATCAAAGGTATTTCCCCAGTAGTGTGATACTGGAGGAGTTTTTCCGTCGGGCAGAGATGGAAATGTTACGCGATCAACGCGATTCAAGCCGTGGTTACCGCTTGAAGGTTTGGTTTCGTCAGATGGTGAAGATGGTACTCCGAGGAGTTCAGCATCACGACGTCAGATCAACAATGTTCCCCAGTAGTGCGATATTGGAGGAAATGTTTCCGTCGGACAGAGATGGAAATAATATCAGAAGACGTTACGCGATCGGCGCGATTCCGGGGTTCAAATGGAGAAAAGGAGATGTTGAGGCATTTTCTGGAGATGGGGTTCAAATGAAGAAAGGGAAGTGTTGCGACATTTTCTGGAGATCGGGGTTCAAATGGAGAAAAGGAGATGTTGAGGCATTTTCTAGAGATGGGGTTCAAATGAAGAAAGGGAAGTGTTGCGACATTTTCTAGAGATCGGGGTTCAAATGGAGAAAAGGAGATGTTGAGGCATTTTCTGGAGATGGGGTTCAAATGAAGAAAGGGAAGTGTTGCGACATTTTCTGGAGATCGGGGTTCAAATGGAGAAAAGGAGATGTTGAGGCATTTTCTGGAGATGGGGTTCAAATGAAGAAAGGGAAGTGTTGCGACATTTTCTGGAGATGGGGTTCAAATGGAGAAAAGGAGATGTTGATGGCATTTTCTGGAGATGGGGTTCAAACGAAGAAAGGGAAGTGTTGCGACATTTTCTGGAGATCGGGGTTCAAATGGAGAAAAGGAAATGTTGAGGCATTTTCTGGGGTTCAAATGGAGATTGGAGTTGAAGAATGTATCCGGGATGAGGTCCTTAGGATTATCTTCTGTTCATGTGTCACCTTAGACTCTGGCTGAGGCCGATGGAGGTCGTTATAGGTGTCTTCTGAGGAAGAGATACACATGCTACCTTCCTTTTGTGAAGGTATACCCTCTGACATGTCGCCCTCAGAGTGGTGTTTGGTGTTATTTCCGATGTTGCCAGCGGAATTATCACAAGAAGTTGGAGAACGGGGTTCAATTGGAGAAAGGGAAATGTTGAGGCATTTTCTGGAGATGGGGTTCAAATGGAGAAAGGGAGATGTTGCGGCATTTTCTGGAGAACGGGGTTCACATTGGCGATCGCGAGTTATCGTCAGGCGACTGGGGTTCAAACTAGAGAATGGGGTTCATTATGTGGCAAACAGGAGAGCGGGGTTCAAATGCGGTGATCCGAGGATCATTTGCGCAAGAGAAAATTTTGGGGTTCAAGAAAATGGAAAAAATAGAGAAAACTTCGGGGTTCAAGAAAAGCATAAAAAGAAAAAGAATAATAATCCGGAGGCATCAGAATCAGAGGCTCCTGCAAATATTCTTTTATCTTTTCAAATGCCGCTCGACAATCATTATTCCACCTGACCGTTTGATCTTTTCTCAACAACTTGAATATGGGTTCACACGTGGCTGTTAGATGAGATATGTACCGTGAAATGTAGTTCAATCTACCTAAGAAACCACGAACCTCCTTCTCTGTTCTCGGCTCAGGCATTTCTTGTATTGCTTTTACTTTAGAAGGATCAACCTCGATTCCTCTTTCACTCACAATAAACCCCAACAACTTACCGGACCGCACTCCAAAAGTACACTTATTCGGATTCAACCTCAGTCTGAATTGTCTCAACCGGTCAAATAGCTTGGCCAAATCTACCAGATGCCCCTCTTCTGTTTGGGACTTTGCTATCATGTTATCAACATAACATTCGATCTCATGATGAATCATATCATGAAACAAAGTCACCATAGCCCTCTGATATGTGGCACCGGTATTCTTGAGACCGAATGGCATCACCTTATAGCAAAAAGTGCCCCACGGTGTGATGAACGTTGTTTTCTCCATATCATCTGGCGACATTTTAATTTGATTATAGCCAGAAAAGTCATCCATGAAGGAAAACACCGAGAATTGAGCTGTATTATCTACCAACACATCGATGTGAGGTAATGGTGTAACACCTCAAAATTTGCCCTCCTCTCTTGGGACTAGCATATCATATTGCATATCATTTTTAGGTCATTAGGCATTGCATATTGCATATCATGTGGTTACATTGTGCAAGCCATTCCCCCAAGTCTTGATCAGAAGATAGGAGGTCATGTGCAAGCAAGGGTTTCATTGGACTGGTCATTAATCATCTGAGGATGTGGAGGTCCAAATTAGGGTTTTGATTCTCAAGGAGATTGGTCTTCATCTTGATTGAAATGATTCATCATCATCATCATGGATTGTCATCATCAGGTGTTGGATCAGGATTCCTTGAGATTAGGGTTTTGACCACTGGTCAACCCTAATCAGTTGCATTGGGCCAATCAGGGCATAGCAAGGAGATGGGGTCTATGATGGATATGAGGATCATTCCATGGTTTTATTGAGCTTATAGAGGCTAGGGTTTCATCCTTGAGCCATTTCATCAGAGAATTGGGGCTTAACTTGATCAGTGCATTGCCAAATTCATTTATCAGCTGAAAAAGTCAACTGTGGTCAACTGTGCTTGATTTTATGGATTTGGAGGTAGGAGAGAGTTGGATACACTTCATTCATGTTAGAACAAGTGTTATTTGACATGTCAAAGCTCAAGAATGAAGGAAATCAAGTCAGGACAAAAATTGCCAAAAATAGAAAGTGACTTGTAATGGAAGTTTCCAAAAATGGAAAGTTTTTGACCACAAAATTACATGTCCAAGGAAGCTTCAAATGAAAATTTGTTCAACATGAAAGTTGTAGATCTTGGTCTCACCTTTCCAAAAAGTCCAAGAACTTGAAAATCCCATGTATGGTTGGCAAGTTATGGTCCATTCAATTTCAAAAATGACCCATAATCAAAGTGGCATAACTTCCACATGGAGTGTCCAAATTGAGTGATCTTTTTATGTGCAAACTCCATTTGACATGTACTTTCATGGTGCATAATTGGAATTCATCAAAAATGGTCAATGCAAAAGGTCAAATTTCAAGTGTACAGTTAAAGATCCAAGGGCAAAATGGTCCAAGTTGAGAAATAATTGGAATTTTGGCATGAGAGTTTTTGCAACACCTCACATTTGCCAATTGGAGATGGTTTGAACTGTCATAAGCTTGCAAAGTCCAATATTTGGTTAAGTCATTTTGGAATTGTACTTGAAAATACACAATTTGGCATAGCATAGTGAAAATGAAAATTACAAGGCCAATGGATGTGGGACCAATGCCAACACATCACAACTGATAATTGGAGAGTGTGTGAGCTGTCATACAGCTGTCACAGAGCCCTATGTGAAATACCAATTTTGTCCTTGCTTTGTAAAATTGCATTTTTGCTAATTACATCATTTTTGGTTAATTTGTGATTAAGAGGTGGATTAAGTGGAGGTATATAACATTAATCATAACTGAATTGTAATCACAAACACAAATCTCAAGAATCTCTAACAACTTTTCCCTCCAATTCTCCAAATTCATCAAGAAGCTTCAAGAACCAAATTCATCCAAACTCCTTCAATTCATCATCAATTCGATTGATTCTTTTTGCTTCATCCTCCAATCATCTTCCTCTCAAACTGTTTTGGTAATTTGCATCAAAAGGACATTGGATTCGTGGCTGTTCATCCTTGGTTCAACAATGGCATTTGGCAATTTCTTCCAATAGAAGCAACTTCAAGCTAACCTGAACACTTCATTCAACTTCCCTATCTTCATGCTGCATCTGTTTTGAGGAGACACGCGCCAATGCTCAAAGATCCAACACTGTCTTCAATTTAAGGTGTGATTTCGAATCTCATCATTTTGTGAATTGTGGTATGCGTTCTGTAGTACCTTCCATGTAGATGATCGTGCTAGGTGTAGTTTTTGAAATGATGAACTGTAGAGCAAGATATCTTGATTTTAAGATTTGAATGCAAAACCTAAATCGCTCGATCCGTGAGCTACAGTTAGAATTAGGATAAATTGATCACATATGTGGAATCCTGGTACTTAGACCTTTCCAACGGATATCCATTTGCGAATTTTAGTGAAGATTCATTGTTCGTGTGTTCTTGAGCTTTTCTGGAAATTGATGGTGAAGAACGATGAGTTTCTGGAAAATTATGAGGTTTGATCCGTTTGGCTCGCGTGCAGTTTTGAATTGTTGTTTCCCTCCGCTTTTGGCCAATCAGCGTGTGACACTGAATAAGTGAAACGCCTGCGTTTTGGCATGGCTAGCGAGAATTACGAATTTGCCACTGAATTCATTTAATTAATTAAAACACTTTCAATAATTATTTAATAATTCAACAAAACTTTAAAAAATCATAAAAAATTAATTATTAATCCAAAAATGGTGAGAGTTTTTTTGTTGGATCCCAAATTCTCTCTAGTTTTTTATAGGCATGGTTACATAAGTTGTGCATGGAGAAATGTTGACCTGGCCTATTGATCTTTGACTTGTGTACATTTTTTGCATGTTTTGCCATTTTTAACATGAAATGCTCATACTCTCAAAGAAATTCATGAAAATTTTTGTGCTCATTCTGGACATGTTGATGGTGATTTCCATGTAAAGTTTGTGATTTTTGGAAACTTGATGATTGAGATATGATTTTTTGAATCTAGGTGTGACAATTTGTGTCACACCTAGCTAGGTCAACTTTCTGAATTTATTTGCATGGCCTATGGTTGTTGGATTGGATTGAAATTTTGCATGTATGATCATTGATATGTTAAGATAACATGTGAATTTTTATGGATTTTTCTATGGCATTTTCCATTTGATTGATATTTTTCTTCTCTGTTGGTTCATTGTGCAACATTGTGTGACACATGTTGGTGTATCTTTTGTGAAATTCTCATATGGTATTGGATGAATATGAAATTTGATATGAGCATTCTAGACACATTATAGGACATTATTCTTTTGATCCCATTCATTTCTTAATTGTTGTCACTGTTTTATGAATTATTGAAATGGATGCTTGCTTGGATGTCTTGAATTGGCTTACATAATTGTGTCTGGACTTTTTGATTTTCATTGACCTACTTTATTTTGTCCAATTGAGCTGAAAATTGACATGCTACTTATTGATTGTGTCCTGTTTAGGTGTGAATTATTTGAGGATTTTTGGAATTGTTTTGGTATGCCTTTGAATAAAGTCATTCTGTTTGGACTTTTGGTTTTGTGTTTGACCTAGTTTGTGTTAAATTGGTCATGAAATGATAATGGAGAATGGTATGAGCATGGGACCAATTGCATTTGCTTTTAATTTGTTTTAATTTGATTTTGGATTGGTTTGGCTTGCTGTTTAGATTTTTTTCTCCCTTTTGGACCCTAGGCTTGGCCTAGTGGTCTAGTTTCTCACATTTGGTGTGGATTTTCAGGATGAAATGCACAATGCTTAAGGAGGTTGCTTCGAGGCAATTTGAATTGAGTTTGGTTGATGTTTTAAAACTAACTTGACTTTGTTTTGTAGGGATTGACGCTTGAGCTTGAGCTTATAGCTTGCACTTGTGTACATTAACTTGTGTTGTCTGTATAGATTAGCATTTGCTGTTTACTGTTGGTTTGTCTGAGTACTGATGATACTTGATTGATTTCAGGTGCATTTAGTCGCTTACAGTTCTTTAAGAACTTGCTTGCTGCTGCTTGACTTTTTAACCAGCTGAGGTAGAATCTCTATACTTCATGTAGTCTGGAAGACCTGGCCTGTTACCTGGCCAGGCAACTGTCTGAAGTCCTCCTTAAGAGGCGATGTTTGTGGTTATTTACATTTGTGCCCAAGCAGGTAAAGACCTCTATGAGGCAATTGGCGGAACCCAAGGGATATGCAATCTATCCCTCGCTATTCTGTGAGTCGTCCCTCTGCTCACACGGCTGTGTGTTGACGCATTGGGACACAAACCCAAGATCTTGTACTTTGTACAGTTGTGTCAGAGTCTTGAGCGTAGAAGGGTCCCTCCATTTTGGACCCACGCTCCTTTGTCTGAAGCTCTCCCTGATCAGGGATAAGAGCTGTGAAGTCTAATCTTCACTCACCTATCATCTGCTTCACCTTAGCCTCGCAATGGCAAGGTTAAGAGCGAACACTACCCATGTACAGATGACTTGCTTCGGCAGTCAAACCCATTGTTTGAGCCTCACTTGACTGGTTATAGTGTGTGCTTTGTGAATATTTGTTTGCTCTGTTTGCTTGTATGCTTGTATGCTTGCTTTCTTCCTGGATAGGATTAGTTTGCAGTTGTGCAAGTAGGTAGAAACCTGAACATAGGGCAATGATGCATGACAACACTAGGCTCGAGTACAGCTCCCTGGTAGTGTGTCTTCCCTTGGTTTCTGGATAGATTTTCTTTCCCTTTCGGGGGAACTACATCGCCCTGATCCTCGTTCCAGACGAGGTATGTAGGCAGGAGACCGTGCGAGGTCTCTCCGGGCACTTTTTTTTTCTTTTGTGTGTGTTTGCTTGTTGTCTTCTAGTGTGTGTTTTGGTTCGGATGCCGACGTAAGTCCAGTGATTGGCGGTCGGGCTCCACGTTTGCCCTTTGTTGTGTGTTTTGGTTCGGATGCTGATGTAAGCCCAGTGATTGGCATTCAGGCTCCATGTTGGCCTGTTTGGGTGCGTGTGTTGTTTGGCGTGCGTGAGCCAAACTACGGCAGCTCTGTTTCTCGTTCCAGACGAGATACGTAGGCATAGGATGCGACGTCCTCTCGAGCTCTCTCCCCCTTAACCCCACCTGTGTTGTCTGCGGTGCGTGTGTGTGTGTGGTGTTTTAGCAACCTTTTCTTTTCTTAGAGCGTGGATCCCGTCGAGTACGACGGACGTGAGGGGTGCTAATACCTTCCCCTTGCGTAACCGACTCCCTTACCCTTTCTCTTTGGTCGCGAGATCATGCTTTTTCCAGGTTTCTCTGAGCGTTTCCTTTCCCTATCTTGGGATAAATAACGCGCAGTGGCGGCTCTGTGTTGTTTTTGTTTCAGCCCGCCCGTTGTTTTTCGCGGATGCGACAGCTGGCGACTCTGCTGGGGATTACAAGGTGTTGACCTGTGCTGGTCCATCGTCCCTAAGCGAGTCTCTCCTAGCGTTCTAGGATAGTTTAGGTTGCTTGTTTTGCTTTATTTATTGCATTTATTATTCTAACAGTGTATGTATTTGCATAAATATTTGCATGCATCATACTATCATGTTGCCGTCCTCTGTGCAGGTGGTTCATCTGTTTGGGGTGGGTGTTCTGAGTGGGGCTAAAACCCAGGCCCGAGTATACACCTAGGATTAGTGTGGTCTCGCGTTCCTCATTTGCTTTATCAGCATATTGTTGCAACGTGACATACCACAAGCCAGACGAGGTTCAGTTGATAGTGCTTTCCTCTGTGGGGTACTCCACTTTGGCTGAGTTACTTCATCTGAACTATTGACTCTGGTGACCGATCATTTCCCGGATCTTTGGTTTAGACGATCTTAAGGGAGCTACAATGGCACACCCGAAAGGACAAACCCATTGAGTATCTCCGCCCGATTGTCGAGACTATTATCCGCCTTAGGGTGACCTGATTAGAATTTACCTGTGAGGGGAGGGTGGTTCTTTCAGATGCATGATCAGATGGTGACTTTGATGGTGACTTTTGGTTCCGTTGATCAGGGTCCTATTTATAAGTCGGATTTATGGCCATTTATTTCAGAGACGCCGGAGTGCTGTCCGTACTATTTATCAGTGGGGATCCGTTTATTTCAGGATTCCCCGGGCCGATTCAGATGATTATTGGGTATCTGCTCAGAGATTGTTTGGAGATGATGGTGATGATGATGATGATGTATCTGTCTTCCGTTTATTTCGGAACCCTTGAGGCGGATTTGCGGTTACATACTCCTTCAGATGGTTGTGATCAGTTCAGAGATCAGGACTGTGACTCAGAGCAACAGATGATCAGATGGCTTGGAGGATGGCAATGCATTGCATTCATTCATCAGCATCATTACATAATGCATTTACCTGCATCTAACACATGTTTATCCATATGCAGGGACATTTTTGATCGAGATCCTGGTTGAGAGATTTCTGCTCAGAGATGAGGACCGGTTTGAAGCATGATGTTGCCTACAGTTTCTTCAACCCAGAGATTGATGAGTTGAGAGATATGATTGCATTGATTACACCCGACCATGTGGGGATGTTCAGAGAGTCATACGGTAGTATCCTGAAGATGGTTTTCAGACTCACCGACAGCGACAGGAGTGCCATTCATACTCTTCTCCAGTTCTATGACCCGGGCTTGAGGTGTTTCGTATTTCCAGACTATTTGTTGGGACCTCTGATGGAGGATTATGCTAGCATTCTGGGTGTTCATATCCGCGATCAGATTCCTTTCTGTGCTATTAGGAGAGAGCCTGACGTCCTTGGGATTTCCCGTGCTCTTTATTTGAGTCCGGAAATGACTAAGGAGGGTTTGAAGGAAAAAGAGAAAAAAGAAAAGGCCGAGGCTTTAGCCAGGGCGAAAGGGAAGGCTGTGGTTGATAGTAGTACTCCTGTGGTGACACCGGCGCCTGCGGGGTCGGATGAAAAACTTGATGATGATGCTGAAGAATTTCTGAGGATCATCAAAAAGTCAGAGTACAAATTGGTGGACCATTTGCAGCAGACTCCTTCCAAAATATCCATTCTGTCATTGTTGTTAAGCTCCGAGGGGCATAGAGAGGCTTTGTTGAAAATTCTGAAGAAAGCCTATGTTCCTCAAGAGATTACAATCAACCAGTTGGAGACAGTGGTGTCTAACGTGCATGCCAGCCATGGGTTGGGATTTACGGATATGGATTTGACTGTGGATGGGAGGAATCATAACAGGGCACTACACATTGCTATGGAATGCAAAGGAGCCGTGCTTTCGCATGTGCTGGTTGATACCGGCTCCTCTTTAAATGTGTTGCCAAAGAAGGCTCTGGCAAAGCTGAACTGTGATGGGCTGATTTTGACTCCAACAGATCTGATAGTGCGGGCTTTTGATGGGTCGAAGCGGGCCGTGTTTGGAGAGGTAGAGCTGCCAGTGAAGATTGGGCCTGGGGTGTTCAAGTCAACTTTCTATGTCATGGATATTCAGCCGGCATACAGTTGCCTGTTAGGTAGGCCATGGATTCATGCTGCTGGGGCAGTAACTTCGACTTTGCACCAAAAATTGAAGTACATATGGGAGGGCCAAGTCGTTACTGTTTGTGGGGAGGAGGACATCTTTGTCAGCCACTTGTCCTCATATAAGTACGTGGAGATGGATGGTGAAATCTGGGAGACGCCCAGTCAAGCTTTTGAAACCATTAAGGTGGAGAATGCTCTGTTTGCTAAAGAGGAGGAGAAACTGTCCATATCTTCGTACAAACAGGCCACTGAGGTGGTAAAGAATGGAGAAGCTCCTGGTTTGGGCAGAATGATGGAGGTCCCTGCGAAGAAGGACCGCTTTGGAGTGGGGTATCAGCCGGGCCGAGGCTCAGGACAAGGCAGAGGACGTCGTACGTCAGTCACCTTCACAAGTGCCGGAATGCTGGATCCGGATCACATCTGCATGATGGGTGAAGATGCTGATAGCGACTGTGACATGGACCGGTGGATAAAGCCGTGCGCGCCAGGGATGGGAATCCAGAACTGGAAGGCTGAAAAGATCATCCGGGTCACTCTGCTGGAAGAGTAATATTTTTCCTGTTTTAGTCTTATATGCATGAAAGCCATACGTGTTGCCCGACACGTAATGGTTCATTGTAAGGGCCACCTCATGTTCATAATTTGCAACATTTCTGCATCATTAATAAATGGATGTTTTTCAGTCAAAAAGCGGTGTTCCCTGTTTTTCATTTATTTTTGCAGTTTAAAAACAAATAAAAATGGCAATGTTTATTTTCATTTTTCTTTTTTTGATTTGTCTCGTCCCAAAGTCGAAAAATAATTCTCCGGATCTCGTTGATAACAATTTGGTTACACCTCGTATGACTTCGACAATCCAATCTATCATGCCGAAGAAGAAGGCGAAGAAGATTGTGATCTGCTGGAATTAGCCACAGGTTGTCAAAACAAGAGGAGAAGGTGATTCAGCCGCGGGAAGAGCGAGTTGAGATTGTTAACCGCCGAGGTCAGAAAGGAAATGAAAATTGGAGCCGCTTCAGAGGCAAGTCGAGAGCAGAATGGTAGCCTTGTTGAAGGACATGTGGATACCTTCACCTGGTCGTGTCAGGATATGCCAGGGTCGAATACCGATGTCATTGTGCACGAGCTACCATGGAAAGAAGACTGTCCTCTAAAGAAGCATAACGCCAGTGCCTGTATCAGAGAGCCATGGTGACTTTGTTTCATGATATGATTCGTCATGAAATCAAATGCTATGACATGATAGCAAAGTCCCAAACAGAAGAGGGGCATCTGGCAGACCGGGGCAGGTCGTTTGACTAGTTGAGACAATTCAAACTGAGGTTGAATTCGAGTAAGTACACTATCAGAATGCGGGCCCGTAAGCTGTTGGGGTTCATTGTAAGGGAGGAATCGAGGTTCATCCTGCAAAAAAAAAAAAAAAAAAAAAAAAACAAGAACAAGAACAATAAGAGAAACGCCTGAACCGAGAAAGAAAAAGAGAGGTTCGTGGTTTCTTAGAAAGATTGAACTACCTGTCAGGGTTCACATCTCATCTAACAGCCACGTGTGAACCCATGTTCAGGATGTTGAAAAGAAAGATCAAACGGTCAGGTGAAATAATGATTGCCAAGGGGCATTGGAAAAATAAAAGAATAAAGTGCAAGAACCTCTGATTCCGACATCTCCCTGTGGAGAGAGACTGTTAATCTGTACTTGACAGCCTTCGAGGGGTTTACGAGGTGTATTGGGTCAGCATGACGAGTCTTGTCGAAAAGAGCATGCAATTTACCTTAGCAAAAAGTTTACCGACTGTGAAACAATACACTCACTGCTCGGGGAACTTGATGTACTTTGGCATAGGCTGCTCGCCGACTGAGACAGTATATGCTGGTTCATATCACTTTGTGGATTTCGAGATGGATCTGATCAGGTAGATTTTTGAAGATCCAACATTAACCGGACGGGTTGCGAAAGAGCAAAAGAATGTTGACTGATTTGGGATACTCTCAGAAAGCAATAAAGGGGTGAATTGTCTGATTACATCGCCCCGCAACCCATGGTGGATTATCAACCGATGAAGTTTGAGTTCCCTGATGAGGGCATCTCGAGGTGCTCCAATCGAAAGATTGAGAGTGACCGATCCCGGAGGAGGGGCTTGACCCTGAATCCGAACGAATTCTGATGTCTGATGGGAAAGGTTAATGTGGATGAGTCAGTGCCGTGTTGGTTACGCCAAAAGGATCCCGTATTCTTTTTGTTGCCCGGATGACATTTGAATGCACCAACGATGGTGGCGGAATACGAAGTTGGTATCCTGGGTATCGAACCTTGGTGTGCCTACTGGGGCAACTCCTTGGTATATGATATGGAAGCAGTGCTACCGGTTGAGGTTCAGATTCCCTCTTTGAGAGTCCTGAGGGACGTGAAATTGCAAAAGGCGGAATGGGTAAGGACCCGATACGAAGAGGCTGGCAGCCATCGGTCATGGGCAGTTGTACCAGCAAAGGATGAAGCGTGCTTTTGACAAGAAGGTGCGACCTCGGGTGTATCACGTGGGTGATATGGTGCTGAAAAGGATCCTTCCTCCTCAAAACGATCGAAGGGGCAAATGGACACCGAATTATGAAGGTCCATTCGTGGTCAAGAAGGTTTTCTCTGGCGGAGCCTATTTGTTAACGACCATGGATGGCGAGGATTTTCCATCCCCTGTGAATGCGGACGCAGTTAAAAGATACTTCGTATAAAGAGACCCGCTGGACAAAAAGAATAAAATAGTCCAGGCAAAAATGGGCATCCCGGCGAACCAAAAAACAGAAAGAAAGGTTCAGGCAGAAATTAGGGATATAAAATGAAAAAATGTACACCCGGCAAGTCGAAAACCTGAAAAGGCGACTTGGGCAAAAAAGGGTATCCCGGTGGACTAAAAACCCGAAAGGGCAGCCCAGGCAAAAGAGGGATTGAAACGAATAACTGCGTCTAGCATGATCGTTTGCGCTTTGGTTAAAGCATCATGGATAATGCCCGGTAGGGATCAATCGGAATCGTCTTGTTCAGAAGGCAGAAAGCACGGAGAGTCTGAGGACATGTGGGGTGTAACCGAGTTGGAACTCGATGAGATCACGGGTTCACATTGCCATTAGGATAGATTTTTCCTTTTGTGCGCAATTACCTCTTTTCAGGAATTGCTTCCTTTGTATTGCTCAATTTGAGCCACACTTTTCCAATCAATAAAATGCATATTCAGTCAAATAATTTTGTTTTTGTTTTTCATCACCGCTTTGATTGCAAAAACATCCAATATTTTTGATAAAGAATCTTGCATTTTAAGACATACAGGTCCCTTCCAATGCATGTTTATAGGATTGAAAGTTTGAAATCTTATTCGGAAGGTTGAGTGACCCAAGTGTTGAAATCTTGACACGCCTGGGGCACGGTTTTATCTAACGATCTGTTTTGCAGGAACTGTTAGGTATTTTCACTCACTTGCAGGTTGTGATGTGGAGGCTTTGACAAGACAAATCCCCATGGGGTCCAATCAGGGACGAATGAATGGGTAGGGACGACGGAGAAGACGTCGAGACGTACGACGACCTTTAGAATTAATCAAGAAGACTCTTCAAAGTCTGAAAGATTGAAAAGTATGTATAAATCCCAGGGGTACGTTTCTCGTCGAGCGCGGAGCGATTGGGAATACGAGATGATGGAGCAGAAAAGGTCCAGACGAGTCTGGGAATTCTCAAAGGTGGGAAGTCGGTACGAGATTGGGAGGTGGATACCAGGGTTCGACGAGTCGACGGGTGTTCTGTAACAACTTTTCTCATTTCCCCAGTGAGGTCCCCAAGCAGAATTAAAGGACCAACTCCCCAGCAGATCCAAAGGTCTGTGGATCCCTTGGCCGAGTCGTGATGATTATCCCCGGCAGGTTTTAAAACGGTGTTTCCTCAGCAGCCAGGCCTGAAGGTTGCTATTCCCCGAGTGGAGCGGGTTTCAATGAAATATATCTCCAACAGTGTTCATCCTACCAGTGGATTGGACAGGTTCCCGTAGCAGACGGATTTTTGCATCCCCAGCTGAGTTGATTCTATCTATGGATTGCATGGGTAATCCCCAGCGGAGTAGCATTCGTTTTCCCTAGCAGGGTCAGGATGGTTATCCCCAGCAGGTGTTAGATCGATGCTTCCCCAGTCGCCAGGCCTGAAGGTGGCTGTTTCCCAGCAGAGTATCTGTAAGCGTTTCCCTAGTGAAGTTGTCAGGTATCTGTGAGGGTTCCCTAAAGCAGGTTCGGGATTGATATCCCCAGCAAGTCAAAGACTGTTGTATCCCCACAGAGTGTTGGTGGTTCTTATCCCCAGCAGTTTCCCGAGCGGATTGGGTGCAAAGGAGGTTCTTCCCCAGCAAGGGTTGCCTTATTCCCAGCAGCAGTATTATTCCCCAGCGGGGTGGAGATTGGAGTATTGACGAGTTCCTCAGCAGAGTGTCTCGTGCTCCTCAGCAGAATCCCTTGAGGGGGACGTTTTTATGCATTCATCATGAAAAAATAGCATAGCATGTTGCATAGAAAAATAATAAAGCGCGTAGCATTTCCATGATTATGGAGCATTACGCAGAAAAAATCAATCATGTATCATATTGCAAGCACAAGCTAGTCTCAAGCCGTGGTTACCGTTTGAGAGGTGGTTTTACCAGAAGTAGGGGTGTTACTCCGAGGAGTTTGGCCTCATGATTTGATCAAAGGTATTTCCCCAGTAGTGTGATACTGGAGGAGTTTTTCCGTCGGGCAGAGATGGAAATGTTACGCGATCAACGCGATTCAAGCCGTGGTTACCGCTTGAAGGTTTGGTTTCGTCAGATGGTGAAGATGGTACTCCGAGGAGTTCAGCATCACGACGTCAGATCAACAATGTTCCCCAGTAGTGCGATATTGGAGGAAATGTTACCGTCGGACAGAGATGGAAATAATATCAGAAGACGTTACGCGATCGGCGCGATTCCGGGGTTCAAATGGAGAAAAGAAGATGTTGAGGCATTTTCTGGAGATGGGGTTCAAATGAAGAAAGGGAAGTGTTGCGACATTTTCTGGAGATCGGGGTTCAAATGGAGAAAAGGAGATGTTGAGGCATTTTCTGGAGATGGGGTTCAAATGAAGAAAGGGAAGTGTTGCGACATTTTCTGGAGATGGGGTTCAAATGGAGAAAAGGAGATGTTGAGGCATTTTCTGGAGATGGGGTTCAAACGAAGAAAGGGAAGTGTTGCGACATTTTCTGGAGATCGGGGTTCAAATGGAGAAAAGGAAATGTTGAGGCATTTTCTGGGGTTCAAATGGAGATTGGAGTTGAAGAATGTATCCGGGATGAGGTCCTTAGGATTATCTTCTGTTCATGTGTCACCTTAGACTCTGGCTGAGGCCGATGGAGGTCGTTATAGGTGTCTTCTGAGGAAGAGATACACATGCTACCTTCCTTTTGTGAAGGTATACCCTCTGACATGTCGCCCTCAGAGTGGTGTTTGGTGTTATTTCCGATGTTGCCAGCGGAATTATCACAAGAAGTTGGAGAACGGGGTTCAATTGGAGAAAGGGAAATGTTGAGGCATTTTCTGGAGATGGGGTTCAAATGGAGAAAGGGAGATGTTGCGGCATTTTCTGGAGAACGGGGTTCACATTGGCGATCGCGAGTTATCGTCAGGCGACTGGGGTTCAAACTAGAGAATGGGGTTCATTATGTGGCAAACAGGAGAGCGGGGTTCAAATGCGGTGATCCGAGGATCATTTGCGCAAGAGAAAATTTTGGGGTTCAAGAAAATGGAAAAATAGAGAAAACTTCGGGGTTCAAGAAAAGCATAAAAAGAAAAAGAATAATAATCCGGAGGCATCAGAATCAGAGGCTCCTGCAAATATTCTTTTATCTTTTCAAATGCCGCTCGACAATCATTATTCCACCTGACCGTTTGATCTTTTCTCAACAACTTGAATATGGGTTCACACGTGGCTGTTAGATGAGATATGTACCGTGAAATGTAGTTCAATCTACCTAAGAAACCACGAACCTCCTTCTCTGTTCTCGGCTCAGGCATTTCTTGTATTGCTTTTACTTTAGAAGGATCAACCTCGATTCCTCTTTCACTCACAATAAACCCCAACAACTTACCGGACCGCACTCCAAAAGTACACTTATTCGGATTCAACCTCAGTCTGAATTGTCTCAACCGGTCAAATAGCTTGGCCAAATCTACCAGATGCCCCTCTTCTGTTTGGGACTTTGCTATCATGTTATCAACATAACATTCGATCTCATGATGAATCATATCATGAAACAAAGTCACCATAGCCCTCTGATATGTGGCACCGGTATTCTTGAGACCGAATGGCATCACCTTATAGCAAAAAGTGCCCCACGGTGTGATGAACGTTGTTTTCTCCATATCATCTGGCGACATTTTAATTTGATTATAGCCAGAAAAGTCATCCATGAAGGAAAACACCGAGAATTGAGCTGTATTATCTACCAACACATCGATGTGAGGTAATGGTGTAACACCTCAAAATTTGCCCTCCTCTCTTGGGACTAGCATATCATATTGCATATCATTTTTAGGTCATTAGGCATTGCATATTTCATATCATGTGGTTACATTGTGCAAGCCATTCCCCCAAGTCTTGATCAGAAGATAGGAGGTCATGTGGAAGCTAGGGTTTCATTGGACTGGTCATTAATCATCTGAGGATGTGGAGGTCCAAATTAGGGTTTTGATTCTCAAGGAGATTGGTCTTCATCTTGATTGAAATGATTCATCATCATCATCATGGATTGTCATCATCAGGTGTTGGATCAGGATTCCTTGAGATTAGGGTTTTGACCACTGGTCAACCCTAATCAGTTTGCATTGGGCCAATCAGGGCATAGCAAGGATATGGGGTCTATGATGGATATGAGGATCATTCCATGGTTTTATTGAGCTTATGGAGGCTAGGGTTTCATCCTTGAGCCATTTCATCAGAGAATTGGGGCTTAACTTGATCAGTGCATTGCCAAATTCATTTATCAGCTGAAAAAGTCAACTGTGGTCAACTGTGCTTGATTTTATGGATTTGGAGGTAGGAGAGAGTTGGATACACTTCATTCATGTTGGAACAAGTGTTATTTGACATGTCAAAGCTCAAGAATGAAGGAAATCAAGTCAGGACAAAAATTGCCAAAAATAGAAAGTGACTTGTAATGGAAGTTTCCAAAAATGGAAAGTTTTTGACCACAAAATAACATGTCCAAGGAAGATTCAAATGAAAATTTGTTCAACATGAAAGTTGTAGATCTTGGTCTCACCTTTCCAAAAAGTCCAAGAACTTGAAAATCCCATGTATGGTTGGCAAGTTATGGTCCATTCAATTTCAAAAATGACCCATAATCAAAGTGGCATAACTTCCACATGGAGTGTCCAAATTGAGTGATCTTTTTATGTGCAAACTCCATTTGACATGTACTTTCATGGTGCATAATTGGAATTCATCAAAAATGGTCAATGCAAAAGGTCAAATTTCAAGTGTACAGTTAAAGATCCAAGGGCAAAATGGTCCAAGTTGAGAAATAATTGGAATTTTGGCATGGGAGTTTTTGCAACACCTCACATTTGCCAATTGGAGATGGTTTGAACTGTCATAAGCTTGCAAAGTCCAATATTTGGTTAAGTCATTTTGGAATTGTACTTGAAAATACACAATTTGGCATAGCATAGTGAAAATGAAAATTACAAGGCCAATGGATGTGGGACCAATGCCAACACATCACAACTGATAATTGGAGAGTGTGTGAGCTGTCATACAGCTGTCACAGAGCCCTATGTGAAATACCAATTTTGCCCTTGCTTTGTAAAATTGCATTTTTGCTAATTACATCATTTTTGGTTAATTTGTGATTAAGAGGTGGATTAAGTGGAGGTATATAACATTAATCATAACTGAATTGTAATCACAAACACAAATCTCAAGAATCTCTAACAACTTTTCCCTCCAATTCTCCAAATTCATCAAGAAGCTTCAAGAACCAAATTCATCCAAACTCCTTCAATTCATCATCAATTCGATTGATTCTTTTTGCTTCATCCTCCAATCATCTTCCTCTCAAACTGTTTTGGTAATTTGCATCAAAAGGACATTGGATTCGTGGCTGTTCATCCTTGGTTCAACAATGGCATTTGGCAATTTCTTCCAATAGAAGCAACTTCAAGCTAACCTGAACACTTCATTCAACTTCCCTATCTTCATGCTGCATCTGTTTTGAGGAGACACGCGCCAATGCTCAAAGATCCAACACTGTCTTCAATTTAAGGTGTGATTTCGAATCTCATCATTTTGTGAATTGTGGTATGCGTTCTGTAGTACCTTCCATGTAGATGATCGTGCTAGGTGTAGTTTTTGAAATGATGAACTGTAGAGCAAGATATCTTGATTTTAAGATTTGAATGCAAAACCTAAATCGCTCGATCCGTGAGCTACAGTTAGAATTAGGATAAATTGATCACATATGTGGAATCCTGGTACTTAGACCTTTCCAACGGATATCCATTTGCGAATTTTAGTGAAGATTCATTGTTCGTGTGTTCTTGAGCTTTTTTGGAAATTGATGGTGAAGAACGATGAGTTTCTGGAAAATTATGAGGTTTGATCCGTTTGGCTCGCGTGCAGTTTTAAATTGTTGTTTCCCTCCGCTTTTGGCCAATCAGCGTGTGACACTGAATAAGTGAAACGCCTGCGTTTTGGCATGGCTAGCGAGAATTACGAATTTGCCACTGAATTCATTTAATTAATTAAAACACTTTCAATAATTATTTAATAATTCAACAAAACTTTAAAAAATCATAAAAAATTAATTATTAATCCAAAAATGGTGAGAGTTTTTTTGTTGGATCCCAAATTCTCTATAGTTTTTTATAGGCATGGTTACATAAGTTGTGCATGGAGAAATGTTGACCTGGCCTATTGATCTTTGACTTGTGTACATTTTTTGCATGTTTTGCCATTTTTAACATGAAATGCTCATACTCTCAAAGAAATTCATGAAAATTTTTGTGCTCATTCTGGACATGTTGATGGTGATTTCCATGTAAAGTTTGTGATTTTTGGATACTTGATGATTGAGATATGATTTTTTGAATCTAGGTGTGACAATTTGTGTCACACCTAGCTAGGTCAACTTTCTGAATTTATTTGCATGGCCTATGATTGTTGGATTGGATTGAAATTTTGCATGTATGATCATTGATATGTTAAGATAACATGTGAATTTTTCTGGATTTTTCTATGGCATTTTCCATTTGATTGATATTTTTCTTCTCTGTTGGTTCATTGTGCAACATTGTGTGACACATGTTGGTGTATCTTTTGTGAAATTCTCATATGGTATTGGATGAAGATGAAATTTGATATGAGCATTCTAGACACATTATAGGACATTATGCTTTTGATCCCATTCATTTCTTAATTGTTGTCACTGTTTTATGAATTATTGAAATGGATGCTTGCTTGGATGTCTTGAATTGGCTTACATAATTGTGTCTGGACTTTTTGATTTTTATTGACCTACTTTCTTTTGTCCAATTGAGCTGAAAATTGACATGCTACTTGTTGATTGTGTCCTGTTTAGGTGTGAATTATTTGAGGATTTTTGGAATTGTTTTGGTATGCCTTTGATTGAAGTCATTCTGTTTGGACTTTTGGTTTTGTGTTTGACCTAGTTTGTGTTAAATTGGTCATGAAATGATAATGGAGAATGGTATGAGCATGGGACCAATTGCATTTGCTTTTAATTTGTTTTAATTTGATTTTGGATTGGTTTGGCTTGCTGTTTAGATTTTTTTCTCCCTTTTGGACCCTAGGCTTGGCCTAGTGGTCTAGTTTCTCACATTTGTTGTGGATTTTCAGGATGAAATGCACAATGCTTAAGGAGGTTGCTTCGAGGCAATTTGAATTGAGTTTGGTTGATGTTTATAAACTAACTTGACTTTGTTTTGTAGGGATTGATGCTTGAGCTTGAGCTTATAGCTTGCACTTGTGTACATTAACTTGTGTTGTCTGTATAGATTAGCATTTGCTGTTTACTGTTGGTTTGTCTGAGTACTGATGATACTTGATTGATTTCAGGTGCATTTAGTCGCTTACAGTTCTTTAAGAACTTGCTTGCTGCTGCTTGGCTTTTTAACCAGCTGAGGTAGAATCTCTATACTTCATGTAGTCTGGAAGACCTGGCCTGTTACCTGGCCAGGCAACTGTCTGAAGTCCTCCTTAAGAGGCGATGTTTGTGGTTGTTTACATTTGTGCCCAAGCAGGTAAAGACCTCTATGAGGCAATTGGCGGAACCCAAGGGATATGCAATCTATCCCCCGCTATTCTGTGAGTCGTCCCTCTGCTCACACGGCTGTGTGTTGACGCATTGGGACACAAACCCAAGATCTTGTACTTTGTACAGTTGTGTCAGAGTCTTGAGCGTAGAAGGGTCCCTCCATTCTGGACCCACGCTCCTTTGTCTGAAGCTCTCCCTGATCAGGGATAAGAGCTGTGAAGTCTAATCTTCACTCACCTATCATCTGCTTCACCTTAGCCTCGCAATGGCAAGGTTAAGAGCGAACACTACCCATGTACAGATGACTTGCTTCGGCAGTCAAACCCATTGTTTGAGCCTCACTTGACTGGTTATAGTGTGTGCTTTGTGAATATTTGTTTGCTCTGTTTGCTTGTATGCTTGTATGCTTGCTTTCTTCCTGGATAGGATTAGTTTGCAGTTGTGCAAGTAGGTAGAAACCTGAACATAGGGCAATGATGCATGACAACACTAGGCTCGAGTACAGCTCCCTGGTAGTGTGTCTTCCCTTGGTTTCTGGATAGATTTTCTTTCCCTTTCGGGGGAACTACATCGCCCTGATCCTCGTTCCAGACGAGGTATGTAGGCAGGAGACCGTGCGAGGTCTCTCCGGGCACTTTTTTTTTCTTTTGTGTGTGTTTGCTTGTTGTCTTCTGGCGTGTGTTTTGGTTCGGATGCCGACGTAAGTCCAGTGATTGGCGGTCGGGCTCCACGTTTGCCCTTTGTTGTGTGTTTTGGTTCGGATGCTGATGTAAGCCCAGTGATTGGCATTCAGGCTCCATGTTGGCCTGTTTGGGTGCGTGTGTTGTTTGGCGTGCGTGAGCCGAACTACGGCAGCTCTGATTCTCGTTCCAGACGAGATACGTAGGCATAGGATGCGACGTCCTATCGAGCTCTCTCCCCCTTAACCCCACCTGTGTTGTCTGCGGTGCGTGTGTGTGTGTGGTGTTTTAGCAACCTTTTCTTTTCTTAGAGCGTGGATCCCGTCGAGTACGACGGACGTGAGGGGTGCTAATACCTTCCCCTTGCGTAATCGACTCCCTTACCCTTTCTCTTTGGTCGCGAGACCATGCTTTTTCCAGGTTTCTCTGAGCGTTTCCTTTCCCTATCTTGGGATAAATAACGCGCAGTGGCGGCTCTGTGTTGTTTTTGTTTCAGCCCGCCGGTTGTTTTTCGCGGATGCGACAAATGGGAAATCATCTTTCGGGCTAGCTCTGTTCAAATCCCGGTAGTCCACACACATCCTCACCTTTCCATCCTTCTTCGGCACCGGCACAATGTTCGCGACCCAAGGCGGATAATTAGTGACAGCTAGGAAACCAGCATCCAACTGCTTCTGTACTTCCTCTTTGATTTTCATGGCCATCTCGGGTCGAGTTCTGCGCAACTTCTGCTTCACTGGAGGACAATCTGCTCTCAACGGTAGCTTGTGCACAACGATATCGGTATCCAACCCTGGCATATCCTGATAAGACCAGGCGAAGATATCAACATACTCTTTCAACAAGGCTACCATTCTGCTCTTGACACTCACCTCCAAAGCAGCCCCCAACTTTTACTTCCTTTCTAACCTTCTCGGTACCCAAATTCACAAGCTCAACTTGCTCCTCATGCGGCTGAATCACCTTCTCCTCTTGTTTCAACAATCTGGCTAATTCCTCCGGCAGTTCACAATCTTCTTCGCCTTCTTCTTCGGCATGATAGATTGGATTGTCGAAGTCATATGAGGGTGTAACAGGATTGTTATCAATGAGATCCGGAGAATGATCGCATCTGCATGAATGTTGATTCATGCATTGCTTTAGAACCGGAACGAGACAAATTAAAAGGAAAATGAAAACAAACATTGCCATTTTTATTTTTGTTTTAAACTTCAAAAATAAGTGAAAAACAGGGAACACCGCTTTTAATGAAAAACATCCTTTTATTACTGATGCTAGTATTGCAAAATGAAACACATGAGGTGGCCCTTACAATGAACCATTACGTTTCGGGCAAAACGCATGGCTTTCATGCAAACAAAATTGAAAAACAGAAATATTACTCTTCACGTAGAGTGACAGTGATGATCTTTTCGGCCTTCCAGTTCTGGATCTCCATCCCTGGTACGCACAGTTTTATCCACGAGTCGAGCTCGCAGTCACTGTCGATCTCTTCACCCACCGCACAGATGTGATCTGGATCTAGCATTCCGGCACTAGTGAACGTGAACGGCTGACGACGTTCTTTATTCTGCCCAGACGAGCCTCGGCCCGACTGATAACCAACCCCAAACCTGTCCTCCTTCACCGCGATGTCTAATATTCTTCCCCAACCTGGGGCTTCTCCACTCTTCACCACCTCAGCAGCCTGTTTGTAAGAAGAAATGGACGGCTTCTTCTCTTCCTTAGCAAAAACAGCATTCTCCACCTTGACGGTTTCGAATGCCTGACTCGGTGTTTCCCATATTTCACCGTCCATTTCTACATACTTGAACGACGACAGGTGGCTGACAAAGATGTCCTCCTCTCCACAAACTGTTACGACCTTCCCGTCCCAGATATACTTCAATTTCTGGTGCAAAGTCGAAGTCACTGCCCCAGCAGCGTGTATCCACGGTCGACCCAACATGCAACTGTATGCCGGCTGAATATCCATGACATTGAACACAGACTTAAACACCTCGGGCCCGATCTTCACAGGGAGCTCCACTTCCCCAAACACAGCCCTCTTAGAGCCATCAAATGCTCTCACCGCCAAATCCGTAGGCCTCAAAACCACCCCTTCGCAATCCAGCATTGCCAGGGCCTTCTTCAGCAACACATTGAGTGACGAGCCGGTATCAACCAGAACGTGTGAGAACACTGCTCCTTTACACTCCATTGAGATGTGTAATGCCTTGTTGTGATTATGCCCATCCACAGTAAGATCAAGATTAGTGAAACCCAACCCATGGCTGGCATTGACATTAGACACCATTGTCTCCAGCTGATTTACAGTTATCTCCTGCGGGACATAGGCTCTCTTTAAGATTTTCAACAAAGCCTCTCTATGCCCTTCTGAGCTCAGCAGTAAAGATAAGATTGAAATCTTGGACGGTGTCTGCTGCAGGTGATCAACAAGTTTGTACTCCGACTTCTTGATGATCCTCAGAAACTCCTCGGCTTCGTCATCAAGTTCTTTTTCCGACCCAACAGGCATCGGTGCCGCTATAGGAGTACCCTCACTCACCACCTGCTTACCTCTTGCCCTGGATAAAGCCTCGGCCTTATCTTTCTTTTCTTTTTCTGCCTCCCCATTCCTTAATGTATCGGGCGCAAACAACCTCCCGCTGCGAGTGAAACCACTAGGTTCGACATTATCCACCTTTGAAACGGTGGTTTCACCTACAGCCTAATCCTCCTGCTTCTCCCCATTGCAATATACCTCCTCACCATAATCCCACGGCACATCATCGTCGTTTTCATATGGAGTAGGCCCCGGTACCGTAATGGTAACTGGAGCTGCATCTGCCGGCGCTGACAAGTTGATAGGATCAAAATAAATGGTTATGGTGGAAACATCCTCCTTCTCCAAATCAACCTTCTCAAACTGGAGACTTCCCTCGTCCATCATTCTCTGGCAGCCTCCCTCAACAATACACATCCATTGGTAGCGATCGTGCAAGCGGCACAACAATCATCACAACCTGGACAAACTCCATTCTTCAATAACTGTCTCTTGACCTCAGCCAATGGAGTCCTTAACCGATCCACGTCCGTCACCCAGATTTTGCCTTTATCCTCAGAAATTGCATTCACCCCCATCTGACCATGCGCCGACATGGGATTAGCATTAACATTCGGTGATGGTGCAAAATTGATGGCCTTGGAGTCCACCAGATCCTGAATAACATGTTTGAAAGCTTTACAATTCTCAACATTGTGTCCAGGGGCACCAGAATGGAACTCGCACTTGGCGTTCTCATCATAGTTGGCAGGCCTCTGATCCGGTCTCAACGGAGCCAATGTTCTCAACTAAACCAACCCCAGATCTTTCAACTTCTTCAACAAAAATGAATATGTCACAGGCGGCCTATCAAACTGACAATCAGTTATTCGTCCTCTCACCTGATACCCGGCCCGTTGTGTTCTCTGTTGAAATCGCTGTCGTTGCTGTGGTTGTTGTTGTTGTTGTTGTGCAGGTTGATTATCAGCAGGAATGGTTACCGCAGCAGTATGCTGATAGTAACGATCCCTACCATGTCCTCTCTGGGCATACACTGCACTCGTGTCACCCTCCTTCTTATGCTGACCGTTCCCAAATGGCTTCTTCGACCCAGACGACGAAGCATTTCCCTGTATCTTTCCCATATTCAGCCAGCTTTCAATTCTCTCCCCTGCCACCACTATATCTGTAAATCCAGTGACGGGACAACCCATCATTCTCTAAACAAAAGTCCCCTGAAGGGTACCCATGAACAGATCAGACATCTCTCGATCCACCAACGGTGGTTGAACTCTGGAAGCCAACTCCCTCCACCTCTGTGCGTACTCTTTAAACCCTTCATTCGGCTTCTGAGACATACCCTGCAAATGGGTACGGCTAGGAGCCATGTCAGCATTGAACTGGTACTGTTTAAAGAAAGCGTCTCCCAAATCCTGCCAGCTCTTGATATCCGATGATCTCAACTTGGTATACCACTCGAGAGACCCACCAGAGAAGCTATCCTGGAAGAAGTACATCCATAGCTTCTGGTCCATGGTATAGGCAGATATTTTTCGGACAAAGACCTGGAGATGAGTTTCCGGGCAAGAACTCCCATTATACTTATCAAACGTGGGCGCCTTAAACTTTTGCGGGATCACAATCCCCTCAACTAGCCCCATGTTTGTCATGTTGATAGCCCAAGGAGTAGCATGGCTTTCCAGAGCCCTGATCTTCTCTGCTAGTACCTGAATTTCTTTGTTTGGTGGTTGAACACCATACTGACCAAACTGTTCATTCAGCACAGAGAACTGATCTTCTTCTTTGTCCTCTATGGCCCCAAAGAAAGAAGGAAACTGATGATCCTTCACATTGTTGCCTACAGGACCTGGCCCTCCGCCTGCAGCGAAACCAAAACCACCACCGCTATTGATCACTACACCAGCGGTAGTCGCCTTCTTTCTGGGATCACCACCATCCGTAGAACCACCGAGACCATTGTTGGAAACACCCTCCTGATTATTGCCACTATTGGCAGCCGAAGCCCGCTCAAGCTTTTCCACTTTCTCAACAAGTGCCTTCTGCCCCAAGGCGAACCCTTGCATGACGTTGATCAGCTCTCCCATCTTCTCTTTCAGCTCGAGAATGTCAGCATTGGGTAGATCCATCAGTTTGGATTTGTTGCATCTGGTAGGGTATCTGTGCGGACGAGCTACGTGCAAGGGAATGATTCTGCGTGCGCGAGCAATGATTCCTCAATCAATCAAACATGTTAGAAACTGACACCTGCAAAATAGAAGACAGGTTATTATGACTCACGCATGAATGCAATGTCTATCCGTATGTGGAACATTCTGTCCTTTGACTCTGGCTTCATCGAGACGGATAATAATTTGACAATAACATTCTGACATCAAGATGTCTCTCAACCAGAATCTCAATCGAGAATGTACCTTGAGTATGGATAGACATGAGTTAGATGCGGATAAATGCAAAATGGGAATGATGCGGATGCATGAATGCAAGTCACTGTGTCATCCTCCAAGTCATCTGAACATCAACTGTACTGGATTCCGGTCTCTGAACTGATCACAACCATCTGAAGGACCGAGTAACCACAAATCCACTTGGGAGTTCCGAAATAAATGGAATCTGAGAATATATCACCATCATCACAGGTACATCACTGACCAAAAAGCAACAAGATCCTCTGGACAAACAAACCCCAAATTCAACCCGGGGAATCCGAAATAAACGGAACCCGCTGATAAATATCACGGACAGAACTTCGGCGTCTCAGAAATAAATATCCATAAATCCAACTCATAAATAGGACCCAGATTACAAACCGAACCAAAGTCGTCATCAAAGAGTCACCAACAGAACCTGAATCTGTAGGAATCAAACCCTCCCCTCACAGGTGAATTCTAATAAGGTCATCCTAAGGCGGATAATGGTCTCGATAATCGGGCAAGATACTCAACGGGTTTGCCCTTTCGGGTGTGCCGTTGCAGCTCTCATAAGATCATCTAAACCAAGGATCCGGGAAAGAACGGTCACCGAAGTCAATAGTTCAAAAGAGGTAACCCAACGATAGTGGATACTCCATGAGGAGGGGCTCTCTCAGAAGAACCTCGTCCGGCTGTGGTGTGTCACGTCGCAACAACATGCTGATCCAACATGTGAGGAAACGTGAGACCATGCTAATCCTAGGTGTATACTCGGGCCTGGGTTTTAGCCCCACTCAGAACACCCACCCCAAATCAAAGGAACCAAACCTGTCCAGAATCCAGCACAGTAATAATATGATGCATGCAAACATATATGCAAATATATACAATCACAGTGTAATAATCATAAATGCGATAAATAAAGCAGTAAAAGCAACCCAAACTACCCTAGAGCGCTAGGATTGACTTGCTTAGGGAAGATGGACCAGCAAGAGGTCAACTTATTTTCCCCAGCAGAGTCGCCAGCTGTCGCAATGCGAAAAACAACCGGAGGAAAAAATACAGAGCCGCCACCAACGCTATTCATCCTATGACGGAAAGGGAGCGCTGGACTAACCTAAGAAAGGGAAAGGAACGGTCTTACGACCAGAGATTGCAAGGTACGGGAGTCGGTTACGCAAGGGGAAGGTATTAGCACCCCTCACGGCCGCCGTACTCGACGGGATCCACACTCAAAAGAATAGAAAAAGGTTGCTAATAAAACTGCTCAAAGAAAATGCACACACTGGAATAAACAGGTGAAAGAAGAAAACGGAGGAAGTGGACTCGACAGGATGTCGCATCCTGGGCCTACGTAGTTTGTCAGAAACAAACATCAGAGTCGACGTCTGTTCGGGGAAATGGGAGGCATGCTCGCTAGGATATCGCATCCTATGCCTACGTATCTTCTCTATCCAGAGGAAGAATCAGAGCACTCATAGCTCGGCTAACGCACGCCGAAACAAAACACCGAAAAGAGACGCTGAGACGTCAAAAGAAACACCCCAAAAGGAAACGGAATGCCAATACATGAGCTTACATCTGACTTCGAACAATAGCCAACGCTAACCAGCGAACACCAAAGGAAAAGAGGTTATCGGATTGACAAACTAATAGGGAGTCTGGAACTCGAGCCTAATAGTTGTCGCACAAACACAAAGAGACGCTGAAACGTCAAAAGAAACAAAAAAGTTAAGCACACTCCAAAAAAAAAAAGGTTGCCCGGAGAGATCTCGCTCGATCTCCTGCCTACGTATCTCATCTGGTATGAGAATCAGGGCGACGTAGTTTCCCTCAACAGGGGAGAAACCTTCTCCTAACCAGAGACCAGGGGAATAACAAACTAAAAGGGAGACTGACTCGAGCCTAATAGTTGTCATGTAAACAAAACCCTAGGTTGAGGTCTCTAACAAGAGTTTGACTCACACAGGAAGCGAGTCAACTCAAGTCTATCTCTACATACGCTCAACTTCCTCGAAAGTTAAACGTACGACTCCTACAGAAAAGGAGATGAGAAGTGGAAAGCAGATAAATATACCAGCAATCATCACACTCTATATACAAACAAGAGGCTCAGACAAATGGTTGGGCTTTAGTCAAGAGGGGTCATATCAACCTCGACAAACAAGCCAAAACTGTAGGGGTATGCTGAAGCTCTTAACCACTAACATTGAGAGTTAGGGTGAAGCTGATGAAAGGTGGTAATAAGGATTAGACCTCATGCTCTTAACCCTGGCCTGGGTGAGCTCCAATCAAAGAAAGCGTGGGGGTCCAGAAAGAGGGACCCTATTCCACTTGACTGACTCTATACAAAGATCTTGGGTACATTGTTCAAGAGCATCAGCATGTAGTGCGAGCATAATGAACGACTCACAGAATAACAGGGGATTGATTGCTAATCCCTTCTATCTGTCAATTTCCTCTTCACTTAGGAGGACTTATCAAGTAACATGCCTCACTTGGAGGTCTTTGGGACAAATGTAAACATACACAATCAGAGCCTCATAAGGAGGACTTCAGCCAAACGCCTGCCAAAAAAGTGACAGGGCTTCCAGACTACATGGAGTGAGAAGGCTAAACTACCTCAGTGGTATATCAACCACACTCCAAAGCTTAAGCAAAAGCAAAGCTAGCGACTAATGTACCTGTACAAAAAGCCAAACAGTTAGTATTGTATTCAGAAAACCAACAGACAACAGTGGAACTTTCCAATATCTACACAATGCAAGTCACAAATGCAAGCACTCAAGTGAATTCATCACACCAATGGACCTACAACACAACAATAGTTAGTAGTCAAAAGCAACTTGCATCTCAAATAATGAGACCACACCAACCATTAGTTCCAAATGCTCAAACCTGAAACATAAATCAATGTTAGTATGTATACAAACAACTAGTTCACAGACTAGGTTCAAAAGCAAGTCAAATGACCAAAACAGAAGTCAATATTTCACATGAATCACATTCAATCAAACAAGAAAGAGTCCTCAAAAGGACCAAAGCCAATTCATAAGGCAAAGCATCAAATGATTCATGTAAAACAAAGACCAACAAATGAGCACCAAATGGATAATCAAATCATAAAATCCAAATTAAAACAGAAATGTATCCAATGATCATGAAATTTTTTATCCAAGCACTGAAGGAGAATTGCGGTCCAAAACGCAGCGGAAATTAAAATTTTCTCCTTTAGAGATCCTTACGAATGGTCATGATCAGTGATAGATTATTTACCTCTTGTAACGACTGAAACCTTTGGTGCAGATCTCTTGTGACAATCAAAACCTTTGATGCAGATCCACGGAGCGATCACGAACGTTGAACGATGACAACGTCTCTACTCAGTCCACACAAATGGGTTCCTTCAATCTCAGTGCTAGCTGGTACGAATGAAGGCTTTGAGTGAGAGAGAGAGAGAGTGAAAACGAAAAGAATGCAACCGCAAAGAATGCTTCTGCACAAGGGTTCTATTTATAGAACCACTTGTGTGGGCTTCAAGCTAAAAGCCCACTTAAGTGTATTTTGGCCCATATCTTATAATATGCCCAAAATCACTTAAGCTCATGGTACCTTACCATATTTCGTATTCTACTCAAGTACATCGTACCTTACGATGCTCTATAACTCACTTAAGGGCACCGTACCTTACGGTATTCCTTAGTTACTCTATCTCTCATCAATCCGTCCTTTGTGTGTGACCCTGTAGGTTTTCGTGACGTTGGAAATTATATTAAATCACGCATTTAACATAATAAACAGTGAGCGGTATCTAGCAACACATCACTGCTACCCAAGACACAAAAATGTCATGTGATCTGACAATTCCTTCTGTGATAATACTTATGTGTATAATTACCCTTTTACCCTTATGTCTATATTGAACACAAGGCATAGACCGTGTCATCCTTGTCCAGTTCAATATTGGGCCCATAGACATTTATCCTGTTATGCAGGATGGGCAAATTCCATCTAGGTCACTCATGTCCCTCAGCATGCTTTGTGGAGTACCCATCAACTGTCTTTATGGTTATCCAGTTACGGACAACGTTGGATCAGCAATAAAGCACTCGACTCTACATCTAGGATCCATAGTGGTTTCAGGTCGAAGAGTGGAATACACTATTATCACCATGAGAATAACTTATGACACCTTGCATAACTTTCTATATAGTATTCTCATAGCGGGTCAATCCGGTATAAATATTACTCCTAATATTCATACCTATGTTTAAGACTTGATAACTCTTTATCCATGATCCATGAGATGTGATCATCAGTCTACAAACATAATAGTCTTAATGCTTTAATGTTATCCCACTTCACACTAAAGCTCGACTACGGATACTTTAGGAATAATGTCCTTATGTTTAATGTGTTCTCATGATTAAGTCACACTTAATACATTAAACGGACTATCTATTCCAGGGACTTTATTAATCAACCATAATAAAAAGAATGCCTTTTATTATTCGATACAAGTACCAAAATGTATTGGCCTCTAGGGCTTACACCAACAATCTCCCACTAGCACTAGAGCCAATCAGGCATACCCCGTATGCCCATTGATCTAGTATGGCCATCATGCTTCTGCTGCGCAAGAGGCTTTGTCAGTGGGTCAACTATATTGTCAAGTGTAGGTACTTTACATATTTTCATACAACGTCTAAGTATGTGTTTGGATCGTTGGTGAGATCTAGGCTCCTTAGCTTGTGCGATAACACCATTGTTATCATAACAGAGACCAATGGGATCCACAATGCTAGGGACTATGCCAAGTTTATTGATCCAAACAGCTTCCTTTGCTGCACTTAAGGCAGCAACATACTCGGCCTCAGTTGTAGAATCAGCAACTGCATCTTGCGTTGAACTTTTCAAGCTCACAGTGCCACCATTTAAGCAAAACACATAACCAGATTGGAATCATTCATATTAAAGCGTCTCAGCACTTTGTCTATGTACTCTGACTTAGGCCAAGCATTTCATGATCTATCTCTATAGATTCTGATAGGCTGCTTCACCCAGGTCCTTCATAGATAAGCATTTCCCCACCCAAGACTTTGCTTGTTGCAGGGTAGGGATATCGTTTCCAATAAGTAATATGTCATCTACATATAATACCAGGAATACGATCATGCTCCCACTAACCTTCTTGTAGACACAAGGCTCATCTTCGTTCTTGAGTAATACATCACCTTGATCAGATATCCATATATTTCAGGTAGGTGACGTATCCTGCCTGACCTACGCTGGTCTTGTTCTACTTGAGCAGGTTGCTCTTACACAACTACTTGTGTTTCCTGCTCCAATTCCTCCATAGGTGTGTCGATGCTTTGTGATTCTTGAATTTCTTCAAGCTCTACTTTCCTCCCACTGGTTCCTTTGGAAATAAAATTATTTTCTAGGAAAACTCCAGTTCGAGCGACAAACACTTTGCCCTCAGAAGGATTGTAGAAGTAATACCCTCTTGTTTCTTTAGGATACCCCACAAATAAGCATTTGTCAGATTTGGGCTCAAGCTTAGTTGAAATTTGTCGTTTCACATAAACCTCGCAACCCCAAATCTTTATGTAAGACATATGTGGTTTCTTACCACTCCATATCTCATATGGTGTCTTCTCAACCTTTTTGGATGGAACACGGTTAAGTGTGTAAGCTGCTGTCAATAGTGCATGTCCCCAAATGGAGTTTGGAAGATCGGCGTGACTCATCATGGATCGGACCATGTCTAACAGGGTTCGATTTCTTCTCTCAGATACACCATTCCATTGTGGTGTTCCAGGAGGAGTAAGTTGGGATAGGATCCCACACTCTTTCAGATGGTCATCAAACTTTAGGCTTAAATACTCACCGCCTCGATCTGATCGAAGAGTTTTAATATTCTTACCTAGTTGGTTTTATACTTCATTCTTGAATTCCTTGAACTTTTCAAAGGAATTTGATTTGTGTTTCATTAAATACACACAACCGTATCTACTGAAATCATCGATAAATGAAGTACTGAAAACCTCCTCTGGCTGGAATGTTCAGTGGTCCACATACATCAGTATGTATGAGGGCCAAAAGATCATTAGCTCTTTCACCTTTTCCTGTGAATGGAGATTTTGTCATCTTCCAAGTACTTTGGGCAGTTTCTCTTCCAGTGTCCGGTCTTACCGCAATGGAAGCAGGTGCCTGCCTTTGTTATGCCTCCACTAGGCCTCAAAACAGTAACAGTGGGTCTGGGTTTGGCAACTTCCTTGCCCTTCCCTTTATCACCCTGCCTGGTGGGCCTTTTGTTCTGTCTCTTTCCATTTCCGATCATCAGAATGGACTTCCCTTTTGTCTTCAGATTTTGTTCGGCAGTTCTTAACATGGCGAGCAGTTCAGGAAGAGATTTGTCCATATCAATCATATTGAAATTTAGGACAAATTGACTGAAACTATCTGGCAACGATTGCAAGACCAAATCAGTCGCAAGTTCCTTTCCGAGGGGAAAACCCAACCTTTCAAGCTTTTCCATATACCCAATCATCTTGAGCACATGGGGACTTATAGGGGCTCCCTCAGCTAACTTGCCTTGAAAAAGGGTTTTTGAAACTTCAAACCTCTCATGCCTTGCTTGCTCTTGATAGAGCATCTTCATGTGTTCGATCATATCGAACGCTGTCATGTTCTCATGTTGCTTTTGCAACTCTGAGTTCATGACATCCAGCATGAGACAAGCAGTTTCATTGGCATCATCGACATGCTTCTTATAAGCATCTCTTTCTGCCTTAGGTGCAGAACTAGGAGGTTCCTCTTCAGGAACAGGTATCTCCAAGACATACAGCTTTCTATTATGTTTGAGGACAATCCTCAGGTTTCGGTGTCAATCCAGAAAATTTGTCCCAGACAATTTTTCCTTATCAAGGATTGATCTCAAGATGTTGTTAGAGGTGTTTGCTGTCATGGTAATCTACATAAGGATTAATGAAAATATAAGTATCATTGACATATTTAATCAGGCCTTTAATTAAATATGCTCCCACTATTTTACTCAAAACAAATGACCCTCATCATTTGATTCGGAAAATCCCGTTGGAAGATTTTCTAGTGGGTCGAGATCCATATTTCACTTCGTTCTAAGTCCGCGTAGGCGGATTACACAAAACTAGGTTATTTAGGTAGGAACTCCTTCCAATTGTATCTCATACAACTCTCGAAAATTTCAATTGGGTGAATAACTCCTTATTCCAATCCATCATATGGATTATTCCCAACTCTTGCTTCTAAACATATATAAGAAAATTATAATCAAGTTTGACTCATCGTTTTAGCAATTGGATATTACAATTATCCCATCGCACCTTAACTAATACAAAACATGCACCTCGCGTAGGCAAAACCTACATATCTGATACCAGTCTTGATGAGTGCTAAAACTTGGAAAGCAAACACATATAATATTATTATAATTTGTTTAGTTAAGTTTGACCCATTGTTTTAACAGTTGGATATTACAATTATCCCATCGCACCTTACTAATATATAGATCATGCACCTCGCGTAGGCGAAACCTACATTATCCATTACAAGTCTTGGTGAGTGTTAAAACTTGGAAAGCATAAACTTAATATTTAATTTTGAGGGAATTGCAATTATACTGATCTCACCGGCTTGTTTATCATATAAATCGTCTCTCACATGCATCAACATACATTCACATACATTCACATGCATCAACATACATACACAATGAAACAGTTATGGCCCCTAGCGCAATTGTTCTCCCAAGCCAATGAGAGAACCTAAGCTAACCTAATAACGATCTAACCTTCTCCAAGCAAGATCTTCAAGGTTGTCCTCCTTTAATATTGAATCTCCTCTTTCTTCATAACATTGTCTTCTTCTCTTTCTTCATAACATTACATTCCAGAAGAAACTCGTTTTACATACGAGGGATTGAGATGAGAAAAGAAGTTACATTAAGAGATCAAAAGGAGAGGCATGACACGCAGGTCGTATTTAAAAACCAAAAACAAAGTAAAGGAAGACTAAGGCCATAACTGATCACAACAAGGCAATAACAAGAATCACATTATTATTATTAATTTTTTAATTCCTTTAATTAATTAAAACCAAATTAAACTTCGGCGACCGATCACTCTACGCAGAGTTAGCCGGGGGTTCCGCTGGGAGTGTGACGACCGTCACAGGCGTGTGACGACCGTCACAGGCAATATGAGTGTGACGACCGTCATGGGCGTGTTACGACCGTCACGCATCCAGTTTGTTACGCCTGTTACGCTCGTCACACGAGCTTCACGCGGCCAAACTAATAGGACTTTGAAACAGTCTACGGACCTCTTCCAAAAGGCCCTAAATTCACAACTCCTTGTGGGCACAACCCTTGCACCGTCACCAACCCTAATGCGCCAATTTCAGACCGTCAAACACACCTCGATTGTTGATTCAGTATGATTGATCAACAGGTCATTGCTTCACCATACTAATGTCGGATTCCGAAGCAAATGACCATTGATCGCTCAAAGGAAAACAATCATTTAGTGTTCGAATGAACGAAACAAAAACAGTATATCACATATACTGTATTTTGCATTAGGATTACTTATATCATATATAAGTTGATCGGTCTCAATTGCGTAACCTATGGACGATCGATGTATCGCTGCTTCACCATACTAATGTCGGATTCCGAAGCATAGTCAACATCAATCATCCAACTTATACACTCATGATGCCAAATTTAATTACCCGTTTAATTAATTGATTCATTCTGTCTTTTAATCATATTAATTCAGAAATTAAACAGCTATCCGATTCATGGTTTCGTAAGTGGCTCTGATACCACTGAAGGAGAATTGCGGTCCAAAACGCAGTGGAAATTAAAATTTTCTCCTTTAGAGATCCTTACGAATGGTCATGATCAGTGATAGAATATTTACCTCTTGTGACGACTGAAACCTTTGGTGCAGATCTCTTGTGACAATCAAAACCTTTGATGCAGATCCACGGAGCGATCACGAACGTTGAACGATGACAACGTCTCTACTCAGTCCACACGAACGGGTTCCTTCAATCTCAATGCTAGCTGGTACGAATGAAGGCTTTGAGTGAGAGAGAGAGAGAGTGAAAACGAAAAGAATGCAACCGCAAAGAATGCTTCTGCACAAGGGTTCTATTTATAGAACCACTTGTGTGGGCTTCAAGCTAAAAGCCCACTTAAGTGTATTTTGGCCCATATCTTATAATATGCCCAAAATCACTTAAGCTCATGGTACCTTACCATATTTCGTATTCTACTCAAGTACATCGTACCTTACGATGCTCTATAACTCACTTAAGGGCACCGTACCTTACGGTATTCCTTAGTTACTCTATCTCTCATCAATCCGTCCTTTGTGTGTGACCTTGTAGGTTTTCGTGACGTTGGCAATTATATTAAATCACGCATTTAACATAATAAACAGTGAGCGGTATCTAGCAACACATCACTGCTACCCAAGACACGAAAATGTCATGTGATCTGACAATTCCTTCTGTGATAATACTTATGTGTATAATTACCCTTTTGCCCTTATGTCTATATTGAACACAAGGCATAGACCGTGTCATCCTTGTCCAGTTCAATATTGGGCCCATAGACATTTATCCTGTTATGCAGGATGGGCAAATTCCATCTAGGTCACTCATGTCCCTCAGCATGCTTTGTGGAGTACCCATCAACTGTCTTTATGGTTATCCAGTTACGGACAACGTTGGATCAGCAATAAAGCACTCGACTCTACATCTAGGATCCATAGTGGTTTCAGGTCGAAGAGTGGAATACACTATTATCACCATGAGAATAACTTATGACACCTTGCATAACTTTCTATATAGTATTCTCATAGCGGGTCAATCCGGTATAAATATTACTCCTAATATTCATACCTATGTTTAAGACTTGATAACTCTTTATCCATGATCCATGAGATGTGATCATCAGTCTACAAACATAATAGTCTTAATGCTTTAATATTATCCCACTTCACACTAAAGCTCGACTACGGATACTTCAGGAATAGTGTCCTTATGTTTAATGTGTTCTCATGATTAAGTCACACTTAATACATTAAACGGACTATCTATTCCAGAGACTTTATTAATCAACCATAATAAAGAGAATGCCTTTTATTATTCGATACAAGTACCAAAATGTATTGGCCTCTAGGGCTTACACCAACAAGCACTTCATGTTATAAGCAAACATCATGCAAAAAATTAAATTCAAAAGAGCTCAGATGGTACATGAATGAAAATGCACAAATGCAAGATAAAAATTGTGACACAAATTGTCACACTACATGTTCATGTGTCCAAAACAGTGGTATCAAATGATAAAAATGCCAAACCAAAGCCAGAAAATCAAATCACATGTTAAGATCAAGCATGCCAAATTTCAAGTCAATTGGATTAAACATGAGCATTTCACAAACAAATGAATGAAGCATGTCAATTTAGCACAACATGGATTCACAAAACTCCAAAATAAAATTCCAGAATCAAACAATTCATGCAAATAATATCAAAAAATAATAGACATCAACACAAGCATGTGAAAAATTTTTTGAAGTGAAATTGGATCATCCTACTATTTTTAGTGATTTTTTAAACATAAGCAAAATATTTGAAATATTGAAATGAAATAAGGAGGGAAAATAATGTTTTGAATAAAAATCCAGAAACTGCATGAACCAGGTATTGAACCCACGCACCAAGGATCAACATGAGCGCTCAAATAAAATAATCAGAAAGCGCAAAATTCCAGGATCAAACTCAGGCCAGGCAGGGAAATGTGCGCTCAAGTTAAGATTAAAAAAAAAACACACGAGGCAGGTATCGAACCCACGCCTGGAAGGTTAACAAGCGCTTGGTTAAAATTCGGAAAACGCATGAGCATGGAATCGAACCCACGCGCTGGAGCTTCAGAAGCAACATGAAATCAAAATGCTGTGTTTTGATCAACAGCCAGGCAAAAACCCTAGCGCACAGTTGCAGACGCCGAAACAGTAGTTCCGGTCGTCTTCTCCGACCGTGTCCACGGCGGAGCTCCAATTTTTTTTCCAGAATTCAAGAAATGATACACTAAACGAAAGGTCTTTCCATGTAGATCTCAAATATCATGCTAGTTTAACCTAATTCTTCCTATATCTCATGGATCGAAGCAAAACACATTGAACAACCAAACTTTATTTCCACATATCTAACTCATTTCTTATCCATTTCAAAATCTAAAAATATCAGCATCATCAGGGAAGTAAGATCTACATGATTATGTACATAAAACATTAAAATATGAGAATCGATTTTCAACTCACCTGAGATGAAGTTCAATGAAATCGTGTCCTTAAGCCTTCAGAATCTCCAGATCTCTTCCACTATGCTTGACTAGAAGCTTTATGCAAGAAACAGCACTTGAAACAACCTGAATCAAGCTCAATCTCAAAAATCCATTTCCATGAAGGTGTTCTTGAACAACACGATTTCCAGCTCAATTGAACAATCCAGGTGATGATTCTTGATCCATGATTGATGATGAACAAGATTACGCAAGGACATTGAAGAGTTATGTGAAAAATTTGAAGAATCAAAGAGAGAGAAAAATGGAGGGAAATCAAAATTCTAGATCTGAATTGTGTTGTTATGAGCAAATTCTGTTATGATTAAGCTTATATATGATGTGCTAATGACTTTGCTAATCCCACTAAAGCCTTGGCTAAACATGATTAGGGAAAATTGAAGTGAAGTGCAAAAATGAAAATGAGGTTATGCATGGCCATGTGTACATGAACAGTGCATGCAATGGCTTAAATCTCACTTAAAATCAACCAACAAACATCATGGAAGTGGTATTTTGTTGGTAGCATCAACCAAATTTGAATTATTAAATTTCCCTCCAAAATGCACATGTATGGACACTTGATCATGTGAGCTTCTTTCATGCAATGCAATGGTTGATTTGGAAAGTATTGGTCAAGACAAGCATTTTGCAAAAAGAGTGGACCAATTTGGAGTTTTGAAGCCAAAGTTATGCCATGTTGAACTTCCAAACATACTTTGTGATCATTTGGCCATAACCTCTTAACCATTCATCATATGGACATGATCTTGCACTTTTTGAAAATAGGAGAGAAAGATCTTCAACTTTCATGTTCACCAAAAATCCATTTGAAGCTTCTTTGATGTTGATAAGTCAAGTTGAATGTGGACCAAAAACTTTCCATTTTTGGAAACTTTCAATTACATGTCATTTTCCATTTTTGGAAACTTTTGCCATGACTTCAAAATCTTCAAGATAGATGTTTAAAATGACAAATGGACCTCTTTTGAACATGATTGAGGTGTCTCAACTCATTTCCCCACCTCATAGCCCTTAGTTGACTGCACAATTGACTTTTTGGTCCTTAGATGACCTTAACATGCCCTGATCAGCTTGAGCCTCTACCACTTGAGGAATTTGCTCAGAAATGAAACCTTAGCTCATATAAGCTCCTTATGATAACCATGTGACCTCCATCTCAATAGAATGCCTCATCTCCTTGAGAAACCCTGGTTGAAAGAATGTCATTGATCAGGGTGGACCAGAGGTCAAAACCCTAATCCAAAGGAACTTGAGACTGAATGATGAAACCCTGGATGATGATAAAACCATGATGATGGTAATACATCCTTGCAAAAAAGATAATGCTCAAGACCTTTGAAGTATCAGGAAACCCTAATTGAAGTGCACACCCTCAGATGGTTGATCATCAATTCATAGACACCCTCAGGCTTGAATCATGTAACCTCTCATCTTCTGAAAAAGACTTTGGAGGATGATCTTCTTATTTCCATATGGTATGCAAAATGCAATGCCCAATGCCCTAAAAAATGAAATGCAATGTGTCAAACTAGTCCCAAGAAGAGGAGGGCAAATTTTGAGGTGTTACATTGAGGCCGAAGAAGATGATGTTGAAGAGATTCCTGATGAGATTACCCTTCTACTTGAGCATGAAGAGAAGATCATTCAGCCACGTCTTGAGAATTTGGAAACAGTCAACTTAGGGTCTGAGGATCGTGTGCGAGAAGTGAAGATTGAGGCACTCCTGGAAGAGTCTGTGAAGAAGGGGTTGATTGAGTTGCTACGAGAATACGTCGACGTCTTTGCCTGGTCATATGAAGACATGCCTGGTCTGGATACTGATATCGTGCAACATTTCCTGCCTTTGAAGCTTGAGTGTGTGTCTGCGAAGCAGAAGCTCAGAAGAACTCATCCTGATATGGCAGTGAAGATCAAAGAAGAAGTTCAGAAGCAAATTGATGCAGGGTTTCTGGTGACTTCTACATATCCTCAATGGGTGGCCAATATTGTGCCCGTGCCTAAGAAAGATGCAAAAGTACGAATATGTGTGGACTATAGAGACTTGAATAAATCTAGTCTGAAAGATGATTTTCCTCTACCACATATTGATATGTTGGTAGATAATACAACTAAATTCAATGTCTTCTCGTTTATGGACGGATTTTCAGGATATAACCAGAATAAAATGGCACCCGAGGATATGGAGAAGACAACATTCATCACACCTTGGGGAACATTCTGTTATCGAGTGATGCCCTTCGGTTTGAAGAACGCCGGAGCCACGTATCAACGCGCTATGACTACCTTGTTTCATGATATGATGCACAAGGAAATCAAGGTGTATGTTGATGATATAATTGCAAAGTCAAGAATGGAAGTTGAATATGTAAAGCACTTGTTGAAGCTTTTTCAGCGTTTGAGGAAGTATAAGCTTCGTCTGAATCCGAACAAGTGTACATTTGGAGTCCGTTCCGACAAGTTATTGGGCTTTATTGTCAGCGAGAGAGGTATTGAAGTTGACCATGCCAAGGTCAAAGCAATACAAGAGATGCTTGCGCCCAAAACTCAGAAGCAAGTCCGAGGTTTTCTTGACCGCTTGAATTATATTTCCTGATTTATATCTCACATGACTGCCACATGTGTGCCAATATTCAAGCTCCTCCGGAAAGATCAGCGTCTTGATTGGATCGAGGATTGCCAAAAAGCCTTCGACAGTATCAAAGAGTATCTGTCCGAGCCTCCGATTCTGTCTCCGCCTGTGGAAGGGAGACCCTTGATTATGTATATGACAGTTCTTGAAGACTTAATGGGTTGTGTCCTTGGTCAGCAGGACGAATCTGGAAAGAAAGAATATGATATCTACTACCTGAGTAAGAAGTTCACTGATTGTGAGTCTCGATACTCAATGCTTGAGAAAACATGTTGTGCTTTGGCTTGGGCTGCTAAGCGCTTACGCCAGTATATGTTGAACCATATGACTTGGTTGATATCCAAAATGGATCCAATCAAGTATATCTTTGAGAAGCCTGCTTTAACTGGGAGGATTTCCCGTTGGCAGATGCTGTTGTCTGAGTATGATATTGAGTATCGAGCTCAGAAAGCTATTAAAGGTAGTATCTTGGCTGACCACTTGGCACATAAACTAATTAAGGATTATCAGTCAGTTCAATACGACTTCCCAGATGAGGAGATTCTGTATTTGAAAATGAAAGATTGCGATGAGCCTACGCTCGATGAAGGGCCAGAGCCTGGTTCCCGTTGGGGCATGGTGTTTGATGGCACTGTAAATCAATATGGAAATGGTATTGGGGTAGTGATTATTACTCCCCATGGCACACGTTTTCCTTTTACAGCAAGGCTAACTTTCAAATGCACGAATAATATGGCGGAGTATGAGGCCTGTATCATGGGATTAGAAGAGTGTATTGATCTTCGGATCAACCATCTTGATATTTATGGTGATTCAGCCCTTGTTGTTAATCAGATTAAGGGTGAATGGGAGACGAATCAACCTGGCCTCATCCCATATAGAGATTATGCGAGGAGGATTTCAACATTCTTTACTGAAGTTGGCTTCCATCATATTCCTTGAGAGGAGAATCGGATGGCAGATGCTCTTGCTACGCTTGCTTCTATGATTATGGTGAGACTCTGGAATGAGGTTCCCAATATCACTGTGATGCGCTTGGATAGACCAGCTCATGTACTTGCAGTAGAAGAAGTGAAGGATGATAAGCCATGGTATTATGATATCAAATGTTTTCTTCAGAGTCAGATTTACCCACCTGGGGAATCTGTGAAAGATAGAAAGACTTTGAGGAGATTATCTGGCAATTTCTACCTCAATGGCAATGTTCTTTATAAGAGGAATTTTGACATGGTTCTGCTCAGATGCGTGGATAGACGCGAAGAAGACCTGTTAATGACTGAAGTCCATGAGGGTTCATTTGGTACTCATTCCAACGGACATGCCATGGCCAAGAAGATGTTGAGAGCAAACTACTATTAGCTGACAATGGAGTCTGACTGCTGCAAGTATGTGAAGAAATGCCACAAGTGTCAGATTTATGCGGATAATGAAATTCTGGTATCAGATATGAGATGTCGAAGGTAATGTCACGACATTAATATCTGAGTAATGCAAACATGATAAAGATAGAGAATAGTAATGCAAGAGACACAAGCAATTGTTAACCCAGTTCGGTCCAACTCACCTACATCTGGTGGCTACCAAGCCAGGAAGGAAATTCACTAAAATAGAATTAGTTCAAAGACTCTCCGTACACTTCAACAAGTTACAGTCTTTCTCACCTAATTTCTACCTGTGAAATTTCTACCTAAGCACTCTAAGATATGAGAACCCACTCACTTCCCTACAATCACACCTGTGATTTCAAACAACAATTCCTTGAGAAAAGAAAACACTTTTCAATAACACACACTTGATTTTACTTCACAGTTTCAATCAAGTAGACACACACTTGATCTTGCTTAACAACTTTGATCAAGTAGACACACACATGATCTTGCTTCACAACTTTGATCAAGTAGACAGACACTCTTGCTTACAAGCTTAGAGTGACAAATTACAACCATAAATCAGACCAATTCAATCATCTATGGATGACTTGAATGGCTTACAAGTCTCACGACTAAACAAGACACAAACCCTTTCTCTCTCTCAATATTTCGCTCAGTATTGGTTGTGTATCAAATCAGGTTTTCCAAGTCCTATTTATAGAAGCATTCAGCTGGGCTTGGACATCTTGAAAACCCTAAAACTATTTTCCAATTAAATCTTCTCATAACAGCTGGTTAGATCTCCTTGGAAAATAAGTAAATTAGGTTGATATTAATGATTGAATGCGCCTGCAAATCAGATCTTCAATCATACATAGATTGCCATTAAATGCGCAATCACAAAACACATAACATTCATACTGAATGTTCTGTATACATGATGTCATAACATCGGGTCTAACATCCTGGAACAATCCTGCATAATTGCATAATTCCTCTTATAATTTCCAGCAGGTACATAATATCAGATGTCATGACATCGTGTATGACATCCTTAAACAATCCTGCATAATTATGTTTTCCATTTAAACTCCAGCAGGTACATATGATATCTTATGTTAAGACATCACATACAAAATCTTGTGAACACTCTTTGTCTTACCAAAATTGCTGCCAACACTTAGAATCAACAGATAAGATTCATATTCCCCCGACACTTCTGAATGTCATTTCATCACCATGGCCTTTCTCCATGTGGGGAATTGACATGATTGGTATGATAGAGTCGAAAGCGTCCAACGGTCACAAATTTATTCTCGTAGCAATTGATTACTTCACCAAGTGGGTTGAAGCGGCGTCGTATGCTAACGTGACCAGGCAGGTGGTTGTGAAGTTCATCAAGAATCAACTCATATGCCGTTATGGTGTGCCAGATAAGATCATTACTGACAATGGATCTAACTTGAACAACAAGATGATGAAAGAGCTTCGTAGTGAGTTCAAGATTGCACATCATAATTCTTCTCCTTATAGACCCAAGATAAATGGGGCTGTTGAAGCTGCTAATAAGAACATCAAGAAGATTATTCAGAAGATGGTTGTTACGTACAAAGATTGGCATGTGATGCTGCCATTTGCTTTGCATGGCTATCGTACATCTGTCCGCACTTCAATAGGGGCAACCCCTTTCTCTCTTGTTTAGGGCATGGAGGTTGTGCTCCCAGTAGAGGTGGAGATCCCATCAATGAGAGTCTTGATGGAAGCCAAGTTGACTGAGGCTGAATAGGTTCAGAGTCGTTATAACCAACTGAATTTGATTGAAGAGAAGAGATTGTTTGCCATGTGTCATGGTCAGTTATATCAGCAAAGGATGAAGAAAGCCTTTGATAAGAAGGTCAAGCCTCGTGTGTTTCGAGAAGGTGACCTTGTGCTCAAGAATGTCTTGTCTTTCGCGCCCGATTCCAGGGGCAAGTGGACTACAAACTATGAAGGTCCATATGTTGTCAAGAGAGCCTTTTCAGGCGGTGCTTTGATACTTACAACTATGGATGGGGAGGATTTCACTCCTCCTGTGAATTCAGATGCAGTCAAGAAATACTTCGCCTAAAATAAAAACAGAATAGCTCGCTAAGTTGAAAACCCGAAAGGGCGGCTTAGGCAAAACTGAGTGTCTCGGTGGATTGAAAACCCGAAAGGGCGATCCAGGCAAAAGTTAGAGACATAAAAAATGAATATGTATCCCGCTAGATTCAGTACCTCACCCTGGGGAAATCTAGGCAAAAATTAGGGATTTAGCAAGTAAATGCATCTTGACAAGACTTCGTTCTACAACTGTTATCTGTCAAGGAATTTCACTCAGTCATCGCCAACTAAAGCTTCAAATACATTGGATTCAGAGTTGGTGGAGAAATGGTCATTATGTTCAATGTATCCCTTTTCTAATATATATCACCAATTTCAAATTTGTAAAGATCCATGGAGTCTTGCCATTTGCAGACTACCATTCCATCAAATAAATTTGAGCCTTTGTCCAATTCTTTGCACTCTTATTTGTTTCTGTTCAACAAATATTTTGCATGTTTTAATTGATAAATATCATTTTTTTTTAAATAAATAAAATTTTCATAAGCTGTTTTTAAACAAAGTGAACATTCACAATGACAAAAAGGATAATTGGGACGTCTTCAGTGCTCTCCCAAGGATAGTATGATCTCCAAAAGGGTAAGACATTTGTTCATATTCCTAGCATACTTGTATCCTCTTCATCATTTTTAGGTTGTCTCATCCGCGAGCGCAGAAAAAGTTAAGCATCACCATGTTTCCCAGAAAGTCTGGAGCTTTGGTCCCATTTTGTTTGGAGGAGTATATCTCTAGCATCCCACCAAATACCCAGAGAATCTGGAGTTTGGTCTCAGTCTTCTAGCTCCCCAGTGAGGCTGGATCTAGCATTTGTGTTATCAATTATATGGTTGTCATCCCTTGTGTGGATTGACCTAAAATCCCTTAAAAATTGATAAATTAACATGCTATCTTTTCGAAGAAATTGGTATTCCCTCATTCAGATTGGAATTCTCCTGCAAAGTGAGCAGGAAATCCTCATGCATGAGTGGAATTCTCAACAATTTGGTTTGTAGCTTACCCCCCGTGGATTAACCTACATTAATATCCAGCAGGTTTAGCTTTGTTCATCCTCAACAGGGTTGATCCCATTTAACTCCTCAGTACGGTCGTCAGCAGTGTTTCCCCAGTGGAGTTGGCTGATCAGAACCTGTTTACTAATTCCTCCTGAGCATAGTGGATATTGAAAATGTCTATTTTCTATCCCCAACGGAGTGATGTTTCTCTTCTCCTCGGCAGAGATTGTTTCTCCAGCAGTGCGAGGAAACTTGTAGGTTTTGGAACTTTTTGATTGGTGGTTATTCCCCAAAGAGTTTCATCTCTCTCCTGAATAACTTCCCCAATAGAGTTGCTTCCACGGAAGATTTCATCCGTGTTTAGATTCCTCAGCCGAGACTTTGCCTGATTGCAGTTTGGCGTTGGAACTTCTGAGGAAGAAGTGTTGATTCCTGCCCCAGCAAAGTGACTGGTTCTCCTTCTCCTTAGAAGATATATTTTCCTTATGTGATTAGAAGTGAATGTGTTGGATGTGCTCCTGTTTGGTGGTTGTTCCCCATAGAACTCTACATCACCTCCTGATAAGATCCCCAGTAGTCGCTTCTCTGACTGATCTTATCCCTGTTCTCTGCGTACTGTTGGAAGATTCCCAACTTTGGTGTCTGTGATCCTCTGCTTGTTCCCATGGCAGTAGTCTTGTTCCCCTGCAGAGATTGGCGTTTCCTGGTATCTGTTGCCACCCCATCAGATTAGGAGTTTCCCTAGTGGGCCTGGCTTTCTCTTTTGAGATGTAGTACCGGATGTGTGTCCATTGATTCCTGGACCTGTTTGTGTTAGATATGTCTGTTTGTCAGCATTAATCATACATAAACCATGCATATACATGCATAGTTATAACATTCAGATATTCATGTTGCATTCTTTGCCATATATCTTTATTTGTTATCTCCTGCTATTTGGTGATATATATTTCCCCAAGCAGATGTTTATGTCTGATCTCTCCATATAGAGTCATCCCCATAAGTAGAAAGTGTCTACCCTTTCTTCCACACTCCCCACTGAGTTATGTCCTCGTGGATGATTATTATTTCTGTATCCTCCCAAAACATGTACTGGGACGGAATTTTTCTCCCTTGAGTTATATCCTCATAGGGTTGAGTCTTGTTTCATTGTGTCTCTCTAGTTCGATCCTAGATTGACTACTCTTGTTATTTCTCTTTGCGCTTCCCCGTAGTTTAGATGAATGATTGCTCAATAACGAGTAATTGTCCATCTTTTCCCCGGCGGAATCTGTGGCCTTCTACCCAGTAACCGGTAGTTGTAAGTCCTATCTTTGTGGTTTCCTACCCTCATACCGGTAGTTGTAAACCCCATTTTATCCCCTTGCAGAGTTAACCTTGATTTTTGTTCATCCTAATCGATGACTATTACTCTTCTGTGGTTTTCTACCCAGTAACCGGTAGATGTAAGCCCCTCTTTGACGGTTATCTTTATCCAATATTCGGTAATGATATTCCTTCATCCTTTTGAGTATATCTCCCAGTAACCAGTGATATATCTCTTGGATAATTGCTCTGACAAAGCAATGTATCCCCGACGAGTCATCTTTCATTTACCCCTTTTGTTGGTAATGATCGTTTCTCTCCCGATTGGTCATTATTTTATACCCAGTATTCGGTATCCCGATGTCCTTTCTTTTTTCGGTCGATTTATCCTTTATTAACTCAGTAACCGGTTGTGGATAATCTTCCATGTGAGTATGTTATCTATGTTCTGAGTCTTTTTCTTCCCCAGTCGAGTAAGATTCATATTTCATTATGGAAACAAATGTCCATCCTGTAATCGAGTTTGCTTTTTTAGCCCTCCTTTCGGATGATGAGTGTCTTGGGAATATTCCCTAATTCACGCCAGGTTGGTCACCTATTATATGCCTAGTAACCGGTATCCCTGGTGTTCCTTCCTTTCTGCTCCCTATTATGACTTTTCGTCCCCTGTGGAGTCAAATTTTCCTGAGTTGAAATATACCTTTTTAGGTCTTCCTCAAATGTTTTGGATGATTGATATCTCTCACCCTCATACCGGTCTTGGATATTCATTCTCCCCAAGCATGTTGTTCTCTCACCCTTATACCGGTGTTTGATCACATGTCTCTTTGAGCTTATTACCCAGTAACCGGTAATACCTCATTTTCCCTTTCCTCAGCTGAGTCCTTTGTGGACGTTCCCAGCCTGAGTCCCCTTTGGTGGGTTTTCCCCATCTGAGTCCGGATTTTTATCCGAAGTATCCTTTGTGGATAGTTTTGCTGTATTGGAATATTCCCTAATACATGCATCTTTGCGTCAGCTCGAGTCTTTCCATTGATTTATTTTCATGGAATCTATTCGTGTCTCTCAGCAAGTTTTAAGTCGTGACCTGCTCACGCATTTTATTCCCCTTTTTTCTCCCCATTAGAGTCCCCAGGGTCTCAGCTCCATTTATGAGCGTATTACTCATATGGATTTTCAGTCTTCTGATTTCTTTTTCCTTTGTGGACATATATCCACACAGAGGATTAGCTTTTGCATACACACAGTTGCATCATGAGGTCTCTTAGGGACCAAAATTCGTCTCTTTGTTATTATTTAAGCCCATTCTACCTCGTCGAGACAAAGATTTTAACCTTTACTTCTCCGGATAGAACGACCTTAAATAGGGGCATCTGTAAGACCCTAATTTTGACCTTAAGATCCCTCATGGCATCATAACATTGCATTTTGCATCTTGCCTCAAGGATCATAACATCTTGGCTCCTAACCTTTGGGTGGGAACACTTGTGAGTTGGCTTGAGATCACCAAGCATGCTTGAATTGTATATTATTGCTTTTCTTACTTTGTTTACTAACCAAAAGCACAAAAATATGTCACTAACATCTTTTGTTTTGTAGCTTGAGCAATCATAAGATATAAGGCTCCTAGGAGATCCTATGCTCATTGATATGGCCAGGTGAAAGTGAAAGAAAGCATGACAATGGTTCACAAAGCTCTCAATCATCATATATGCCTCCCAAGTATCTCAACGCGTCAATTTGATCAAATCAAACCAAAGGGCTTGAGGATTATTTCCCAAGGAAACCCTAATTCAACTATTCATCAACTGTGCCTTGCTCATGAAGCAACCTCAACCCATGACCAAATACAATCAAGGAAAGTTCTTTCACTCATCATTTCATGCATATTTGAGATTATTTGAGTGTCCTTAATCATCAATTCATCAAGATTTGAGGTATGAACTTGAGAAGTTGATCAGTCAATTCATCTGACTATTTTGAAATCCACTTGAGATATAAGGCTCCTAGGAGATCCTATGCTCATTGATATGGCTAGGTGAAAGTGAAAGAAAGCATGACAATGGTTCACAAAGCTCTCAATCATCATATATGCCTCCCAAGTATCTCAACGTGTCAATTTGATCAAAGCAAACCAAAGGGCTTGAGGATTATTTCCCAAGGAAACCCTAATTCAACTATTCATCAACTGTGCCTTGCTCATGAAGCAACCTCAACCCATGACCAAATACAATCAAGGGAAGTTCTTTCACTCATCATTTAATGCATATTTGAGATTATTTGAGTGTCCTTAATCATCAATTCATCAAGATTTGAGGTATGAACTTGAGAAGTTGATCAGTCAATTCATCTGACTATTTTGAAATCCACTGAGACTTAAATTTTAATGTGTTTGTCAAATGAAGATGACCCCAAGAGCAAAAATGTTATTAAGAACCATACGAACAACTGTCATGTTCATCATGATTTGAATCTTGGGGGGTCATCATCCATTTCAAAACATTATAGGTCATTTTGACTGAAACCCTAATTTTGGGTCAACTTCCCAAGGACCTAACTCGTTCATTTTTTATGATTTTGAGGTGGGATCAAATGCATTGGAAATTTTAAGATGTCTAACTCATTTGTTATTTTTAACTATTTTTCATAATCCTAAAATAAACACATGTGATAATGCAAAACATTATAGGTCACTTTGGACCAAAGGCATTGAAATGTGAAAAAGTCCAACATCAAGTGCCCATAACTTTCTCATCAAAAATCCAAATGATGCAAAATTTGAGTCCAAATTGATTGCCTTGAAAAGATCTACAACTTTAATGTTGAAGGTTTTTTCATTTAAATCTTTCATCATTGAAACATAAGGGTTTGAAGTTGGTCCATTTTGGAAATTTTCACATGCACATGTTTTGCACCTTGAACTTTATGACCAATTTTCACTAATTTCCCAATTCCAAATGAAGTTTTGTTCAACATAACAATCAATCCTAATGTCAAGACTTTTCCAACCATTACCCACAAGGCCATGTTTTATTTTTGGAAGATACATTTTCGAAGAGGGGAAGATTTTAGTGCATTTATGGAAACCACTTGAAAACTGATTGCACACTCCAAATCAATTGAATTTGCACGTCCATTTTATCTTGTTATGACCTCAGCTTGCCAAACCAATCAGATTTGGGCCCTCCATGCGCCTGTACAGGCCCATGCATGGAGGCCCTTATCATTCATGCACACGAAAATTCACCTTGCTTGCCTTGTCATTTGTTATAAATAACTGTGTTCAGCTTCACTATTCTTCAACCTGAAGGCGCCTGATATGCTACACAATTGAATCCATAACCATACCTAAAGGAATTCTCTCTTTCATTTCAAATTTTCAGATCTAATTTTGAACTTCATTGGTTGATTATTAGACTTAAAATTCCTTGGCCTTGCTTCATCTTCACCTCAAGAGTAAACTGCAATCAATAGTTGAGAGGAATCGTGCTTCTTAGATCCACACTTCAGAGGTGGATGTTCAAATTTTTCTTCTTCGAAACTCACTGATTATTGCTTGTTTCTTGTGTTTATTGGTTTGACTGAAGTCCTCTCATCAGAGGTAATTGAATAGTGTGCTTAATTTTGAAAATCCATTGAGTTTAGGTTGAACACCATCATTTTCCACCTCTGATTTCTCTTCCTATGAGGATCTAGAGTGAAAATCAATGGTACAGGGGTGATGTACATCACCCCAGCTTTTCAATGACACAAGGATCACCTATTTTTATTGAGTTTGCCATGTCTGCAACTTCCACCGGCGCTGATGAGCTCGCCGGAGAAGACGGTGGTATACACCACCGTCTCTTTGCCAGGTTAATTGTGGACCCTTGGATCTTATCTCCAGATCTAATCTCAGCTATCCATTTTTATGACTTTTTTAAATACTTCATGTTTCTCATTGACTCTGGACTTTGGTGAGCGCGCGCATGTGGATCGTTTGATGTGCCAGGTCAATTAATGAAATTGATCCAACGTGTGTGGTTTTTTCTCATTTTCTGAATTTCCTTTTACTTTTTGTTTATTCCATTTTATTTCAAAAAATCATAACTCTTTCATTTTAATTCCAAAAAATATGGGACCAATTGCATTATTTCCCTTTTAATTTCTAGTTTATAAAAATGATTTTTAATATTTTTATTTTATAATTTGCTATTTTTTGTGAATTTTCTCTTTTCTGGTTATTTTTAATTCATTTTAAATAGTTTTCAATATTCAAAAAATACCAAAAAAATTTCTTAATCTTTTTGAATTATGATGAATCTATGAAAAATATTCTCATCAATTTATTAATTGAATTGAGATTTATTTGAGATTTTAGTTCAATTAGGTTATGTTTTATTCATTTTTAATTGATTAAAAATAGTTTCTCGTTTCTAAAAATGCTGACTTTTTTTTGTCAAACTTTGTTTGACCTTGTTGAACTTAGGATGATCCATTTGGACTTTTCAAAGTTGATTTGAAATGGATTTGAAGTTTGACCTTTAATTGTTTATTTTAATTTAAGTATTATTTTAATTTTGAAAAATACCAAAAATATTCTATTTGTTTCTTGACTTCTAAGTTTCATTTTGCTTCTGTTTACTAGTGTTTGACCTTGATTCCATTTGTCTTTGGTCAATGCATTTTACTTACTTCATTTGAATTCCATTAATGTACATTCTTATTCATCTTCTTCTTCATCTTTTTCTTTTTGATCAATGAGTTAAAGATTGGTGGTTAGCCTTGATGTATAGGAGGTTTAACCTTCCTTGATTCAAATCTAATTCATCTTGATCCAAAGATCAAGTGAATGGCTTTGCATTAAGGATATGTTGCTTCTTAATCAAGCAAAAAACCTAAATCAATACAAGATCATTCTCATTTTCTTTTGGCATGGCAAGTTGTAGGAGATTGGTTCACTAATCGAGGTCTCTAACTTATGTTTGTTGCCTATATTTTTATGGACCGGCCTCAGATAGGTGTGACTACTACATTAGTCCACTTACGATTGCTTAACATAGCGCTAAATTGCCTTATGGCACACTAATACTAACTATTGACCATTAACTTTTAACTCTTGCACTTTACATTAATGCAATTTAATATTCTTGTACATATTATTCATTTGCTTTTGCCCTTTGCTCATTTGAGCACATGTTTATGTTAATGCAATTTGCCTTTTGCTCACTTGAGCACATAATTGTGTATATACTATTGTGCTTGTGTTTTGTTTTGATTGTTGTGAACCAAATGCAAAATGGACAAAAGGACTTAGATTCTAGGGCATTCCCTATGCAAAATGGAGTCAAAGAGCAACTAGGCCTCATGCCTTTAGAGTGCTATAAATGTCAAAGAGCAACTAGGCCTCATGCCTTTAGAATGCTTAATGTTGAAGATGAATTGAAAGGACCTAATCTCTAAACTCACTCTTGTCCATTCTTTGTTTGCATTGTGGAACTTTTTGATGTGTGTGTTCTTGTGCTAGGGATTCCAACTTGAGCCTAATTGAAGAACCATTGTCATGAGCATCCAAAGTGAGAGATACAAAAGCCATTGGAAGATTCCTAGGAGCTTGTTTGATTGTGTGCTTGATTGCTTGAGTATTTGCTTATTTGCTTGCTTATTCCAAAGGATGGGAGCTACTTGGATCATCACTATGATCTCAAGAAGGGAACTCCATTGTGGTTTATTTTCTCCTCCTTCATCTTTGTGTGTTTAGGACTTAGCCATTCTTCTTCTTCCCTCCACTCTAACCCAAGCCAAAACTTTTGTGCAAACATTAACATTTGTTTTCAAAATTAGAAACCTAAGCATTACGCTTTTGATTTTCAAACTTTCTTTTCATAACACTTATTTTGAATTGAATCCTAAGTCAACTTTGACCATATTTTATAAATACTTTTCATTGGTAAATATAACTCATTCAAATGTTTTTGTGGTTTCAATGGCCACTTTTTGCCAAAGCTTTTTCATAATCCTTAGTTATTAGGTTTGAGTTATCCTTGAGGTTGATATAATACTCACCTATATCCTTAGTGATGGACAATGAGTCTTCCATGCTTATTATAGGGTTAACCCCTCACTAGCATGTTGAAGCTATCCTCACATGGTGGATTTGTGGTTTTAGGTTGAGTTTTCTCCCTTGGATAACAAAAAAACCTTAAGGCTTTTGGACCAATCAATTCACCAACTTGTTTTGAGATTTTTACCCCGAACTACGAGGTTTTGATCCTAATCTTTTTTAAGATGGTACGTAGGCAGTGGGTTTATCCATTCAAACACAAAATTGTAAATAATTTGTACATTCTTCTCTCATCCCCCCAATCATGTTTGCACAAATAATTTTTCACAAATACCAACCTACCTTACAACAAATTGTGAAAAGGGCTACCTAGGAGTACCTAGGATGTTTTGGGTGCTTAAAACCTTCCCATTACATAACCAACCCCCTTACCCCAATCTCTGACATTTTTATTAGTTTTTGATTCGATAAAACTTCTCGGTTTTTGTTCGCTTTCTAACCTTTCCTTTGGATAAATAGAAGTGCGGTGGCGACTCGACTTGTATGATTTACTTTTGATTTAGTCAATAAATCTAAAGGTAACGAATACCCCGCTACACTCGATACGTGAGGTTTTCAAGGGATAAAAATAACTAACCAACCAACATTTTCAAGAAGAACTACGATACTCTGATCCCTCTCCTAATGAGGAGGTACGTAGGCATAAAGTTGTGTACTCTAGGGAGTACTATTATAAAAAAAACCTTTTAGGTCTCTCGTCCATTTGAATGTAATACCTCTTGAAAATAAGTAGATAAGTAATTAATAAATATTGAAGTAAACACCTTAGAAATATACACTAGCCCTAGAATTATAGGAGGATCCCATTGAATACAATGGAGGTAAGGGGTGGCTAACACCTTCCCCTTACCTAACTGACTCCCGAACCTAGTATCTCACCTTAACTATTAGGTTTTTATCATTATTTTCATGTTCCTTAGGAATGAATAAAGGATGATGACAACTCTGTCATTTTTCCAACCGCGACAGCTGGCACTCTATTGGGGAGTTCTTATACTTTCCCTAATGAGAGTCCATCCTAACCTTCGGTTTTAGGGTTTTGTATGTTTTCTTGGTTTGCTTGCGTTTATTTATTTATCTATTTTTACTGGTTCTTATTTATTCATTTTATGTTATATTTTATTACTCTCTTATATTAAACTGTCATTGGTTGGGATTGATACTATGTCAAAAGCTAAAAACCAAGCTCGAGGAAAAATATAAGCTTAAGTAAGGGGTCGTCCTGTCTCGGCCACCGGGGTTTTCATCCCATAGGGTCTTTGATGACGATTCTTCCTATAATAGAACTATTCAAAAGGTTTGTCATGAGAAGGCCAACACTTCTTCATGATAGAACTTTGAGTTCGATCCATGACTATGGGGACCTCTTATAGAACCCTCTTTACTTAGGGTGACCTTATGTTATCAACCTGCAAAGGTTGTTACTAAGGTCCCTCCTAGATGAGACTTATCCTAAAGGATTATCGTGGGAATGCTTACTCCTTCTCATGGTAAAACAAGAGTATAATCCAGGACTCTAGAATTTTATCTTACCCAAAGCTTTATATCCTACAAGTGAGGGTATTGGGTAGTCTAACCTTAGACCCAAACTAATATTAAGCAACATACCCAATATAAGGTATACTTATATGACCATCTCATTGTTGTACCAATGTTTTTCCTCACATCTTTATAGGGATATCCATCTAATGGAGACCAAGGGTAATCACGATTGGGCTTAGAAACTGACGTCTCTCAATGAAGGATCGATCCTCTGGTATCCCAAGAAGATAAACACCAGGAACATAATTATCAACTGTTGGAGTTTTCCCAATGTATCCCTCATTGGTTCCAAGGGGTGCTTTAATTACAACCTTGTACTGGCTCTAAGACAGTTGGGTCACCCCATATGCGAGAGGCCTAAAGAAGACGAGATAAAGGAGTTTATCCTGCATGGGGAAGAGGCTTCTTATGCAGAACTGCTTAGGAAGGTTACTCGGGCGTGGGAAAAAGTGCATGTCAAGGACAACAAGCCAAAAAGGAAGGATACTTCATATGAAGAGTCCTACACCCGTTGGATTAAGGAAATGGTCCGTCTAGTTAAGTTGCCTTTCACAATTGACTCAGCTTACGTCCCAAACATGCCTAACCCTATTACAGTGTCCACTGAAGAAGTCGATCGGATTAAAGCCATTATTGCTAGGCTGGAACAGGATAAGGAAAGCCTAGAACATAGTCCTTTACAATGCGACCTATGAAAAGAACCAGATAAGCTATGACCTGGAGCAGAAGGACAGACAACTCCTTGAGAACATAGAGGAACTCCAGACCGAAAGAAGTAAAAGACAAAAGACTTTAGGAGGTTCATTCAATGTCGGAGTTAACTTTGAAAATCTCAATGGTAAGTTAAAAGAGGCCCAAGCTGAAGGTCAGAGGTGGAAGAGAGCATAGGAGTTAGCCGTATGGGAACAACGGGAAAGAGAAAGTGTTGTGATGACCCAGATCCATGGATTCTAAGAGGCGTTTGTGAAATCCTAAGCTATTGCTGCTAGACAACGACAACTAAGAATAAAATCTGAGCAGATGCTGGAACTTAATTGGAGAAGGATCTATCAAGAGATCCTGAACCTAAGATAACATGTTCATCTTCAAAATCAAGACCACGAAGTCCTGACAGCTCAGGTCACACAGTTAGAGGGAGAAATCCATCACCTAAGGGACCTCTCCATTGCTGCTCAAGTTATTGTTCAAGAACAAGGTGACCAAGCTGAAGCATGGAGGGTCGAACATTCCAATATGGCCATGTTTTCCAACAACTTAGTGCGAGACATTCCTAGGATGTTCAAAAGAGCTGATGGCATGGAAAACTTCCACAACACTCCCCAAGAAGTACTCGAGTTTATCAGGCTATGTGATGTCATGTTGAAAGAATTTAAGGCTCACTTGAAGAGGGCCATGGAGGTATGACTCTAGTTTTATTTTCTTTTGAGAATTTGTCTTTCCATTTTTTATTATTGTTTGATGTATTGTTATAAGTGGGGCATCACCCCCCGTATGAACCTTTACTTTGGATTTATGAAGAAAGTTATTTCTATGACATTTACAATCGTGTTCTTATTCCTAGAAACGTACGACAATGGATTTTGAATATTCTCCAAAGAAATAAAAACAAAATATTTTTGCATACATTATCATGCATTCATGCACACCTCATTTCATATGCATTGAAAAGAAAACAAAATCACTTTTCCTCGTATTTTTCCAGTACCTTCCAACGTGACAACCTGATTCTCCAAACTCAAGCTTAGCATAAGAAAGCCATGGAGCCACTTGAACAGAACCAAGCAGCACTTAGGATGGACATGGACTTGGTCAAAAGAAATATGGAGGAAATGAAGGACAAGATGGATCAACTCACTAAAGCCATCACCAACATGTTTGCAAGGGAAGCTGGGACAGACAAAAGGAAGGCTGTTTCCATACGCACACCCCTACTTGGGTATGTTAACCCTCTACAAAGGTTTACTTTTGACATCCAAGGGGGAAAAGCTAAGGATGGTGCCTTTCATCCTGAGGGGTCTACCCCAACTTTTGCTCATAATGGGGCATCTCGTCCCGTACAAATACCAATTCTGCAAGACAACTATGTGGAAGCCAATAATATGAGGAAGAAGATCCCACATGCATGGTCCAAGGAAGCAAACCAGTTACTCACTCTGCTGCCACTATTGGGGAAACAAGAACTGAAGACAAATATAATCTGGATATGGCTCCCAATCGCATTCAACTTCATAATCTTTCCCAAATGAGAAGTGAATCCTTCAAGGAGTATGCCCAAAGGTGGAGAGAACTGGACTCCCGCGTACAACCTCCACTTTTGGAGAACGAGTTAGTTGACATGTTCATGGGCACCCTACAAGGCCCTTACTACAAAAAGATGACTGGTTCAGTATCCACCAGATTTTCTTATTTGGTAATAATCGGGGAAAGAATTGAGAATGACTTGAAAAGTGGTAAGATTGTAAAACCATCCTGCAATCAACATAGTAATAAAAGGTACTCCAATAGTAACAATTCGAAGAAAGGTGAGACCAACGTTGTCATAGTCGAAGGGAATTCTCAGGTGGCTTACAATTCTTACGTAGCTGCAGTGGGTCCTAATCAGTATCCACAACAGACATACTCTAGGCCTCAAGCACAACAGGCTAGAGCATCGCCTTAACAAAATCAACAAAATGGGTACGCACAGAGGGATCAACAATGGTCGTGGAAGGAATTCGACCTCATACCTACAACATATACTCAGGTATTGCCCTACTTAATTCAAATGGGATTAGTAAATATTAAACCCCTATCACCTCCACCTAATCCGCTTCCCCGTGGTTACGATGCTAATGCCAGGTGTGACTTCCATGCCAGATAACCAAGGCATACTACTAAGAAGGTTTTGGCACTTAAGTTCAAGGTAGAAGACTTATTGGAGCGCAAGATTATCTATTTCACTCCAGAGGGTCCAAATGTGAAAGGAAATCCAATGCCAGGACACGGTGGTCCAACTATAAATGCGGTAGAAGGACTAGACAACACCGGTTTGATGTTAATGGTAGATCAGGTGAAGACTCCCATGTCAATGATACATGAGAAATTGATCAATTATAAAGCATCCTAAGAGTTACATGCTAACTGTAAAATTTGCCTCGTCAATCCAGACACCTGCGGGAGGATGAAGGAGTGTCTTTAACAAATGATGAATGAAGGTTTGGTTTAAATCAGATATACCAGGAAGTTAGAAGATGTCTCATTCATAGAATATTAGGGACACACACCTTTTGAGATCCCCAACCAGCAAGTGGAAACTCTAGTACCATTTCAAATATCATTTCAAGTGCCTTCCCAGACATCAGTATAAATACCAGTTCCAATTCCATCACAAGTTCCATTCCAAAATACCTGTAAAGACAGAGGGCCCTATTGCCTTCCATGTTCCTGCACCATTCCCATTTGAAATCACTAATCATGTACCTTGGAATTACAACTCTACGACATATGTAGGAGACAAACCTATAGTGCTAGAACCAGCAGTCACTAATATTGTTGGAATTTGGGGCATGACCCGGAGCGGGAGAGTGTTTTCTCCTGAGCTATAATTGAAAGAAAAGACACATGAAAGTTCAAAAGAGAGGGGAGATGAATCTTCCAGGAAGACCATACCTCAAAGAGAAGTCGAGGAATTCTTAAGGTTGACCAAAAAGAGCGACTACAAGTTGGTAGACCAATTAAGCCAGATACCATCCAAAATATACATACTATGTCTATTGTTGAGCTCAAAAGCCCATATAGAGTCCTTGCTAAAAATATTAAATGAAGCCCGTGTTACTCAAGACATAACGGTAAACCAATTTGATGATGTCGTGGCTAATATCACCACTAGCAGTTGTTTGGGGTTTAGTAACGATGAATTACGACCAGAGGGACATGCTCATAACAAAGCCTTACACATATCCGTCAAATACCAAGATAGTCTCCTATCAAGGGTACTGGTGGACAAGGGGTCATCTCTAAATGTCATGCCTAAAAATACTTTGGGAAAGCTGAACAATGTAAGAACTTCCATGAAAGCCGGTACTTTGGTCGTCAAGGCTTTTGATGGTTCGAAGAGGATGGTAATTGGAGAAGTTGATTTACCAATAACTGTGGGACCTCATACCTTTATGGTCACTTTCCAATTAAGGGACATCAATCCATCCTATAGTTGTCTCATAGGAAGAACTTGGATTCATGCCATAGGAGCTGTAACTTCAACCTTACACCAGAGGTTGAAACTCATAATCGACGATAAGATAATAATCGTTGAAGGGGAGGAAGACATGTTCGTTAGCCACCTTTCATCCTTCAGATACATAGAAGAGGATGGAGAAACATTGGAAATAGCTTTCCAATCCTTGGACATTGCAACAGTCAGTTGAAGAAAAGAAAAAATAATATCCCCATGGGAGAATATGTCCAAATTGATTGAGGGTAGAGATACACAGGGATGGGGAAAGTTGCTGGAGATACAAGAGAAAAAGGATCGGCTCGGGATGGGTTACAATCCAGCAAATGAAGGAGTTCAAAAGACAGACCAGAAAAGCTTGGTACACTTCAAAAAATCTTCCTTAATGCAAGATATAAGGATGAATAGCAAGTGAATATGATTGAAGAAGAAGCAAAAGGGATGCATAACTTGGTGTGTCATTGTTCATCAAATATACCTCTCAACAATTGGAAGGCCATCGAGATCTTGGAGATGATTTCCAGTTCGAAGTAACTTACTATTTTAAAAATAAATAAATAAGTCCTTTGATATACGCAAGGCAAATGGACAAGCTTTGTAGGGCCCCCTTCGTTTCAATTACTTATTTATGAATAAAATTGCATTTTTACTTTCAATCAAGATCCTTTCCTTTCATTTTAAATATTCTTTACAAAAATGACAATACCCTTTCATACTCTTTCATTTCTATCAAATCATCCAAAAGATAATAATATATACAAATCTTCCTCATGCAGATTAATGAATGAACCTATTGAAAATGACACTACTATAATCCCTTATGACTTTGAATTCCCAATTAACCAAGTGGAAGAGCTGATGAGGACGATTGTGAACTGCTAGAAGAGTTAGCAAGATTGCTGAAGTAAGAGGACAAAGAAATATAACCTCATTAGGAACCAGTAGATGTTATAAATTTGGGGACTAAAAAAATAAGAAAGAAGTCAAGGTCGACGCTTCCTTGAAAGGTGAGTCAAGAAAAGGTTGATCGAGCTTTTACATGAATACTCAAATGTGTTTGATTGGTCATACCAGGACATGCCAGGGTTAGACACAAACATAGTCATACAAAAATTACCACTCAAACCAGAATGTCCACCAGTTAAGCAAAAATTGAGAAGAACCAGGCCAGACATGTCACTCAAAATCAGAGAAGAGGTTAGAAAAAACTCGATGTCGGGTTCTTAGTTGTTGCAAAATATCCAGATTGGATGGCTAACATTGTTCCCATTCCAAATAAAGAAGACAAGGTCAGAATGTGTGTAGATTATCAGGATTTGAATAGGGAAATTCCTAAGGACGACTTTCCACTACCGCACATCGATGTACTGGTAGATAACATTGCTCAGTTCTCACTATTCTCCTTCATGGATGGATTCTCAGGTTATAACCAGATAAAAATGGATCCTGCAGACATGGAGAAAACCACGTTTATGACTCATTGGGGCACCTTCTGTTATAAGGTAATTCCTTTCAGATTGAAAAATGTTGGGGCAACATATCAAAGGGCCATCGTAACCCTATTCAATGATATGATCCATAAAGAAATAGAAGTATACGTTGACGATATGATTGCCAAATCACAGACCGAAGAGGATCACATAGTCAACCTACAAAAACTTTTTGATAGTCTAAGAAAGTTCAAGTTACGTCTGAATCCATCACAATGTACTTTTGGGGTCAGATCTAGAAAGCTATTACGCTTCATAGTCATTCAGAGGGGAATTTAATTCGGTCCCGATAAAGTGAAAGCTATCCAAGAGAGGCCAACTCCAAGGACATAAAAGGAGGTTCGAGGATTTATGGGAAGATTGAATTACATTGCTAGGTTTTTCTCACATCTTACAACTACGTGCGGACCAATCTTCAAGTTACTCAGGAAAAATCAAGCCATCGAGTGCAATGAAGGTTGTCAAAACGCCTTCGACAAAATCAAGGAATACCTGCAAGAGCCACCTATCTTGGTACCACCAGTCCAGAAAATACCATTTATAATGTACCTAACAATACTTGATAACTCTATGGGATGTGTATTGGGAAAACAAGATGAGATCGGAAAAAATGAGCATGCAATCTACTATCTAAGCAAGAAGTTTACCGATTGTGAATCCCGATATTCACTCTTGGAGAAGACTTGTTGGGCCTTACTTTTGGGCTGCTCGGCGGCTCAGACAATTGTAAGACCCTAATTTTGACCCTAAGATCCCTCATGGCATCATGTTATTGCACAAGTGCATCGCCTCAAGGATCATAGTAGGTTTGGCTCCTTAACCCTAGGGTTGGGACTTGTTTGAGTGATTTGAGATCACCAAGCATGCTTGTATTGTATGTTATTTCTTTTATTATTTGATTACTAACCAAAAGCACAAAAATATGTCACTAACTCTTTTTGTTTTGAAGCTCAAGTGATCATGTGCTCCACAATGCTTCGAGGAGGCTCCTAAGCCCAATGCAATGGCTAGATGAAGATGAGAAAAAGTATGAAAATGGTCCACAAAGTTCCTAATCATCATATATGTCTCCCAATTATCTCAATTTTCCAATTTGATCAAGATAACCCAAAGGGCTTGAAGATTGTTTCCCAAGGAAACCCTAATTTCATTGTGCTTTGACTGTGCCTTGCCCATGAAGCAATCTCAACCTCTGATCAAATTTAATCAAAGGAAGTTATTTAATTATTCATTTTATGCATATATGAGCCTATTTGAGGCCCCTCAATCATTTATTCATCAATATTGGAAGTTTGACTTTGAAAAGTTGACAAGTCAAGTCATCTGACTAAGCTGAGGTTCAATGAGCTATAACTTTTGGTGTATTTGGCAAATGAAGATGACCCAAAAATAAAACATGTTCCTAAAAACCATATGAACAACTTTCATGTTCATCAAAAATCCATTTGAATCTTGGAAGGCCATCATTCATTTCAAAACATTATAGGTCATTTTGACTGAAACCCTAATTTTGGGTCAACTTGCCAAGGGAATAACTTTCTCAATTTTTATAATTTTGAGGTGGGACCAAAGGCATTGGAAAGCTTGAGATGTCTAATTAAAATTTTATGTTGGACAAAATTCATAATCCTAAAGGAAATACATGTGCCATTGCAAAACATTATAGGTTATCTTGGACCTAATTCATTGAATTTGAAAAAGTACCCAATTTCAAATGCCCATAACTTTGTCATAGAAAATCCAAATGATGCAAACTTTGAGTCTAAATTGATTGTCTTGAAAAGATCTACAACGTTGGTGTTGGAGATGTTTTCATGGGAAGCTTGTATCATGAGGACAAAGGGGTTTGATCATGCTTACTTTTGGTTAACTTTTTCAAAGTGATTTGAACATGTTTTACACTTGAACTTTCCAAGCCAGTTTTGATCAATTTTCACATGTAAAATGGTTTTTTTCCCAACATGAATTTTATTTCTTATTTCAATAGCTTTCCAACCATTACTCACAATAGTCATTTGGATCTACCATTTGAAAGATTCGAATTTCTTTTCATTTATGTGTATTTTTGACATTTTATGTTGAAACTTGAGATGCAAGCATTTTCCATTCCATGTGCACAAACACATGCTTTCCATATGATCTCAGCAAGCTCCTTCAGCCATTCATGGGCCTCTCACAGGTCCACAAAGGCCCATGCATTCAAAATTGCAATTCCCATGCACATGAGCAAAGTGTGAATTCAGATGCATTCACCTATAAATAAGGGCTTCCTCTCCTTAATTTCATAACCTTTTGGAGATCCCATATGCTGCTGAACTGAAACCATAACCCTCACCAAATGAATCATTCACCATTTTTCAGTATTTTCGAGCTTGAAATTCAGAAACATTAGTTGAGTTTCAAAGCTAGATTCCTTAGCCAATTATCTTCCCTATATTCAGAGATCAAAAAGGAGCAAAAAGCTTGAAGGATTTGTGGCCAGAAGCTCATCATTTTGAAGGTATAAGATCAAACTGTTTGGATCTGAAACTCACAATTCAATGTAGTATTCTTGTGTTTTTGTGGTTCTCTGAAGTCCTCATACTCGAGGCAAGCTTTTGGTGCATTCAATTTTTTATTTCAAGAGAAATCCGTGTGGACACCATGAATTTCTCCTTCATCTTTCTCTCAATATAGGAAGAATGAGAGGAATCTAATGGTACAGTGATGATTTACATCACATGAGCTTCATTTCCATGCTCTTGTTTTTCATTTTTGATAAGATTTATTTTCCTGCAATTCTGGCCGGATTCTGTTTGGCTGACCAGAGAAGATGGTGGTTTCCACCGCCACCACCATGTGTACTGGTTCTAGCCCTTGGATCTCTCCCTCACGATCTAATCTCGTGCATCCATTATGATTACTTCTTTTAATGCATTGTGTTGCGCTGTTGACTGGAGTGCATCATGCATCCTCAGATCCAGACCGTGTACCATTGCCACGTCAATTAATGAAATGGATCCGATGGCTCAGCATTTTTCTTTTAATTTCATTTTCTCTTTATTTTCTTTTAATTCATTATATTTTCAATAATTCATAACAAATTCATATGAGGTCAGAAAAATATGAGACCAACTTTAAATTTTTTCTTGAAAAACCTAGTTTCATCTTATGATTTTTAATTATTTTTATGACCTCATTTGATATTTTTCATGAATTATTTGGTTTTTGATGATTTTAATTCATTTTAAAATGCTTTCTGACATTAAAAAAATACAAAAATATTTTCATAGCATCTATGGATCAGGATAAGTCATTGAAAAATATTCTCAACAATTTCTTGTTTGTTTTGAGATTATTTGAGATTTTAATTCATATTATGCTATTTTTGGTTGTTTTTAATTGAGTTTAATTGTTTTCTGGTTTTAAAAATTTGTGAGAAAATTAGTCAAAGTTTGTTTGACTATGTTGAACCTATGAAAATTTAATTGAACTTTTTGAAGTTGCTTTGAATTGAATTTGAGGTTCAACTTTGTTTGTTTATATTTGTATTTGTATTTTCTTTTAATTCAAAAATTATCAAAAAAATATTATTGACTTCTTGACTTGTTATATTCATTCCTCTTCTGTTTGATGTTGATCAAGGTTGAATTGATTCAACTTTGATCAAATTCATTGGATCTAGTGGTTTGAGAATCCTTAAGGATCATCACCTAGAGAGATGAATGAATTTGATCAAGGATGAGTTATCCCTTGATCAATTGGGATTGGTTGTTGACTTCTTACCCCTCCCTTTTCATCTTCATCCTTTTCTTTCCCTCAATGGCCAATGAGTTAAAGTCTTGAGGTTGGTCTTGACAAATAGAAGTTTAATCTTCTTTGATCCAAACCAAACATAACTTGATTCATGATCAGGTGAGTTATTTTGTGTCAAAGATAGGTTACTTCTTGGTCAAACAAATAACCAAAAGTCAATACAAGGCCCTTCCCCTTTTGTTTGGCATGGCAAGTTTATGGAGCTTGGCTTACTAGTCATGACCTCTAACTTGTGTTTTTTGCCTATATTATTATTGACCGGCCTCAAATAGGTGTGGCTACTATATTAGTCCACTTACGATTGCTTAACATAGAGCTACATTGTCTTATGACAAGCTAACATAACTCTACTAACTAATAAGTTTAATTTGAGCTTTTAAATTATTGTCAATTACTTTTAATGTCATTTATTTCTTGCATATTATTTATCTTGATTTTTATTTTGCTCACTTGAGCACATATTTTATGTTTATGTCATTTTTCTTTTGCTAATTTGAGCCCATTATTGTATATAAATATATTGTTATTTTGTGTTGTTTTGTGTTTGTTTAAATGTGAACAAAAATACAAAAGGAGAAAGGACTTAGAATTAGGATTCACCCATGCTTAAAGGAGTTCAAGAGCAACTAGGCCTCATGCCTTTAGAATGCAAAATATGTTGAAGAGCAACTAGGCCTCATGCCTTTAGAATGATAAAATTCCAAGTTGACCTCAAAGGAATTCTCCTCAAACTTATTCTTTGTCCATCCCCTTTATTATGTTGTGAGCTTTTTAATGTGTAATTTTGTGTGATAGGAACATCATCTTAAGATTGTGAAAAGAGGACCATTGCCATGAGTAGCCAAGTTAAGAGCCAAGCCAAATGGAGATCCTAGGAGCTTGAATTCAAATTATTGATTGCTTGTTTTGTGTGCTAAATCCAAAGGAAATGAGCATCTTGAGTCATCTCTATGACTCCAAGAAAAGGAACTCAAAGGGTTATCTTTCCCCTCTTATCTTTGTATGCTTTAGGAATAGCCCTTCTCTCTTCTCCCCCCTCTAACCAAGCCAAAAAACATTTTCAAAACATTGACTTTATTTCCAATTAGAAACCTAGGCCTTAGGCCTTTGACTTTTCAAAACCTTTTCATAAATACTCATTGTAAATAAACTTTAATCCAACTTTGACCTCATTTTGTAAATAAATTTAACTTGTAAATATAACCCATTTCAAGTTGTTTTGTGGTTCCAATGGACACTTGTTAAAATCTTTTCAAAAAAATTAGTCATAGGTTTGAGTTATCATAGTGGTTGATGTAAATCTCACCTCGTCCTTAGTGTTGGATTATAAGCCTTCCATGCTTATTATAGGGTTAACCCCTCACTAGCATGTTGAAGCCTTCCTCACATGGTGATTTTGTTGGTTTAGGTTGAGTTTTCTCCCTTTGATAACAAAAGACCTTAAGGCTTTTGATAAAAATCAATTCACCAATCTTTGAAATTTTTACCACGAACTACGAGGTTTTGATCCTCCTTTGTGATGGTACGTAGGCAATGGGTTCATCCATTCAAACAACAAAATTTGTAAATATAATCTATTCTCTTCTCATCCCCCCAATCTTTTTGCATAAATCTTTTCACAAATACCAACCTACAACAAAAATTTGCAAAAAGGGTTCCCTTAGAGTACTAAGGATGTTTTGGATGCGTAAAACCTTCCCATTTCATAACCAATACCCTTAACTAGATCTCTGACATTTTTATTAGTTTTTGATTTGAAAAACTTCTTACTTGGCTTTTGTTCGCTTTTTAGTCTTTCCTTTGGACAAATAAAAGTGAGGTGGCGACTCAAATTGCATGTTGACTTTTGGTTTAGTCAATAAACCTAAAGGTAACGAAAACACCGCTATAGAACAGTGGCGACTCCACTGGGGAAGTCAAACCCCGTGGGTTAGCCTACTTTTTGCTTGTATGTGTTGTATGTTTATATTTATTTGTGGCATAATTTTGTGCAAATTTGGGATGAATGTATTGTTTGTAATGAATGAATTGCTTGAAATATTAGTTTCTTGCATTGCTTGGTGGTTTCTTGTGAGATGAGTTCTATACCCGAACTCGAGTGCACTTATGATAGGAGAATGGCATAGTCTTGTTGACTTGTGTGGAGTTAGTCCTTAACAAGTTAACTTGCAAGTCCATTCACTTGGTGGAGGTTTTGTTGGGTTCACTAATGTCACACGAGTAGTCGTGGTTAGGAATTACTCTTTCCAATATGAACCCTAGAAACCAAGGACCTTAGATACCTAGCCCATCTTGGCCTATTTTAGGACGTAGTGCGGAGGTCGTTCAAGTGTAAGACTTGATGTGATTGTTACGTGATACTATACTCATAAGAGTCCCTCTCGAGAATATTTTTGGAGGACGAGTAGTCGTTTTATCCGATGATATTTGAAAGATGGGATGATGACTATGGGAACCTTTTAGAACATGATTGTCAGGTTTAAACCGTAGTACACTGCCGTTGGGTGGTTCTTAACCAAGACTCCATGCTCGTAACTCACAACAAACTCGTGATTCACGGTCGATCCGTTCTCGTATATCCTCAAAATAAATGGATCTTGGGTGTTAATATGGTGTAAAACCTAATCCACCAAGATAGATGATTGATATTGACGATGACTTGAGCCATCCCGTGACATTTGTGTGGTGTGACTTGCTTGATCCTTGAGTGTGTTTGTTGCATCCATGCATTCATCCGCATTCATGTCATCGATAATAAGATTTTTGCAAGGAACTTAAAAGGTCTATTTGCAAATTTTCAGACATGGATAAGCAAAGAAGGAATACGAAGAAGTACAGTTTCAGACAACCCGACTTGAGAGAGCTAAGGCGTCTGACATCTTATGTATTAGAGCCCTTGGAGTTCAAAGCTCGCCATGGGAAGCTTCTAGCTATTCTCTCTACCAAGGTGGATGAGGGTCTGATGAGTGTGTTGGTGCAGTTCTACGATCCTTTGTATCAGTGCTTCACTTTTCCGGATTTCCAGCTTTTGCCTACATTGGAAGAGTACGCTTATCATGTGGGTATACCTATTCTTGACCGATTGCTGTTTAGTGCTTTGGAGATGATTCAGTCTTCTCAAGAGATTGCTGACATGCTTCACGTGGAGGCATCCGACATTGTGGCCAATATGACTACCAAGGGTGGAACTCAAGGTCTCCCGTCTGATTTTCTGATTACCAAAGCTACCTTGTCTGGGAAGGCCATGAGTAAGGAAGCTTTTGAAACCATATTTGTACTCCTCATCTATGGGCTAGTGTTATTTCCCAACATCGACAACTTCGTGGATGTGAATGCTATTAGGATTTTCTCTTCTCTTAATCCCGTTCCGACTCTATTGGGTGACACTTATTTCTCTTTGCATATGAGGAATGCAAAGGGTGGTGGCTCCATTGTATGTTGTCTACCTCTGTTGTACAAGTGGTTTATTTCACACTTGCCTCAGACGCTTGCCTTCAAGGAGAACAAGGGATGTCTACGGTGGTTCACGAGACTTATGTCTCTCACTAATGATGATATCTCTTGGTATAATCATGTTTATGATGGCATTAAGATTATTGATTCTTGTGGTGAGTTCTCCAATGTACCTCTTCTTGGTGCATGTGGTGGAATTGACTACAACCCTGCTTTGGCTCGCCGTCAGCTTGGGTTCCCCTTAAAGGATAAACCTAACAACATTTTGTTGGAAGGCTTATTCTTTCAAGAGGGTAAAGATCCCCAAAACCTGAAGGATAGGATGGTCCACGCCTGGTGCAAGGTTCATTGGAAAGGGAGGAATGAGCTTGGTCCGAGGAACTGTGTTGCTTTGGAGCCTTACACCTCTTGGGTAAGGAAGAGAGCCCTCGAGTACCACATGCCGTATGAGTATTCGAGGCCTACCCCTATGGTTATGGTTGGACCTTCAACCCTTCCTAATCAAGGAGTAGAGGAGTTGAGAGACGAAGACCGTTCGCGTGCTTGGGTTCGTTAGCGTGAGGAGCTTCTTCAGCAACTCAAGGATAAGGATGCAATGATCGAGTTTCTAGAGCATCAGGTTATTAATGAGCCCGATGATGTGGTTACTTCTCTCCTGCCTTTCTCTTCTTGGTTTTGGAAGAAGATATATGATCAGCTCGCCAAGGAGAAGGTCGACATGGAAGAAGCCTATGAGAGAGAGGTGAAGAAGCTTCGTGCGACGTATTTTCCGATCTCAAAGGCTTTAGACGACTGCTTCTAGGGCTCCATAGGATGTTTACTCTCCTTTTCTATTGTATTGTGTTTGGTTACCAAGATTGTACTACTTCTTTGGTGTAAAAATTTTCCAAATATTATATTCATATAAGTATTCCACATATGTCTCAAAAAAGTTCAATATTTTCAAAATATTTGCAAATAGATCTTTATAAAGTTCCTCCAATAAAAAAAAGCAAATCATATGCACGAGCATTGCATGCATCATATGCATAAGTAGGTTTTGGTTCCGAGCTCTTGATACAGTGGTCTAACTCTTTGCTCTTCATTTATTTTGAAGACAAGCTGACGCATCCATATCGCACTCGTGCAAACGTCAAAGAAATGGCCGAACAACTAGAGAACGAGAACAGAGAACTCAAAGAAGAAGTCAACCAGTTATCTACTTTAGTGGAGTCTCTGCTCCAAGCTCAAAAGCAAGCTGTAAATGTGCAAGCATCGGCGTCCAATCAAGCACAGGAAGTAGCACCTACCTCTATACCAGCCCCTGCTATGGGATCAGCCAATGTTATGCCTTCCAGTTACCCTTGGGGGATGCCCCATAATTTCATGCCCGAAGGACATCATCCGCAAGTGCAAGCTCAGCCGGCATCTAGCCCGGTCCCTGTGGTGCCACCCTCGGTGATTAATTCTGTTCCTACTCCAGCTCCCATTCCTCATGTCTGTGTTGACGAGACTATCTACCATTCTGAGGCCTTTGAGAACCCGAATGTGTATGATAAATTAGATGAGATGAGAGACCAGTTCTCTGACTTGAAGAAGGAAATGAAGGCCCTTAGAGGGAAGGAATTGTTTGGGAAGAGCGCCTCTGAGCTCTGTTTGGTCCCGAATGTAAAGATTTCGATGAAATTCAAGGTCCCTAACTTTGAAAAATACAAAGGGGAACAGCTGTCCGCTCAGCCATTTGGTCATGTATGCAAGAAAAATCTCTACGCATACCGATAATGACCAACTGCTCATCCATTATTTTCAAGACAGTCTGTCTGGCGTTGCCTTGAAATGGTATATGGGTCTTGACTATGGCTCTGTGCGCACTTTTAATGACCTCAGTGAGGCTTTTGTAAGGCAGTACAAGTACAACGTGGATATGGCTCAGGACAGAGATCAACTGAGGGTGATGTCCCAAAAAGATAAGGAAACCTTCAAGGAGTATGCCCAGAGGTGGAGGGAATTGGCAGCTCAGATAGTGCCACCATTGGAGGAGAAGGAGATGACGAAGATCTTCTTGAAGACTTTGAGCTCTTTCTATTATGAGCGTATGATTGCTAGTGCTCCCTCGGACTTTACCGAAATGGTAAATATGGGGATGAGACTGGAAGAGGGAGTCTGTGAAGGACGCCTGTCCCGTGATGATAATCCTTCGGCAAAGAAATATGGAGGATTTTCCAGAAAGAAGGAAGGGGAGACTCATGTTGTTTCTTCCCATAGTAAAAGAAGGCCCTCTGTGAGGAGGAAGGAAGTTCTACCAACCGTTAACCAACACCAGGTGGCTCATATAGCACCTGTTTCAGAGAAGCTCAACAACAACAACAACAATAATCTCGTCAACAACAACAGGCTTACCAGCCTCGTAGCAACAATAACAACAACATCACCAGCAATTATGAGAGGAAGAGGGTGACTTTTGACCCAATTCCTATGACTTATGCTGAACTATACCCTTCCTTAATTGATAGGAAGTTGATAACTCCACGTGATCCTCCTGCTGTGCCAGCCAATCCGCAATGGTGGTACAAGCCTGCACTTCAATGTGTGTATCATTCCGACGCGCCCGGACATGATGTGGAGAACTGCTTTTCGTTGAAGACAAAGGTACAAGACCTTGTGAGGATTGGGATACTATTCTTTGAGGATGTAGGCCCTAATGTTAAGAAGAACCCATTGCCCGAGCATGGGAAGGCGGCCGTCAACATGGTCCAGGGTTGCCCTGGCAAGTATAAGGTCCTTTATGTGAATAATATAAGGCTGTCCCTGGTGGAAATGCATAGGCTGTTGTGTGGTTACAATCACTATGAGCACGATCACGATAGGTGCCATGTGTGTACTGTCAATGAAAGAGGATGCCGCAAGATAAGAAGGGATATCCAAGAGATGCTAGACCAAGGGACGATCGAGATACTTCAAAATCGTAATGAGGATGAAGTTGATGTTATTACCCATGTGTTCAATATTCATGATCCTATTGTCATCAAGTATGATGGCAGCAAAAGGAAGGTGGTGCCAACTCTTGTGATAATGCTAGCGGGCCCTGTCCCGTATGTGTTAGATAAAGCGGTCCCGTACCGTTACAATGCTGTTATGCTTGAAGATGGGAAGGAGGTGCTGTTGCCCTCAACCTCTGTTGTAAGCATATCCGATGTTAGTGGAGTGACCCATAGTGGTCATGTTTTCTCGGCTCAGCCGGAATCCCATGAAAACATCGTGAAAAGGTATGTTGTTAGTTCTGCCGGTCCCGTGGGGACTTCTTCTTCGAATCATTCCACTCTTGTTGTGAAGGGTGTTGACCCTGTTGTTGTCAAAACTGATAAAGCTCCTATCCTAGTTGGCCAGTCTGGCATATTGAGAGAGGATGGTGATGAGATGCTAAGGCTCATTAAGAGGAGCGAGTACAACATTGTGGAGCATTTGCTTCAAACTCCATCAAAGATATCTATCCTATCCTTGTTGATGAATTCAGAGCCACACCGCGAAGCGTTGCAAAGGGTGTTGGACGTGGCATATGTGGATCACTATGTCACAATTGAATAGTTTGATAGCATTGTTGCAAATATAACTGCCTGCAATAATTTGAGCTTCTGCGATGATGATCTTCCCGAGGAGGGAAAAGACCATAATTTGGCCTTACTTATCTCTATGAACTGCAAAGATGATGCCCTGTCCAATGTGTTGGTGGACACAGGGTCATCACTTAATGTATTTTTAAGACCCTAATTTTAACCCTAAGATCCCTCATGACATCATATCATTTGCTCAATGCATTGCCTCAAGGATCATAACATGTGTCGCTCCTTTACCCTAGAGGTGGGACTTGTGTGAGTGGTTTGAGACCACCAATCATGTTTGTATTGTATATTATTGATTTTCTTATTTGTTTACTAACCACAAGCACAAAAATATGTCACTAACTCTTTTGTTTTGAAGCTCAAGTGATCATGTGCTCCCCGGCTCCTAGAAGACTCCTAAGCTCAATGAAGTGGCTAGATGAAGATGAGAAAAAGCATGAAAATGGTCCACAAAGTACCTCATCATCATATATGTCTCCCAAGTATCTCAATTTTCCAATTTGATCAAGATAACCCAAAGGGCTTGAGGATTGTTTCCCAAGGAAACCCTAATTTAACTATGCTTCAATTGTGCCTTGCTCATGAAGCAACCTCAACCTATGATCAAATTTAATCAAGGGAAGTTATTTCATTCATTATTGTATTCATGTATGAGCCTATATGAGGTTCCTCAATCATTCATTAATCAAATATTTGAAGTTTGGCCTTGAGAAGTTAACTAGTCTAGTAATCTGACTAAACTGAGGATCACTGAGACACAACTTGTGATGTGTTTGTCAAATGAAGATGACCCCAAGGGAAAAAATGTTCTTAAGAACCATATGAAAAACTTTTATGTTCATCAAAAATCAATTTGAAACATGGAAGGTCATCATTCATTTCAAAACATTATAGGTCATTTTGACTGAAACCCTAATTTTGGGTCAACTTCCCAAGGACCTAACTTCCTTATTTTTTAATGATTTTGAGGTGAGACAAAATTCATTGGAAATTTTAAGATGTCTACTTCAAATTTTATGTTGGACAAAATTTCATAATCCTAAAAGAAACACATGTTATAATACAAAACATTATAGGTCACTTTGGACCTAAGTCATTGAATTTGAAAAATGTCCAACTTCAAGTGCCCATAACTTTATCATGAAAAATTCAAATGATGCAAAATTTAAGTCTAAATTAATCATATTGAAAAGATTAACAACTGTGATGTTGGAGGTTTTTCCATTTGAGACTTGCATCATTGAAATAGAAGGGCTTGAAGATGCTTGCTTTTGGTGAAAATTTCAAAGGGAACCTAGACATGTTTTGTACCCAAATCTTCACAGCCAGTTTTAATAAAGTTCCAATTTCCAAATGAATTTTTGACCAACATGACTTTTGTTCCTTATTTCAAGGGCTTTCCAACCATTACCCACATTAATGTTTTGGACTTTCCATGAGTGAGTTTCGAAGAGCTTTATTTTTATGTTCATTTTTGCAATTCACATTATAACTTCATGTGCAAGCAAATGCCAAGCCTTGTGCATGTCCAGTTCACTTATACTTGATCGCAACATGGATTTCCATTCATTTATGGGCCTCACATGCGCCTGTACAGGCCCATGCAAGAGGAATTCAAATTCCATGCACATGAGCCAAGCATGACATTGCATCACATACAACTATAAATAGAGGTGCCTTGAGCTTCATTTTAAAAACCAAAAGGAGATCTCAAGTGCTGCTGGATTGAAAACTAAACCCTCACCAAAGGAATTTTCAGTTTTCTATTTCATTTTCAAGCTTGAATTTCAACATCATTAGTTGATCTTCACAGCTTAATTCCTTAACCTAGCATCATCATCACACTTCCAGATCAAAATTAGATCAAGAGCTTGGACAATTCGTGCTATTTGAAGCTCCATTTTAGAGGTATATTACAAAACTTTCTTGATCCAGATCTTGCAAAATAATGTGAATCTCTTTGGTTTATGCTGTTTTCTAAAACCCTCATGCTTGAGGCAGGTCAGTGGTGGTCTTAATTTTGCAAATCGTGCCATTTCAGATCAAGCACCGTGATCTTCAAGCTCATGTTTCTCTCTAGATAGGAACTGTGAGGATGATCCATGGTCACAGGGGTGATGTACATCACCTCAGCTTTATTTTGATACCTTCATTCTTCATTTTCACTAAGGTTTGATTTCCTGCGCGTGGTAGCCGGATCTAGTTAGATCGCCGGAGAAGATGGTGGTTTCCACCACCATCCCCACGTGGTAGCCTCCCATCCATTAGATCTTGCTGAAACGTTTTAATCGTGACCTTACATTTGGTTGACTCATTTAAATACAAGGTGTAGCGCATTTGACCAAGGTGTTTTGTATGACCGCGCCTCTGAGCCCTAGGATCATTGCCACATCAATTAATGAAATGATCCTGTGGCTGCGCATTTTTGTTATTTTCTTATTTTCCGTTAATTCCATTTAATTCCTTTTATTTTCAAAAATTCATAAATATTTTATTTGAAGTCACAAAAATATGAGACCAATGCCAAAAAATTTCATGAAAAATCTAGTTTCATATTCTGATTCTTAATTATTTTTGTGACTTCATTTAATATTTTTTTTTGAATTATTTGATTTGTAATAGTTTTAATTCATTTTAAAATAGATTTTGATATTTAAAAAATCCAAAAATATTTTCCTAACACCTATGGATCATGATAAGTCAATAAAAAATAGTCTCATCAATTTCTTAATTGATTTGAGATTTATTTGAGATTTTAATTCATATTGTGTTATTTTTCATTATTTTTAATTGTTTTTAAATAGTTTCTGATTTCAAAAATTATTGAGAAAATTTGTCAAAGTTTGTTTGACCGTGTTAGACATATGAAGATTTAATTGGACTTGTTGAAGTTAATTTGAATTAAATTTGAGGTTTGACCATATTTTGTTCATTTTATTTTGCATTTTTTTAATTCAAAAAATTACCAAATAAAATATATTTGACTTGTTGACTTGTGATCTTCATTTCTCTTCTATTTAGCATTGGTTGATGATGATTTGATTCACATTTGATCATTTGTGTTTGATACTTTATTTCTCTTTCCATCCATTTCATCTTCATCCCATTTCTTTTTATTTTTAGTTTTTGGCCAATGAGTTAATGTCTTATGGTTACTCTTGACAAATGAGAGGCTTAACCTTCTTTAATCCAAATCAAACTCAACTTGATCCATGATCAAGTGAGTTGCCCTGTGTCCAAGATAGGTTGCTTCTTGGTCAAGCTAAAAACCTAAAATCCATACAAGGCCTTTCTCTTTTCTTTTGGCTTGGCAAGATTTTGGAGCTTGACTTACTAGTCATGATCTCTAACTTGTATTTATTTGCCTATAGTTTTATTGACCGGCCTCAGATAGGTGTGACTACTACATTAGTCCACTTACGATTGCTTAACATAGCGCTAAATTGTCTTATGACAAACTAACATAACCATACTAATTACTAACTTTAATTTGAGTATTTAATTTCTTGCCCTTTTACTTTAATTCCATTTATTTCTTGCTCATTTATTCATATTGCTTTTCATTTTGTTCACTTGAGCATATATTTTATGTTTATGTCATTTTCCTTTTGTTCATTTGAGCTCATTATTGTATATAAATATATTATTGTCTTGTGTTGGTTTTGTTCTTGTTTGTGTGAACCCAATGCAACAAGGAGAAAGGACTCAGAATTAGGACTTACCTATTCTTAAAGGAGTTCAAGAGCAACTAGGCCTCATGCCTTTAGAATTCTAAACTTATTGAAGAGCAACTAGGCCTCATGCCTTTAGAATGCTAAATATTAAAGTTGACTTCAAAGGACTTCCTTTCCAAAACTTATTCTTTGTCCATTCCTCTTATTGTGTTGTGAAATTTTTGATGTTTGCTCTTGTGTGATAGGGATTCCATCTTGAGATAGTAAAGAGGACCATTGTCATGAGTAGCCAAGTTAAGAGAGACAAGCCAAATGGAGGTCCTAGGAGCTTGAATCTAATTTGTTTGATTGTTTGATTGTGTGCTAAGTCCAAAGGAAAGGAGCATCTTGAATCATCTCTATGATTTCAAGAAAAAGAACTCCAAGGGTTTTATCTTCTCTCTTATCTTTGTATGCTTTAGAACTAGCCCTTCTCTTCTTCTCTCCACTCTAACCCAAGCCAAAAAATCTTTTGTTTCAAACTAGAAACCTAGGCCTTATGCCTTTGACTTTTCAAACTCTTTTCATTAATACTCATTGGGAATATATCTTAACCATACTTTGACTTTATTTTGTAAATAAATCTAACTTGTAAATACAACTCACTTCAAGTTGATTTTGTGGTTCCAATGGCCACCTTTGTTAAAACCTTTTCATAAACATTAGTCATAGGTTTGAATTATCATAGTGGTTGATGTAAATCTCACCTTATCCTTAGTGATTGGATTATAAATCTTCCATATTTATTATAGGGTTAACCCCTCACTAGTATGTTGAAGCTCTCCTCATATGGTGGATTATTGGTCTAGGTTGAGTTTTCTCCCTTTGAAAACAAAAGACCTTAAGGATTTTGATCAAATCAATTCACCAATCTTTGTGATTTCTACCTTGAACTATGAGGTTTTGATCCTACCTTTGTGATGGTACGTAGGCAATGGGTTCATCCATTCAAACAACAAAATTTGTAAATATAATCTATTCTTTTCTCATCCCCCCAATCTTTTGCACATATTTTCATAAATACCAACCTACAACACACATTTGTAAAAAGAGGTTCCCTTAGAGTACTAAGGATGTTTTGGGTGCGTAAAACCTTCCCACTTCATAACCAACCCCCTTACCCAGATCTCTGACATTTTTATGAGTTTTTGATTTGATAAAACTTCTTACTTGGATTTTGTTCGGTTTTTAGCCTTTCCTTTGGATAAATAAAAGTGCGGTGGCGACTCGAATTGTATGTTTACTTTTGGTTTAGTCAATAAACCTAAAGGTAACGAAAACCCCGCTATAGAAAAGTGGCGACTCTGCTGGGAAAATGAATCCTCCAGTGGGTTTAGCCTACTTTTTGCTTGTATGTGTTGTTGTATGTTTATATTTATTTGTGATATATTTTTGTGCAAAATTGGGATGACTGTATTGTTTGTAATGTATGAATTGCTTGATATATTAATTGCTTGTGTGCTTGGTGGTTTCTTGTGAGATGAGTTCTATACCCGAACTCGAGTGCACTTATGATAGGAGAATGGCATAGTCTTGTTGACTTGTGTGGAGTTATTCCTTAGCAATAGGACTTGCAAGCCCATTCACTTGGTGGAGGTCTTGTTGGGATCAATAATGTCACACGAGTAGTCGTGGTTAGGAATTACTCTTTCCAATATAAACCTTAGAAGCCAAGGACCTTAGATACCTAGCCCATCTTGGCCTATTCTAGGACGTAGTGCAAAGGTCGTTCAAGTGTAAGATTTGATACGATTGTTACGCGATACTACACTCATAAGAGTCCCTCTTGAGAATATTTTTGGAATACGAGTAGTCGTTTTATCCGATAATATCCGAAAGATGAGATGATGACTATGGGAACCTCTTTTAGAACATGATTGTTAGGTTTAACCATAGTACACTCCCATTGGGTGGTTCCTAACCGAGACTCCATGCTCGTGACTTACAATAAACCCGTGATTCACGGTTGATCCGTTCTCGTATATCCTCAATATCAATGGAACTTGGGTGTTGATAAGGTGTAAACCATAATCCACCATAATGGATGATTGATATTGACGATGACTTGAGCCATCCCGTGACCTTTGTGTGGTGTGACTTGCTTGATCCTTGAGTGTGATTGTTGCATCCATACATTCATGCATTCATTCGCATCCATATCATCAACAATGAAAATTTTCAAGGAACTTAAGAGATCTATTTGCAAATTTTCAGACATGGATAAGCAAAGAAGGAATACGAAGAAGTACAGTTTCAGACAACCCGACTTGAAAGAGTTAAGGAGTTTGACATCTTATGTATTAGAGCCTTTGGAGTTCAAAGCTCGCCATGGGAAGCTTCTGTCTATTCTTTCTACCAAGGTGGATGAAGGCCTGATGAATGTGTTAGTGCAGTTTTACGATCCTCTGTATCGGTGCTTCAATTTTCCGGATTGCCAGCTTTTGCCTACACTTGAGGAATATGCCTATCATGTGGGTATACCTATTCTTGATTTGTTTCCGTTCAGTGGTTTGGAGAAGATTCTGTCTTCTCAAGAGATTGCTGACATGCTTCACGTAGATGTATCTGATATTGTTGCTCATATGACTACCAAAGGTGGAATTCAAGGTCTCCCATCTGATTTTCTCATTGCCCAAGCTACTTTGTATGGGCTAGTGTTATTTCCCAACATCGACAATTTCATGGATGTAAACGCTATTAGAATTTTCTCTTCTCTTAATCCCGTTCCGACTCTGTTGGGTGACACTTATTTCTCTTTGCATATGAGGAATGCAAAAGGTGGTGGATCCATTGTGTGATGTCTGCCTCTGTTGTACAAGTGGTTTATTTTGCACTTGCCTCAGACGCTTGCCTTCAAGGAGAACAAGGGATGTCTATGGTGGTCTGTGAGACTCATGTCTCTCACTAATGATGATATCTCTTGGTATAACCGTGTGTATGATGGAATTCAGATTATTGACTCTTGTGGTGAATTCTCCAATGTGCCTCTTCTTGGTACATGTGGGGGAATTAACTACAACCCTGTTTTGGCTCACCGTCAGCTTGGGTTCCCCTTAAAGGATAGACCTAACAACATTCTGTTGGAATGTGTGTTCTTTCAAGAGGGTAAAGATCCCCAAAACTTGAAGGGTAGAATGGTTCGCGCCTGGCGCAAAGTTCATAGGAAGGGAAGGAATGAGCTTGGTCCGAAGAATTGCATTACTTTGGAGCCCTACACCACTTGGGTAAGGAAGAGAGCTCTTGAGTACCGCATGCCATATAATGATCCGAGACCTACCCCTATGGTTATGGTTGGGCCTTCAACTCTCCCTAACCAAGGAGTAGAGGAGTTGAGAGATGAAGACCGGTCGCGTGCATGGGTTTGTGAGCGTGAGGAACTTCTTCAGCAACTCAAAGATAAGGACGCAGTGATAGAATTTCTGGAGCATCAGGTTATTTATGAGCCTGATGATATGGTTACTTTTCTTCTTCCCCACTCATCTAGGTTTTGGAAGAGGAAGTCTGATCGACTCGCCAAGGAGAAGGCCGATATGAAAGCAGCTTATGAGAGAGGGGTGAAGAGGCTTCGTGCAGCTTATCTTCCGATCTCGAGAGCTTTGGACGATTGTTTCTAGGGCTCCATAGGATGTTCATTCTCCTTTTCTGTTGTATTGTATTTGGTTACCAAAACTGTACTACTTCTCTAGTGTAAAAAAGTTTCCAAATATTATTGCTATGAGTATTCCATATATGCCTTAAAAGATTAATATTTTCAAATAATTGCAAATAGATCTCAATAAAGTTCCTCAAATAAAAACAAACCATATGCACAAACATTGCATGCATCATACGCATAAGCAGGTTTTGTTTTGAGCTCTTGATCAGTGGTCTAAGTCTTTGCTCTTCATTTATTTTGAAGACACGCTAACACACCGGTATAATACTAAGGCCAATCATCCGAGGATAATGGAGCACTTAGAGCAAGAGAACCAGGAATTGAAGGAAGAGATTGCTAGGCTGACTGCCATGATGGAGTCAATGCTGGCCGCCCAAAGCCAAGCTTCGCCAACTCCTGCAACTCCTCCCATGGGGACTGTCATATTTCAGATAACAACGTCAACTGTGCCTGCTGCAACAACCCACTTCGCTCCGACTATGCCAGTCGGGTTCCCTTGGGGAATGCCTGCTAATTTTGTGCCAGAGGGTTTTTCTCTTACTCTCGCTTTCATGCGGGTATCTATCCTGGTCCTATCTGTGCCACCTCCCGTTGTGCACACCTTACTTCGTGTTGAAGACACCATCTATCATTCCGAGCCATCTGAGGGCCCGTACGTATATGAGAAGATGGATGAAATGAAAGACCAATTCCTTGAGCTGCGCAAGGAACTAAAGACTCTGGGGGGGAAGGACCTCTTTGGTAAAAGTGCTTCTAAGTTGTGCCTAGTGCCCAATGTGAAGATCCTTGTTAAATTCAAAGTACCTAACTTTGAGAAGTATAAGGGAAACACTTGCCCGCTCAGCCATCTTGTGATGTATGCTCGCAAGATGTCAACACAGACTGACAACGACCAACTGTTGATCCACTACTATTTGGATAGCCTGACAGGTGATGCGCTCCGGTGGTATATCGGGCTGGAGAGTGCAAGCATCCACTCTTTCAATAATTTAGGCGAGGCCTTCGTCAAGAAATACAAATTTAATATGGATATGGATCCGAACAGGGACCAGTTAAGGGCAATGTCGCAGAAGGACAAGGAGACCTTCAAGGAGTACGCCCAAGGATGGCGAGAGTTGGCAGCTTAGATAGTGCCACCCCTAGAAGAGAAGGAGATGACAAAGATCTTCTTGAAAACTTTAAGCTCTTTCTATTATGAAAGAATGATTGTCAGCGCTCACTCAGATTTCACCGAAATGGTGAACATGGGGATGAGATTAGAAGAGGGGGTCCGTGAAGGACGTTTGTCTAAGGATGACAGCTCCTCAGCAAAGAGGTATGGGGGTTTTTCTAAGAAGAAGGAGGGAGAGACACATGTTGTGTCCTCCCATGTCAAAAGAAGGCCCTCTATAAAGAGGAAGAATGTTCGTCCCGCCATCGACCAACACCAGGTGGCTCATATAGCACCTGCTTTTCGAGAAGTTCACCATCATCAACAACAACATCGTCAACAATAGGCCTACCAGCCTCGAAAAGATAACAACACCAGCACCAGCAATTACGAGAGGAAGAGGGTAACTTTTGACCCAATTCCGATGACATATGCTGAGCTTATCCTTCTTTGATCGATAGAAAGCTAATAACTCCACAAGATACTCCCATTGTACCAACCAATCCTCAGTGGTGGTATAAGCCAAAGCTTCCATGTGTATATCATTCTGGTGCTCCCGGACATGACATGGAGAACTGTTACCCGTTGAAGACCAAGGTGCAAGACCTTGTGAGAAGTGGAATATTGTTTTTCGAGGACGTCGGTCCTAATGTTAAGAAGAACCCATTGCCCGAGCATGGGAAAGCAGCTGTCAACATGGTCCAAGGATGCCCTGGAAAATATAAAGTCCTGCATGTGAATGACATAAGGTAATCTTTGGTCGAGATGCATAAGTTTTTGTGTGAAGACAGCCACTACGAGCATGACCATGATAGGTGCCAAGTGTGCACTATCAATAAGAGAGGATGCCGACATGTTAGAAAGGACATCCAAAGTATGATTGATCAGGGGATGATTGAAATACTTCAAAATCGTAATGAGGACGAGGTCGATGTTATCACCCCGGTGTTTGAAATTCCTGAGCCTGTTGTCGTCAAGTATGATGGCAGCAAGAAGAAGGTATCACCAGCTCTTCTGATTAAGCTAGCGGGTCCTGTCCCGTATGTATCCGACAAAGATGTTCCCTATCGATACAACACAGTCATGCTGGAAGATGGGAAGGAGGTGTCGTTTCCCTCAAATTCTGTTGTAAGCATTTCAGACGTCAGTGGTGTGACCCGTAGTGGTCGCGTTTTCTCGGCGCAGCCGAAACCCCATGAGGATGTCATGAAGAGAACTGTTGTTAATCCTGCCAGGCCCGTGGGGACTTCTTCTTCAAATAATCATGGTCCTGTTGTGAAGGGTGTTGACCATGTTGTTGTCAAGAATAATAATACTCCTATCCTGGTTGGCCATTCTGGCATATTGAAAGAGGATGGTGATGAGATGCTGAGGCTCATCAAAAGGAGTGAATACAATGTTGTTGATCAGCTGCTACAAACTCCATCAAAGATATCTATGTTATCTTTGTTGATGAATTCTGAGCCACACCGTGAAGCTTTGTAGAGGGTGTTGGACGTGGCATACGTGGACCACGATGTCACAATAGAGCAGTTTGATAGCATTGTTGCAAATATAACCGCTTACAACAACTTGAGCTTCTGCGATGCTGATCTTCCCGAGGAGGGAAAAGACCACAATTTGGCTCTACACATTTTAATGAAATGTAAGGATGATGCCTTGTCCAATGTGTTGGTAGACACAAGGTCATCACTTAATGTGTTGCCAAAAACCACTCTTGCTAAACTTTCTTATCAGGGGCCTCCCATGAGGTAGAGTGGAGTGGTTGTGAAGGCGTTTGATGGATCGCGCAAAACCGTGATCAGAGAATTGGAACTCCTGATCAAGATTGGACCTAGTGATTTCCAGATCACTTTTTAGGTCATGGATATTCATCTGTCTTACAGCTGTTTGCTTGGCAGACCATGGATTCACGAGGCAGGCGCCATGACATCCACCCTACACCAAAAGTTGAAGTTCGTGAAGAACAAAAAGTTGGTGGTGATAGGGGGAGAGAAGGCTCTCTTGGTCAGTCATTTATCTTCCTTTTCTTATATTGATGCTGAGGATGAGGTTGGGACTCCGTTCCAAGCCTTGTCTATTGCTGAGCCTTCAAGGAAAAGACTTTCTTCATTTATCTCCTACAATGATGCGAAGTTGGCCATTGAGCATGGTGCAACTACTGGTTTGGGGAAAATGATCAAGTTGGAAGATAACAAGTCCTGGGCTGTCATAGGGTATTATTCTGGTGTTTCCAATGAGCGTGGGCTGTTCCAGAGTGGAGGTTTCATCCACATTATTGAAGATCAGGAAGTTGCTGCCATTGTTGAAGATGATGAAGAGGAAGACCTTAGCAACTTTGTCATACCTGGCGGAATCTGCAATAATTGGGTCGCTGTTGATGTTCCAACAATTATCCATAAGTCAACGTAATATGTTCATTTTGTTTGAAAACCCTTCTCCCATGCCAAAAGGAGAAGTGAAGACATTGTTGGCATAATTTGATTAATACAATGATATTCATTCAATAATCACATGTTAAATGTTTGTTTTTCCAAATTATTTTTCCTTTTTGCTTTTTGCATGAAATTGGTGATCACCATAAAACCCTAAAAAAAGAGAATAAAATCAGTTTGTCATCTACATAATGATTTGCCTTGTTTGAATTCTGAAATCGCTTTTATACTCAAAATCATTATGCAAGTTGATCAAACCCATTGAAAATAATGATCCAACACCATCTCCCAACTTTGAGTTCTCTGTATTTGAGGCAGAAGAGGATGATGTTGAAGAGATTCCTGATGAGATTACCTGTCTGCTTGAGCACGAAGAGAAGATCATTCAGCCACATCTTGAGAATCTGGAAACAGTCAACTTGGGGTCGGAAGCCTGCGTTCGTGAAGTGAAGATTGGGGCACTCCTTGAAGAGTCCGTTAAGAAGGGGTTGATTGAGTTACTACGAGAATATGTTGACATCTTTGCCTGGTCATATGAAGACATGCCTGGTCTAGATACTGATATTGTGCAACATTTCTTGCCGTTGAAGCCTGAGTGTGTGCCTGTGAAGCAAAAGCTCAGAAGAACTCATCCTGATATGGCAGTGAAGATTAAAAAAGAAGTTCAGAAGGAAATTGATGCGGGGTTTCTGGTGACTTCTACATATCCTCAATGGGTGGCCAATATTGTGCCTGTACCTAAGAAAGATGGAAAAGTCCGAATGTGTGTGGATTACCGTGACTTGAATAAAGCTAGTCCGAAAGATGATTTTCCTCTACCACACATTGATATGTTGGTAGATAATACAGCTAAATTTAATGTCTTCTCATTTATGGACGGATTTTCCGGTTATAACCAGATTAAAATGGCACCCGAGGATAAGGAGAAGACAACATTCATCACACCTTGGGGAACATTCTGTTATCGAGTGATGCCCTTCGGTTTGAAGAACACCGGAGCCACGTATCAACGAGCTATAACTAACTTGTTTCATGATATGGTGCACAAGGAGATCGAGGTGTATGTTGATGATATGATTGCAAAGTCGAAAATGGATGTTGAACATGTAGAGCACTTGTTGAAGCTTTTCCAACGTTTGAGGAAGTACAAACTCCGCCTGAATCCAAACAAGTTTACATTTGGAGTCCGTTCCGGCAAGTTATTGGGCTTTATTGTTAGCGAAAGAGGTATTGAAGTTGATCCTGCCAAGGTCAAAGCAATACAAGAGATGCCTGTGCCCAAAACTGAGAAGCAAGTCCAAGGTTTTCTTGGCCGCTTGAATTATATTTCGAGATTTATATCCCACATGACTGCCACATGTGCGCCTATATTCAAGCTCCTCCAGAAAGATCAGCGTCATGATTGGACCGAGGATTGCCAAAAGGCCTTTGATAGTATCAAAGAGTATCTGTCTGAGCCTCCGATTCTATCTCCGCCTGTTGAAGGGAGACCTTTGATTATGTACATAAATGTGCTTGATGACTCCATGGGTTGTGTTCTAGGTCAGCAAGATGAATCAGGAAAGAAAGAGTATGCGATATACTACTTGAGTAAGAAGTTTACTAACTGTGAGTCTCGGTACTCAATGCTTGAGAAGACATGTTGTGCTTTGGCTAGGGATGCTAAGCGTTTACGCCAGTATATGTTGAATCATACGACTTGGTTGATATCCAAAATGGATCCAATCAAGTATATCTTTGAGAAGCCTACTTTAACTGGATGAATTGCCCGTTGGCAGATGTTGTTATCTGAGTTTGATATCGAGTATCGAGCTCAAAAAGCTATTAAAGGTAGTATCTTGGCTGACAGTTTGGCGCATCAACCAATTGATGATTATCAGTCTGTGCAGTACGACTTCCCTGATGAAGAGATTCTGTATTTGAAGACGAAAGATTGTGATAAGCCTACGCTCGATGAAGGGCCAGAGCCTGGTTCCCGATGGGGTATGGTGTTTGATGGCGCTGTTAATTAGTATGGAAATGGTATTGGGGCAGTAATTATTGCTCCTCAAGGCACACATTTTCCTTTCACAGCAAGGCTAACTTTAAAATGTACGAATAATATGGTGGAATATGAGGCCTATATTATGGGTTTGGAAGAGTGTATTGATCTTAGGATCAAACATCTTGATGTCTATGGTGATTCGGCCATTGTTGTTAATCAGATTAAGGGTGAATGGGAGACGAATCAACCTGGCCTCATCCCATATAGAGATTATGCGAGGAGGATTTCAACTTTCTTTACTAAGGTTGACTTCCATCATATTCCTCGAGATGAGAATCGGATGGCAGATGCTCTTGCTACGCTTGCTTCACCGATTATGGTGAAGTATTGGAATGAAGTTCCCAATATTACTGTGATGCACTTGGATAGACCAACTCATGTATTTTCAGTTGAAGAAGTAAAAGATGATAAGCCATGGTATTATGATATCAATTGTTTTCTTCAGAGTCTGCTTACCCTCCTGGGGCATCTGTTAAAGACAAGAAAACTTTGAGGAGATTATCTGGCAGTTTCTACCTTAATGGTGATGTGCTTTACAAGAGGAATTTTGACATGGTTCTGCTCAGATGTGTGGATAGACACGAAGCAGACCTATTGATGACTGAAGTCCATGAGGGTTCATTTGGTACTCATTCCAATGGGCATGCCATGGAAAAGAAGATGGTGAGAGCAGGCTACTATTGGATGACAATGGAGTCTGATTGCTACAAGTATGTGAAGAGATGCCACAAGTGTCAGATTTATGCCGATAAGATTCATATTCCCCCGACACTTCTGAATGTTATTTCCTCGCCATGGCCTTTATCCATGTGGGGAATTGACATGATTGGCATGATTGAACCAAAGGCGTCAAACGGTCACCGTTTTATTCTTATAGATATTGATTACTTCACCAAGTGGGTTGAAGCAGCATCATATGTGAATGTGACCAGGCAGGTGGTTCTGAAGTTGATCAAGAATCAACTTATATGCCGATATGGTGTGCCAGACAAGATCATTACTGATAACGAAACTAACTTGAACAACAAGATGATGAAAGAGCTGTGTAGTGAGTTCAAGATTGCACATCATAATTCTTCTCCCTATAGACCCAAGATGAATGGGGTTGTTGAAGCTGCTAACAAGAACATCAAGAAGATTATTCAGAAGATGGTTGTTACGTACAAAGACTGGCATGAGATGTTTCCATTTGCTTTGCATGGTTATCGTACATCTATCCGCACTTCAACAGGGGCAGCCCCTTTCTCTCTTGTATACGTTATGGAGGATGTGCTCCCCGTGGAGGTTGAGATCCCACCAATGAGAGTCTTGATGGAAGCCAAGTTGACTGAGGCTGAATGGGTTCAGAGTCGTTATGACCAGATGAATTTGATTGAAGAGAAGAGGTTAACTGCCATGTGTCATGGTCAGTTGTATCAATAAAGGATGAAGAAAGCCGTTGATAAAAAGGTTCGGCCTCGTGTATTCCGAGAAGGTGACCTCGTGCTCAAGAAAGTCTTGTCTTTCACGCTCGATTCCAGGGGCAAGTGGACTCCAAACTATGAAGGTCCATATGTTGTCAAGAGAGCCTTTCAGGCAGTGCATTGTTGCTTGCAACTATGGATAGGGTGGATTTCACTCGTCCTTTGAATTTAGATATAGTCAAGAAATACTTCTCCTAAAAATAAAAACAGAATAGCTCACTAAGTTGAAAACTCGAAAGGGTGGCTTAGGCAAAAATGAGCGTCTCGGTGGATTGAAAACCCGAAAGGGCGGTCCAGGAAAAAGTTAGAGACATGAAAAATGAATATATATATCCCTCTAGATTGAGTACCTCACCCCGGGGCAATCTAGGCAAAAATTAGGGATTTGGCAAGTAACTGCATCCTAACAAGACCTTGCTCTACAACTGTCTTCTGTCAAAGATTCTCGCTCAGTCATCGTCAACAGAAGCTTCTAATACAGTAAATTCATAGTTGGTGGAGAAATGGTCATTATGTTCAATGTAGCCCTTTTTCCAATATATATCACCAATTTCAAACTTGTAAAGATCCATGGAGTCTCGCCATTTGTGGACTACCATTCTATCAAATAAATTTGAGCCTTTATCCAATTCTTGGCACTCTTACTTGTTTCTGTTTAACAAATGTTTGCATGTTTTAATTGATAAATGTCATTGTTTTAAACAAATAAAGTTTTATAAACTATTTTTAAACAAAGTGAACATTCACAATGATAAAAGGCTAAGTGGAACGTCTTCAGTGCTCTCCCAAGGATAGTACGATCTCCAAAAGGTAAGACATTTGTTCATTTTTCTGGCATGATTATGTCCTCTTCATCAGCTTTCAGTTGTTTTCTCAGCGAGAAGTTTTTTAGAGCAGTTGGTGAAGGGCTTGAGTCCCTTTTCATCCCCAGCACGGCACGTGTTGACAAAGGATTCATTTCCGATTCCCTCAGCCAAGGTATCTCCTTTGAGAATGTTGGCAGTTTATCCCCAGTATGGTTGCCTACATTTCATCCTCTGCAGGGTTGCCTGACCTAAGTTTGATAATTTGTATCCCCTCCGTGAGGAAGATGTGTTGTTACCTTCCCCAGCGGAGCAAATTGTTCTTCCTCCCCTTTGCAGAGTTGGTCTCTCCAGCGGTTGGAAGGGAGGGTTTTGATTGATGAGCATCGGCTTGGCGGTTGTTCCCCATAGAGCTTCACATCATTCCTTGATAAGTTCCCCAGTAGAGTTTCTTCTACGATGGATCTTATTGATATCCAGTCACCTGTCCCCGAGAATTGTTGGAATATCCCCGACAGTTACTAGCTGTGACTTTGCCTATCCCTAGCGGTTGTCTGTGTCTCCTGATATTAGATCATCCACACCAGAGCTAATTTCTTATGTGGGCCTTGTCTTTCTTTTTGAGATATTGCGCCGGATGTCCGTCTGTGGCTCTTGAGCCTGTTTGTGTTAGATATGTCTGTTTGTCAGCATTAATCATACATAAATCCCGCATATACATGCATAATCATAGCATTCAGATATTCATGATGCAAGCTTTTCCATATATCTTTGCTTGTTATATCCTGCTATTGGTGAAATGTGCTTACCCAAGAAGACGTTTGTGTCTGATCTCTCCATATAGAGTCGGCCCCGTAGGCATAAAGTGTCTATCTTTCCTTCTTTATTCTCCACTGAGTTATGCCCTCGTGGATGATTATTGTTTCAGTTTCCTCCCCAGTTGTATATCGGAATGGAATTACACCCCTGAGTTGTATCCTCATCGGGTTAAGTCTTGTTTGATTGTGTCTTTCTAGTTTGTTCCTAGAATGACTCCATTCTTGTTATTACCCTGCAGTTCCCTGTGGTTTAGTTGTTCAAATGCTCAGTAACCAATAATTGTCCATCTTTTCCCCAGGGGATTTCTGTGGCTTTCTACCCAGTAACCGGTAGTTGTAAGTCCTATTTCTGTGGTTTTCTTCCCAGTAACCGATAGATGTAATCCCCTCCTTGTTGGTTATCTTTACCCAGTAACTGGTATCGATATTCCTTCGTTTTGAATATACCACCCAGTAACCGGTGATATATCTCTTGGATAATTGCTCTTGTCAATTTATCCCCATCGAGTCTTCTTTCATTTACCCTTGTTTGGTAATGATTGTTTCTCCTTTTGATTGGTCATCATTTTATGTCCAGTAACCGGTATCCCGATGTCCTTTCTTTTCGGTCGAATTATCCTTTATTAACCCAATAATCGGTTGTGGATAATCTTCCATGCAAGTATGTTATCTACGTTATGACGGTAATAGATAATATATCTCATGCGCTCTTCAGTCGAAGTCTTTTTCTTCCCCAGTTGAGTAAGATTCGTATTCCCTTTATGGAATCGAATGTCCATCCTGTAAGCCGAGTTTGCTTTTCCATCCCTCCTTTCGGATTTTGAGTGTTTTGGATATATTCCCAATTCACGCCTGGTTGGTCACCTATTATATGCCCAGTAACCGGTATCCCTGGTGTTCCTTCCTTCTGCTCCCTATTATGACTTTTTGTCCGCTGTGGAGTCAGATTTTCCTGAGTTGAGATGTGCCTTTTGGGTTCTCCTCAAATGTTTCGGATGATCGATATCTCTCACCCTTATACCAGTCTTAGATATTCTTTCTCCCTGAACGTGCTGTTCTCCCACCCAGTAACCGGTGTTTTGATAACATGTCTCTCTTTGAGTTTATTACCCAGTAACCTGTAATATCTCGTTGTTTGTTTCCTCAGCTGAGTCCTTTGTGGACATCCCCATCTGAGTCCGGATTTTTATCCGATGTATCCTTTGTGGATAGTTTCGGTGTATTGGCATATTCCCCAATACATGCATCTTTGCGTCAACTCGAGTCTTTCCATTGACTTATTTTCATGGAATCCCTTCGTGTCTCTCAGCAAGTTTTCCAGTCGTGACCTGCTCACACATTTTTACCTTATTTCCCCTAGAGTCTCTGTCTCCCTAGCAAGTGTGTTACTCATATGGATTTTTTAGTCTCTTCTGATCTCTTTTCCTTTGTGGCAATTATTCACCATGAAGATTTTATTTTTGCATACATACATTTGCATCATGAGGTCTCTTAGGGACTAAAATTTTTCTCTTTGTTATTATTTAAGCCTATTCTACCTCGTCGAGACGAAGATTTTAACCTTCATATATCCGGCTAGAATGACCTTAAATAGTGGCATCTGCAAGACCCTAATTTTGACCCTAAGATCCCTCATGGCATCATATCAATTACTCAATGCATTGCCTTAAGGATCATAGCATGTGTGGCTCCTTTACCCTAGGGGTGGGACTTGTGTGAGTGGTTTGAGACCACCAATCATGCTTGTATTGTACATTATTGATTTTCTTATTTGTTTACTAACAAAAAGCACAAAAATATGTCACTAACTCTTTTGTTTTGAAGCTCAAGTGATCATGTGCTCCCCTGCTCCTAGAAGACTCCTAAGCTCAATGAAGTGGCTAGATGAAGATGAGAAAAAGCATGACAATGGTCCACAAAGTTCCTAATCATCATATATGTCTCCCAAGTATCTCAATTTTCCAATTTGATCAAGATAACCCAAAGGGCTTGAGGATTGTTTCCCAAGGAAACCCTAATTTAACTGTGCTTCAATTGTGCCTTGCTCATGAAGCAACCTTAACCTATGATCAAAGATTTGAAGTTTGGCCTTGAGAAGTTGACCAGTCAAGTCATCTGACTAAACTGAGGATCATTGAGACACAACTTGTGATGTGTTTGTGAAATGAAGATGACCCCAAGGGATAAAATGTTCTTAAGAACCATATGAACAACTTTCATGTTCATAAAAAATCCATTTGAAGCTTGGAAGGTCATCATTCATTTCAAAAAATTATAGATCATTTTGACTGAAACCCTAATTTTGGGTCAACTTCCCAAGGACCTAACTTCCTTATTTTTTATTATTTTTAGGTGAGACCAAATTGATTGGAAATTTTAAGATGTCTACTTCAAATGTTATGTTTGACAAAAGTTCATAATCCTAAAAGAAATACATTTGAAAATACAAAATATTATAGGTCACTTTGGACCTAAGTCATTGAATTTGAAAAATCTCCAACTTCAAGTTCCCCATAACGTTCTCATTAAAAATCCAAATGATGCAAAATTTAAGTCTAAATTTATCATCTTGAAAATATCTACGACTTTCATGTTGGAGGTTTTTCCATTTGAGGCTTGCATCATTGAAACAGAAGGGCTTGAAGATGCTTAGTTTTTGTGAAAATTTCAAAGGGAACCTAGACATGTTTTGTACCCAAACATTCACAGCCAGTTTTCATAAATTTCCAATTGCCAAATGAATTTTTGCCCAACATGACTTTTGTTCCTTATTTTAAGGGCTTTCTAACCATTACCCACATTAGTGGTTTGGACTTTCCATGAGTGAGTTTTGAAGAGCTTTATGTTTATGTTCATTTTTGCAATTCACATTATAACTTCATGTGTAAGAAAATGCCAAGCCTTGTGCACGTCCAGTTCACTTATACTTGATCTTAGCATGGATTTCCATTCATTTATGGGCCTCACATGCGCCTGTACAGGCCCATGCAAGAGGAATTCAAATTCCATGCACACGAGCCAAGCATGGCATTGCATCACATACAACTATAAATAGAGGTGCCTTGAGCTTCATTCTAAAAACCACAAGGAGATCTGAAGTGCTGCCGGATTGAAAACCAAACCCTCACCAAAGGAATTTTCAGTTTTCTATTTCATTTTCAAGCTTGAATTTCAACATCAATAGTTGATCTTCACAGCTCAATTCCTTAACCTAGCATCATCATCACATTTCCAGATCAAAATTGGATCAAGAGCTTGGACAATTCATGTTGTTTAAAGCTCCATTTCAAAGGTATATCACCAAACTTTCTTGATCCAGATCTTGCAAAATAATTTGAATCTCTTGGGTTTATGCTATTTTCTGAAGCCCTCATGCTTGAGGCAGGCCAGTGGTGGTCTTAATTTTGCAAATCGTGCCATTTCAGATCAAGCACCGTGATCTTCAAGCTCACGTTTCTCTCTAGATAGGAATTGTGAGGATGATCCATGGTCACAGCGGTGATGTGCATCACCTCAGCTTTATTTTGATACCTTCATTCTAAGCCTTATCTATTGCCAAGCCTTCTAGGAAAGGACTTTCTTCATTTGTTTCCTACAATGATGCGAAGTTGGCCATCAAGCGTGGCGCAACTAATGGTTTAGGGAAAATGATAAAGATGGAAGATAATAAATCCCGGGCTGGTATAGGGTTTTCTTCCGAAGTTTATAATGATCTTGGGCTTTTTCAGAGTGGAGGTTTCATCCACGTCGATGGAAATCACGAAGCTGCTGCCATCATTGAAGAAGATGAAGAGGAAGACCTCGGCAACTTTGTCATACCTGGCGAGATCTGCAATAATTGGGTCACTGTTGATGTTCCAACAGTTATCCATAAGTCAACGTAATATGTTCATTCCTGTTTAAAAACCCTTATCCCATGCCAACAGGAGAAGTGAAGACATTGTTGGCATAATTTGTTAATACAATGATATTCATTCAATAATCGCATGTTAAATGTTTGTTTTCCAAATTATTTTTTTTCATCTGCATAATGATTTGCCTTGTTTGAATTCTGAAATCTCTTTTATACTCAAAAATCATTATGCAGGTTGATCAAACCCATTGAACATAATGATCCAACACCATCTCCCAACTTTGAGTTCCCTGTATTTGTGGCAGAAGAAGATGATGTTGAAGAGATTCCTGATGAGATTACCCATCTGCTTGAGTACGAGGAGAAGATCATTCAGCGACATCTTGAGAATCTGGAAACAGTCAATTTGGGGTCTGAAGACTGCATTCCTGAAGTGAAAATTGGGGCACTCCTTGAAGAGTCTGTTAAGAAGGGGTTGATTGAGTTGCTACGAGAATATGTCGACGTCTTTGCTTGGTAGTATGAAGACATGCCTGGTCTAGATACTGATATCGTGTAACATTTCTTGCCGTTGAAGCCTGAGTGTGTGCCTGTGAAGCAAAAGCTCAAAAGAACTCATCCTGATATGGCAGTGAAGATTAAAGAAGAAGTTCAGAAGCAAATTGATGCGGGGTTTCTGGTGACTTCTACATATCCTCAATGGGTGACCAATATTGTGCTTGTACCTAAAAAAGACACAAAAGTCCGAATGTGCATGGATTACCGTGACTTGAATAAAGCTATCCCAAAAGATGATTTTTCTCTACCACACATTGATATGTTGGTAGACAATACGGCTAAATTCAATGTCTTTTCATTTATGGACGGATTTTCTGGTTATAATCAGATTAAAATGGCACCCGAGGATATGGAGTAGACAACATTCATCACACCTTGGGGAACATTCTGTTATCAAGTGATGCCCTTCGGTTTGAAGAACGCCGGAGCCATGTATCAACGTGCTATGACTAACTTGTTTCATGACATGATGCACAAGGAGATAGAGGTGTATGTCGACGATATGATTTCAAAGTCGATAACGGAAGTTGAACATGTAGAACATTTTTTGAAGCTTTTCCAGCGTTTGAGGAGGTACAAACTCCGCTTGATCCGAACAAGTGTACATTTGGAGTCCGCTCCGGCAAGTTATTGGGCTTTATTGTCAGCGAGGGAGGTATTGAAAGTCTCCCCCCTTTCATGGTATTGTGTGGAAACATGGCCTTCTTTCCTTCCTTTGGAAGACGTTTTGGTTCAAGGATCCATGTTTGTGATAAGTGGGTTGAGTGTTCTCCAAAGAATGTCTTGAAAAGCAAAAGCAAACGCAAAGCAAAATTAACTCCTAACCTACTAACTACTAACTTTTAATTTCAAGCATTTACTTTAATGTAATTTATTTCTAGCACTTTATTTCATTTGCCATTGTTCATATCATTCTAATTGTTTATGTTAATGTAATTTTCGCTTTGTCCATTTGGACCATATTGTGTGATATATTTTGTTTGTGTATACTTTGTTTATTTGTGTGGTCTTTGACCATTAATGTACATAATAACAACAAAAAAAAAACCTAAAAAACTTTTGAGTGGACTGTTGGCTTGATCTTGGACAAGTGGACTTAGAACTTAGGCAACATCCCTATGCTAATGGACTTGGCCAATGCCAACATGTTGAAGAACCAAATGCTTACAAATTTGAAATTCATCTGATACATCTTTCAAGATCTCTCTGAGTTCATCTGCAACATGATCATTGTGAAGCCGTTATTTTGAACCTGTGACTTGTGGAATTCATCTGTTACATGGGTTATTTTGAAGAAGATCATGGAATGGATAAGCTTGGATGAGGCCATCTTTATTTGATGCCTTTCTCTTCAAGATAATATAATTGTGCATTTGTGTGTTGCTTGATTCTAAAAGTCCAAGGGAATTCTGGGTTTCTATTGACATTTTTGTCTATTTGATTGCTACCCATTTTGGTCAGATCTTTTCAACTCTAAACTTTTAAATTTTGTACATAGGGTAGTCTTTTCATCTTCTCCCCATTTCTTTAATTTCAAAATCTCTCCCTCCATTTTTCAAAATCTTCTTTGTGTGAACTATTTTTGTTCTAAAACTTTGACCACTTTTGCAAAAGAGATAGAAACTTTGGCCTTATGTCATTGCATTTTCAAACTTATTTTCTTAAGTCAAACATGTAAATAAACATAACTATACTTGACTTAAACTTTCAAAAAGCCAAAAAAAACTAACTCATTCAAACCATTTTTAGGCCTAGGTACCTTTCAAACTTAAATTTTGTTAAAATCAATGCATCCATTTTGAAATTTGTAGCATGAACTACGAGGTTTTGATCCCTCATTTTCATGTTGATACGTAGGCACAAGACCAAAGGTCATGTCAAACACAAAAAATATAATTAATGAATTCTTTTCTCATCCCCCCATTCTACTTGTTTGTAAACATCACTTTGTACAAAATACATATGCACACAAAAAGGGCTCCCTAGGAGTACCTAGGACACTTTGGGTGCTAACACCTTTCCTCTGTGTAACCAACCCCCTTACCTGTGATCTTTGACTTTTATTAGTTTTTATTTGAAAACTTCTTACTTATTGGGTTTTGTTCGTACTTTTCTCCTTTCCCTTGGAAACAATAAAAGCGCGGTGGCGACTATCGCAATCTACTTGCGAAAAAAACAACCGGCGAAAAAGAAAGACAGAAGAGTCGCCATCGTGTGTTATTTATCCCAAAGGAGGGAAAGGAAACGCTCGAAGTAAACCTGAAAGAAGGAAAGGAAAAGACAAGGTCTCGCAACCAAATCTTGGGTTCGGGAGTCGATTATGCGAAGGAAAGGTATTAGCACCCATACGCATCCGTAGTACTCTACGGGATCCACTCTTGTAGTTCTTATCTAAAGGGTGTGGGTTTATCTAATATACTATTTACTAAAAAAAAGGGTCAAAAGGAAATGACTCGCACGGATGTCGCATCCACTGCATACGTATCCCATTTGAATATGAGAATCAGAGTCTTCGTAGCTCGGCTACCTATGGGTTAGGGGGGAGTGTGTGCTCGCTAAGACATCGCGTCTTATGCCTACGTATCTCATCTGGAATGAGAATCAGAGCAAGCCGTAGTTCGGCTAACTACGGGTTAGGTTTTGGGATGCTCGACCTTTGGAGACTTACTCGCCGATAGTAGAAGGAGTAAACGTGTTCTTAGGAGAAGAAAAATCAATGAGTTTGTTTGTGTTTTAGGAACGCTCATGCAAAAGGGGTAATGAGGATAAGACCTCATAGCTCTTAACCCTGGACAGGGTGAGCTCATGACAAAAAGTGGGGGTTCAGAAAGATGGAACCCTCTCCACTGACTGACCGGAAAAAAGATCTGGGGTTTTTGTTCTGAAGCATCGACACGTAGTGTAATCTTAAAGAACGACGCACTGAATAACGGGGGATTGACTATTGATCCCTTTTATCCGTCAATTGCTTCTTCATGGAGGTCTTTAGGCAAAAAGTAGTAAAATATGGGAAAGATAAAGGGGGTTAAGAGATCTACCACGCGGATAAAGATCCGAAGCAACAACAAATAAAGAGATAAGAAACCCAGAGATCTCTCAAGCTAGCACCATCAAAGAAAGCGAGTCAGTATAGGTAATCGGAATAAACCTCCAGGTGGTATCCCACAAATAAAGTGGAACACCAGGCAAGCCATCTCTGCAAGAGTCATGTGAGCCCTCACAAAAAAAACTCAACAAACAGGTTAGAGAAAAAAGATTGGGTAATCAAGGGTTACCCCCAAATCAAAATGTAACCACATGAATCATACCATTAAAATTCACAAAAAGCTCACAAAAAGCAACCAAGGGTAGGAGGCCTAAGCCTCTTGTCAAACAAATGCATTAAAAGGGTATCAAAAATTTCAGGTTGAAAGTATAAAGTAGTGGAAATAGGGCATACCTGATTGGGGAGGATCGATTGAAATTGAATGGCACGGTTGGGTTTGCAAAGCACTCTTAGGGTTTATATGAGAGGGAATTGGTTCATTGCAGATGAGTTCCCTTCAGTCTCTGGAGGTTGCTCTGAACTCTGTTAACTCTTCTCTCACTATCTTTTTCCCAGCCAGGGTAATAGGAATAAAGTGGCCTTTTGTTTCACTGAAACTCTGAATTTATAACCTGATTTTTGTGGACCTGAGGGCTCAAATGAGAGAGGCCCAAGTCCAAAAATTTTCTGTTATATTTTATTTATTTATTTATTTATTTTTATTTTTTTTCGTTCTTTTTTTTTCATTTTTTTTTCAAAACACGTGGGCTTCGCCTAGCGAGCATGACAGTTCAAGAAATTCCTCTGAGCGTAGGTGATTCTGGTGGCTTTTCTTGGGACTCGCAAGGCGACCCATTCTGCTCGCCTAGCAAGCATGACAGCTCATGAACAAACTTTTGCTCCTTCAAGATTAACGTTTTGACTGACGAATAGACCCCATTTGAACCTGTTGGAAGTAACTCAAGTCTTTCCCTTGTGTTAACTGATCATCTAAATAGAACCCACAAAGTGTCCTGGATGATGTTCAAGCTTCTTGGAGCTAATCCCGATTGACATGATGAAATGCAATGTATCTAATTCTGATTGATAATGATGAAATGCAATGTGAAATGTTAAATGACCTAAAAATGAATGCATGAATAAGGAGGGCAAATTTTGGGGTGTTACAGCTGCCCCTTTTCAGTCATCAGCAAACCCGAGCAGGATGAAAGCGAATAGCTTATGAGACAAACAGGGTGAGTTGTGATTGAATACCAAAGACAGACTAAAAATTTGCACTCTGAGAACACCACAAAAATGCTGAAATACACCGCGCTGTTTATTTCTCTTCCGATCCTCTGGCTGAATCTGAATCAGTCTTCTGACTTATTCCGGAGTTTCGATCCTCTGGCTGAATCTATACTCAATTTAGTCCTCTGGTTGGATGTTAATTTTGATCCTCGGGCTGGATACGATTTTGATCCACGGGCAGGATATGATTTCAATCTTCTGGCTAGATCTGAATTGTTTCGATTCTCTGGTTGAATCTATTTCCGGTCTTCGGGCTAGACCTGACTTCGATCTTCTGGCTAGATCTACTTCGATCTTCTGGCTAGATCTTCTTCGATCTTATGGCTAGATCTGCTTCAACTTGATGATAAATTCCCATCATCAGGATCTTGCATCTGAGGCATGTGCTGGTTGACCCTCTTTCGAAACCTACACCCAATCTTCGTGTTAGATATGCAGCTTCGAGAATATTCCACTTTTTGGGCTTCGTACATATTCTTCAGGCTAGAACATGTTGTAACGACCCTTCAATTAAGATATGTGATGCTTGTATATATGTATGTGTGATATAATCTGCTTGTTGTGCTTGGTGATCTCTGAGTGGTGAGATAAGTTATAACCCGAACTTGAGTGAAATTAAGATATGAGGATGGTATAGTCATGTTCGACTTGTGTGGAGTAGTCCTTAACAAGTTGGCTTGAGATCCATCTGCTCAGTGGAGACTCCTTTGGATTTTGAAATGTCACACAAGTATTTCTGGTTAGGCATTACTATCTCTAATCAGGTCTGAGAAGTTGAGGACCTTAAAACATTTAACCCATCTTGGCCTATTTAGGATGTAGTGCGGAAACTGTTCAAGTGTAGACTTGATAACAGTTGTTACGCGATACTACACTCAGAGGAGTTTCTCTTGAGAATATTATGGGTTGATGAGTCAGTCATCTTAACCTGTAATATGTGATAGATGGAATTAAGACTCTAGGAACTTTTTAGAACATGATCTACAGGTTTTTATCCTTAGCTCACTCCTTTGGGATGGTTCTTACCCAGACTCCATGCTCGTGACTCACAACAAACCCTTGATTCTTGGTTGATCCAATCAAGTCTTGTCAATATTGTAGTGGGGTATTCGTTACCTTTAGATTTATTGACTAAATCAAAAGTAAATCATATAATTCAAGTCGCCACCGCACTTCTATTTATCCAAAGGAAAGGTTAGAAAGCGAACAAAAATCGAGAAGTTTTATCAAATGAAAAACTAATAAAAATGTCAGAGATCTGGGTAAGGGGGTTGGTTATGCAATGGGAAGGTTTTAAGCACCCAAAACATCCCTAGTACTCTAAGGGAGCCCTTTTTGCAAATGTTGTATGGTAGGTTGGTATTTGGAAAAATATTTGTGCAAACATGATTGGGAAGATGAGGAAAGAATATACAAATTATTTACAATTTTATTGTTTGAATGGATAAACCCATTGCCTACGTACCATCACAAAGGTAGGATCAAAACCTCGTAGTTCGGGGTAAAAATCTCAAAATAAGTTAGTGAATTGATTGGTCAAATGCCTTAAGGTCTTTTGTTATCAAAGGGAGAAAACTCAACCTAAACCACAATCCACCATGTGAGGAGAGCTTCAACATACTAGTGAGGGATCCATCCTATAATAAGTATGGAAGACTTATAGTCCAATCACTAAGGATAAGGTGAGGTTTACATCAACCACTATGATAACTAAAACCTAATAGCTATTGTTCATGAAAAGCTTTGGCAAATATGGCCATTGGAACCACAAAACAATTTGAGTGAGTTGTGTCGCAACTAGATGCGGAAAAAAAACAACCGGCGAAGGAAAAGAAAACAAAAGATTCGCCACCGTTCGTTATTTATCCCAAAGGAGGGAAAGGAAACGATCGAAGAAAACCTGAAGAGAAGAAAAAGACAAGGTCTCGCAACCAAATCTAGGGTTAGGGAGTCGATTATACGAAGGGAAGGTATTAGCACCCGTAAGAATCCGTAGTACTCTACGGGATCCACTCTTGTTGTTCTAGTCTAAAGGGTGTAGGTATATCTAATGTACTATCTGCTAAAAGGAAGGTCAAAAGAAAATGAAAATGACTCGCAAGGATGTCGCATCCACTGCCTACGTATCTCACCTGAGTATGAGAATCAAAGTCTTCGTAGCTCGGCTAACTACGGGAACAAAGGGTCTCAATTGCAACTAGGGCAAGAGAAAGGGAAATGTCTCGATCGCAATGAGGGTGAGAGAAAAGAATCGCAACAAGGGCGAAAGCAAACAAGGATTCGTTGTTAGTCGTCAGTCAAAACTCGGCAAGATATCGCGTCTCGTGCCTACGTATCTCATCTGAACATGAGAATCAGAGTTGTCGTAGTTCGACTAACTACGGGTTAAGGATGGCCATCTGAACATGGACTTACAAAAGAGGACACCAGCTGTGTCAAAGGAAAGTGGGCAATGTGTTCAACGTTCTAGCAGTAGGTGTCGCAGCTCGCTGAATCGAGTCTTAGGCAGTTACCTCTTTTCAATAGAACGGATTGACATGGCACAAGATCGGAGACGCACGAAAGGTCTAAAAGTGGGGAAGCTCTGCCCTAGAGTTGTCATGCAATATGGAGCTATGTGTTAGGATTTACAGAGGGGAACATCTACCTAATGTTAGCATGCAAAGAATAAGGGAATTCTACCTATGTTATCATACAAAGGGTTCTACCTAATGGGTGTTACCTAATTGGAACAAAAGTCGACGGATGGAGCAAGAAGAGGAGCCACGGATAAGGGTAGATGGCAATGCCTGAGGCAATCGACTTACAAAAGGTAGATGGCGATGCATGAAGCAATCGACTTACAAGAGAAATGGCGATGCATGAAGCAATCGACTTACAAAGGGATGGATAAATACTTGCTGGATCTATTAAGTTTTGAAAATGATTACTCGACGTTGGATCGAGCGTTTGATCTTGTCTTGAAATGATTATCGAATGTTCGTTTTAATTCTTGTATTAACAGATGAATAAAGAATGAAAGAATAAACATTATACACTTCATGGGAGAGGGGTACATTTGTTATGAATGGGGATGGTTCATGACATTCAAACAATAAGAATATATGCTTCATACATCATACAAGTAGGCAACAGTTAATCAAACAAATCAGATAAGCAAACAGGTATGTAATCAAACCAAAGAATTAAAGAATGAAATAATGGAGCATTAAGAAATGCATCGGAGGTATGAACATGTTAAACAATCAAGACATAATGAGCATGGATGAAAGAAACAAGTATAAAAGATGATAGATGAATCAGACAGATGAAAAGAAATGTACAAAAGGCTTCACTGAATAATTTAATCAGGAAATGAGGTAAGGATCAAATAAAATCAAGATACAAGGCCTCTAATAAATGGCATATGAGATGAACAAGGCATGATCAAAAGATCTCTTCAATTGCCATAAGCAATCCCTAAGTCAAACATCGATCATAAAGAAGTTAACTGAAAATTCAAGTCAACTTAAAAAAAATCAAATAAATAGCGAATTAATCAGGAAAATCATGAAAAATTAAACTAAGTTAGGTGGGGTCAGGACATCATCATCCCCCAAAAAGATTTTAAAAATAATGAAAATTGGTAAGTGAATTAATTGAAACAACACAAAGGTCAAACCAAAAGTCAACCAACAAGACTAGGTCAAAAATAAATCAAGAATAAATTAAAAATGGGAATTAAAATTCCAAGAAAAGGTCAGGTTGACCATTGGACAGTGGTCAATCTTCATCCCAAAAATCAAAAGCTAAAAAGAAATTTAAGTCATGAAAATAAAATCAATAAAAAATGTATGCTAATATGAACAATTTGGAAAGAATAATTAAAATAAAATATTAACATTAAATAAATTCGAAAATAAAAATTAAATAAAATTAAATAATGCATCAAGAAAAGTGGAAAATATTTATGGATATATTTATGGACAAAGAAAATATTTCAAAATAATTAAAATCAAAACAGAAATTAAAATGGAAATAAAAAATGAAAATAAAAAAGAAGGTGTATTGGTATTGATGGGCCCTGAAAGGGGGTGCTGAAAGCGAAATGCTCAAAGGCCCAGTCTAAGCAATATTAAATCAGCGTGACACAATTAAATAACATTTAATTTAAAAAACTCATGTAACATTCTATCAATCGGTCACAATATTTTAAAGCAATAAAAGACAAAATAGCATGCACGACCCAGATTACAACATGCGCTTTAGATCCAATGGTTTCCACGACGACACGTGGTCGTCTTCTCCATTAAAACAGAAAACACAGCGCCATCACCATGCAAAACGTGAAAAACAGTGGATTTCTTCAATCTTCCACTCAAGAATGCGCATGCCATAGTGCACCAAATGACACAAAATAAAAACCAAAACTCAAGTACAAAATGCAAGGTTTAAAATGGTGTCCTTGTTTGAGTAAAATGATGGCTTAAACATTGATAAATATTGTCAATAAGGTGACAACATGGGCACGGGTATGAACATAAAATCAACAGCAACATGAACAATGCCTCATATTGAGGGCTTCAGAAGTAAACACAAGCATATCATGGCAATGTAACAAGCATGAAGCATAAGCACAGCATGGTAATGGCATGATAAGCATAGTAAGCATAGATGTATCAAACAACATAACTATGGAGATGGTGCCAGGAGGTTACCTAGTGGAAGTTAGTCCACTGCTTCTTGGTAGTGGAGAAGATAGAAGAGAATGATGCTGCCTCTTGGTGCTGCAACTTCAAGAACTTGTTGAGAAATGGAAACTAGCTTGAATGGCCTCTTTCTTACTTTGCTCGAAAATCACAATGCCTTGCCTTCAGATTAGGGTTTATGGCTTAAATATGTTGGGTCTAAGTGTCTTAATGGGTTGAAAAATGACTTGTTTTGGTTGTGAGCAAATGGTGCAAAGTGAGGTGTAAAAGCAAGTTTCTTGTTTTGGCAAAATTTAAGTGAGTGGAAATAAGAGTGCATGGCCAAATGAGGTAAAAAAACGTGGGTTGGTTTGCTTGGTCTGGCTGCAGCATGGATTGGAATTCATTTCGAGATGGTGACTTTGTGGTCATGTATCTTGATGAGCAAGCCACCAAATGATGAGATGATGCAAACAGTGGAAAGATCTCATGGAGCATAGCATCTTTCATGTTGAGCACAAGTTTAAATGATGAATGGAAGAAGATGAAAAATAGGCCTCAAGTTAAGGTCTCAACATTGCAAAACTGTTGTGCCAGTTTGGCCTAAAATTTTCCTAGAAAATCAAGTCATGGTGCCCACTTTAGGTGAATGTATCTCTCAAACCATGGATCTAAATGAGATGATTCCAAAAGGAGGTGAAAGAGGACATGGCAAGGTATAATTGTTGTGAAGGAAGCATTTTCAATTGATGCCTTGAAGTGCAAGAAAACTGGCCAAGAAGTCTTGACAAACTTTGAAGATTTTGAGACTTAGAAATTTTTCTAAGTGTCCTAAAAATATGTCTCACTTTGACTAAGCATAACTTTCTCAATTTTAATCCAAATGGAACAAACTTTATATTTCTATAAAGCTTGGAACAAGAGGAACAACTTTCATGTTGGAGAAATTTTCAAATGGAGCTCTTATCTTGAAGGAAAATGGGCTTAAAGTGAGTGCAACAACCATGAAAACTTGCCCTAAATGGAAAGTCAACCATTTCCAAATTAAGTAACTTTTCTAATTCCTGATTAAATGATGAATCCATGATCCAACCTAGATAAAATTTCACATGTGGGCTCCCCTAGGCATGGATCTTGAGATTCCACTCTCAAAATGTCAGGAGTTGACTTTTCTGGCCCCACAGTTGACCTTTCCCAAACTGTCTGATCCCGATTCCAATTATCAATTGAAGCACCTTTGGCTCAAATAAAAAGTTGATTTTTTGTATGTAGACCCTTGTGGATATATGGAGGGCCATGGAAAAGATTTTTACCCAAAGAATCATAAATAAACTGATTTTATACCAAACCCTAGTTTTAAGGCAAAATGATCAAAAACTAATTGCACTGATTGCCAATGGATCATTCTGAGATAATTGTGATTCTTCTTAGGCCAAGATGCCTCTTATCATGACATGGATGAGCTCCTCTACTTCCAACCAAACATTGCCTGTTGCAGATAGCCATGAAACCCTAGTTTCCTGATTGAATCCAGATGAACACTCTGATAGCTCTGAATCCTTCACTGATGAACTGAGGACCATAATAAGATACCTGAAGCCCCCTGAGACCCTTGAGACTTGTATACTTAGAGAATGAAGTCTAATTCTCAATCTTGCTTTGTATGGGCTCTTTCTATTAAGGAGTGATCAGTCAAAACCTGATTTCCATGTCACTAATGCAGTATGCAATGAGTATGACCTAGTATGATGCCAATGAAGTGTGAAACAAAATCCCATGATTTCCAGGTAAAATGAAGGGTAAATTTTGGGGTATTACAACTTCCCATATTCAATTAACTAGAAACCCGAAAGGAAGATAGCAACGACTTTCGCACTTTCGAGGTATCTATGGATTGAATACAATAAAAGCCCGAAAATTTACACTGAAGTGAAAAATGAAGAATAAAGTAACAATGCCTGTCAGGATCGACAAAGAGGTGGTCTTGATCTGAGTATCAACAAAGAATCCGTCTGGTACGGTGAGAGTCGGTTTGAACACCGAAAAAGAATGTTAGCTTGAATACCAAAATAAATGGTAACACAGAAATAACCATGGCCTGAATGCCGCTCGTCAATCTGAATACTGGAAATGACTTCGATCTGAGCATCGGTAGATATGAGATTATCAAACATCGGTCTGAACACCGGGAAACTGGCCTGAGCGCCACTTCGGTCTGAATACCGGGAAATTGGCCTGAGTGCCACAAGTTGCATCGACCTGAATGTCGAAAACTTCTTTGATCTGAACATCGGAAAAATGGCTTGAATGCCACTTCGGTCTGAATACCGGAAACTGACCTGAATGCCACAAGTTGCGTCGACCTGAACGTCGGAAACTTCTTCGATCTGAACATCGGAAAACTGGCCTGATTGCCACTTCGGTCTGAATACCAGGAAATTGGCCTGAGTGCCACAAGTTGCATCGACCTGAACGTCGGAAACTTCTTCGATATGAACATCGGAAAACTGGCCTGAATGCCACTTCGGTCTGAATATCGGAAAACTGGCCTGAATGCCACAAGTTGCGTCGACCTGAACGTCGGAAACTTCTTCGATCTGAACATCGGGAAACTGGCCTGAATGCCACTTCAGTCTGAATACCGGAAAAACTGGCCTGAATGTCACTTCGGTCTGAATACCGGAAACTTTCATGCTTGTCAGCATCGGCAGAAATAGGAAAAATGATAGTTGAGGCGGCGCGTGGGCCAACGACCCTTGTTGGGAATAATAAAGGATATATCATAAACAACCTTTAGTCTGAGTACTGGAAACAAATTTATGGCTTATCACTTGGGATACCGAGAATGTCTTATGGTTTACATGCGTACGTTTGAATTTTTCAATGGTGTAATGCTCCATGAAAATGGAAATGCTATGTGATTTAGGAGGATGCAATGCGATATGATTCTACATGCAGGGATGCGAAATGCTAGATTAGAGAGAACGCCAAGCCGAGGCAAGGAATTCTGTTGGGGAAATGATCACAATCTTTTGGACCCTGGAAATGCTGTTGGAAATACACAACGCAATGAATTCTGTGGGGAAATGACCAGCCACGCGGGGTTCTGGCAATAATAAAATACCGAGACTCTGACTGGGGAGAGAATGGCGCTGAAAGCTTGCTGCTGAGGAAAGCGACATTGGTTCTGGCAACCACAATCTGCGAGAGAGACAACTCAGTAGGGGAAGAAAACACCGATACGGTACCGAGATTCTGCTTCAAGGGAAGAGAGCGAGGATCTAGCGTCGAGATCATCGATCTGGCATCGAACTCTAAGGAGTAGCCGCTTCTGTTGGGAAGATACAGTCTGGCACTGTCGACTCTACTGGGGAGTGTATAGTCTGAAACACATGCTTGGGGAAGTACAGTAGTGAGAATCTGTTGGGGATTGAAGAATCCAATGCTCGGATCAGCTCTGTAGGGATAAGATACAAAATACCAAATGTTGAAGAAAAACTATCGCGATCATTTGCTAGGAATCTTAAGGAAATGCCCTGAGTGTACTTGTTCTGAATAGACGATCCAACGCACTTAAAATTTACAGCAATTTTAAATGTTTATTAAGCATGTACCTGTAAAGCTCTTATGTTTCATGATGCAATGTTTATCAAAAATTCAGACGTCATTTTTGCAAACAAAACAGTAAAATGAAAATGAAAACGGAGATAAACTGAATAACATGATTTTATTGATTGAATGGCCTCTGAATAGGCATTTACATCAGGAAGCAATCCCTGGAAAGAGGTAATTGCACAAAAGATAAAAACAGAAATTAATCTAATGGCAATGTGAAATGGATTTCTATCAGGTTCCAATTCTGCTATAACTCGCTCGTCTTCAAGATCCTCCAAATGATCAGCTTTCTGAAAAAAGGTGATTGGACTGTTTCTTATCCTTCGAAAGTTTCCAGTTATCGATACGAGATGAGATTCAGAACTACTCAGAACGCAGTCATTCTCTTAATCCCTAACTTTTGCTTCGATCGCCCTTTCGGGTTTTCAATCCACTGGGATACCCATTTTTTCCTAAGTTGCCTTTTCAGGTTTTCACCTTACCGGGTGTACAATCTTTTCATTTTTAATCCCTAACTTTTTCCTGAACCTTTTTCATTTTCTTGGTTCGCCGGGATGCCCATTTTTTGCCTGGACTATTCTTTTTATTGTCCAGCGGGTCTATTTTATGCGAAGTATTGTTTAATTGCGTCTGAGTTCATAGGGGAAGTGAAGTCTTCACCATCCATAGTTGCAAGCATTAAGGGACCACCATCAAAAATCTTGGTGACAATATATGGTCCATCATAGTTAGGGGTCCACTTGCCCCTATGATCTGTCTGAGGAGGAAGGATCCTTTTCAACACCAAATCTCTAACTTGGAAGCATCGAGGACACACTTTCTGATCAAAGGCTCTCTTCATCCGACTCTGATATAACTGCCCATGACAGATGGCTGTCATTCGCTTCTCTTCGATAATACTCAACTCATTGAACCTTGTCTGAATCCATTTAGCTTCGTCTAACTTGACCTCCAACAGGACTCTTAGAGAAGGAATCTCCACTTCAACAGGTAGGACTGCTTCCATACCATACACAAGGGAGTAAGGGGTTGCCCTGGTCGATGTACGTACTAAAGTACGGTACCCATGCAAGGCGAAGGGTAGCATCTCATGCCAATCTCTGACGTAACGACCATCTTCTGCACAATCTTCTTTATGTTCTTATTTGCTTCCTCAACAACACCGTTCATCTTAGAACGATAAGGGGAAGAATTGTGATGTTGAATGTTGAAGTTCTTGCACAACTCCTTCATCATTTTGTTATTGAGATTAGAACCATTATCAGTAATGATTCTTTCGGGAATCCCATAACGACAAATGATCTCTTTCTTAATGAATCGGGCAACCACATGTCTGGTGACCTTCGCAAATGACGCTGCTTCGACCCACTTGGTGAAATAGTCGATGGCAACAAGGATGAAGCGATGCCCACTGGAAGCAGTCGGCTCAATCTTTTCAATCATATCAATGCCGCACATAGCAAACGGCCACGACGAAGACATCACAATCAGAGGATTTGGCAGCACATGCACCTTATCAGCATAAATCTGGCATTTATGACACTTCCGAGCATATTTGAAACAATCATATTCCATGGTCATCCAGTAATAACCCGCTCTCAACAATTTCTTAGCCATTGCATGTCCGCCGGCATGAGTACCGAAGGATCCTTCATGAACTTCCTGCATTAACATGTCCGCTTCGTATCTATCCACGCATCTGAGCAAAACCATGTCGAAGTTCCTCTTATACAACACATCGTCTTTGTTCAAGAAGAAACTGCCTGCCAATCTTCTCAAAGTCTTTCTATCATTGTTGGATGCCCCTGCAGGGTACTCTTGATTCTTCAGAAAGCACTTGATGTCGTGATACCAGGGCTTGTCATCAACTACCAGTTCAGCAGCAAACACATACGCAACCCTATCAAGGCGCATAACATCGATTCTGGGAGCATAGTTCCACCCAATTGCCCTGATCATGGAGGATAGAGTAGCAAGAGCATCTGCCATCTAGTTCTCATCACGAGGTATATGATACAGCTTTACGGTTGTGAAGAAATTCAACAGTCTTCTCGTGTAATCTCTGTAGGGGACCAGATTAGGCTGGAGAGTGTTCCAATCACCATTCACTTGGTTGATCACTAGAGCTGAATCTCTGAAGATGTCCAGAGTCTTGATTCTCAAATCAATGGCTTACTCAATACCCAAGATACATGCTTCGTACTCAGCTTCATTATTGGTGCACTCGAAAGTCAGACGAGCGGTGAAAGGCATGTGGGCACCTTTCGGAGTGGTAATGACAACACCAATTCCACTTCCTTTGGCATTGACGGCCCCATCAAACATTAAAGTCCACTTTTCATCTGGATCAGGTCCCTCCTCAACAACTGGCTCTTCACAGTCTTTCATCTTGAGGAACATGATGGCTTCATCCGGAAAATCAAACTTCATCAGCTCATAATCATCAATCGGCTGCTGAGCAAGATAATCTGACAGAATACTCCCTTTGATGGCTTTCTGGGATGTATACTGGATGTCGTACTCTGTCAGTACCATTTGCCAACGAGCAACCCTTCTGGTGGGAGCTGGCTTCTCAAATATATACTTGACTGGATCCATTTTGGAGATAAGTAAGGTTGTGTGAGTCAGCATGTATTGTCTCAATCGCTTAGCAGCCCATGCAACTGCACAACATGTCTTTTCAAGCATTGAGTATCTCGACTCGCAATCTGTGAATTTTTTACTCAGGTAGTAGATGGCATGCTCTTTCCTACCTGTCTCGTCGTGTTGACCGAGAACACAACCCATGGAATTATCAAGTACTGTCAAATACATAATCAGCGGTCTCCCTGGGACTGGAGGCATAAGGATTGGAGGATTCTGCAAATACTCTTTTATTTTTTCGAAAGCCCTTTGGCAATCATCATTCCACCTGATAGCCTGATCTTTTCTTAACAATTTGAATATTGGCTCACACGTGGCTGTCAGGTGAGAGATGAACCTTGTAATGTAGTTCAACCTCCCTAAGAAACCACGGACTTGTTTTTCTGTTCTTGGCTCAGGCATTTCTTGTATTGCTTTTACTTTGGCAGGATCCACCTCAATCCCTTTTTCACTAACAATAAAGCCCAACAGTTTTCCAGATCTCACCCTGAAAGGACACTTGTCCGGGTTAAGCCTCAGCTTGAATTTCCTCAAACGCTCAAACAGTTTCTGCAAATTCACCAAATGTTCTTCTTCCGTATGAGATTTGGCAATCATATCATCAACATAAACCTCAATTTCATGATGAATCATATCATGGAAAAGAGTCACCATAGCTCGTTGATATGTTGCCCCAGCATATTTTAGACCAAACGACATCACCTTGTAGCAAAAGGTGCCCCATGGGGTTATGAAAGTTGTCTTCTCCATGTCTTCTGGTGCCATCTTAATTTGATTATAGCCAGAAAAGCCATCCATGAAGGAGAATACCGAGAACTGAGCCGTGTTATCCACCAAAACGTCGATGTGAGGTAATGGGAAATCATCTTTAGGACTAGCTCTGTTCAGATCCCGGTGGTCAACACACATTCGTACCTTTCCATCCTTCTTAGGTACTTGAACGATATTTGCAACCCATGGCGGATAATTTGTAACCGCTAGAAACCCTGCATCCAACTGTTTTTGCACTTCTTCCTTTATCTTGATAGCCATCTCCGGTCTTGTTCTTTTGAGCTTCTGCTTGGCCGGAGGACAATCCTCTTTGAGAGGCAAACGGTGTACCACGATGTCTGTGTCAAACCCTGACATGTCCTGATAAGAGCAAGCGAAAATGTCAACATACTCTTGCAGCAATTCAATCAACCCCTTCTTCATATTATCTTCCAAAGAAGCCCCTATCTTGATTTCTCTCTTGACGTCCTCGGTGCCAAGATTAATCACTTCAATAGACTCTTGATGCGGTTGAATGACCCTTTCCTCTTGTTTTAACAACCTGGCAAGTTCTTCAGGGAGTTCACAGTCTTCATCACCCTCTTCTTCAGCTTGAAAGATTGGATTTTCAAAGTCGAAGCGAGCCATAGCAGAACTGTTATTAATAGGATCCGGTGACGTGCATCTGCATAAGTGATGGCATGTGCTTATGAGTGTGAACAAGAAGTGAAAACTAAACAAAACATTGCCAAATGTATATTTTTTTGATTTTTGAAAACTACAAAAATAGAAAGACAGTGAATAAAATATTTGAATGCAAAAGGACGTCCTTTATTTATGATAAAAAATGCAGGTATTCACATAGATGAGCCATACAATGAGCCATTACGCCCTGGGCGGAACGTAAGACTTGGATATGCACACATAAACAAATAAAATTACTCTTCAAGAAGAGTGACTCGGATAATCTCTTTAGAAGACCAATTGAGGAGAACTTCACCCGGGACCCTTGGACGCACCCAGTTATCAATGTCACAATCACTATCCCCATCTTCTTTGTTGATCGCAGAGATCTGGCCATACTGAATGATGCCAGCACTGGAGAAAGTAATCGGCCCCTGATGAGGCTGAGGCATTGAAGTTGTAGAAGTCAATGCTGGCTGATACCCAATCCCGAACTTGTCATGCTTTACAGGTAAATCCAACAGACGTCCCCAACCGGGAGCAACACTTTAATTTACCAAGGCATGTGCCTGCTTGAAGGACGAGATAGAGGCACCTGCTTTAACCTCTTCCACTGGAGCTGCATCCTTGACTTGAACTGCCTCAAAGGCCTGACACAAGGTCTCATGAATCTCAGCTTCTACCTCTATATACTTGAATGTAGACAGGTGACTGACCAGAATATCCTCCTCACCACAGACAGTGATAATTCTTCCGTTGACCGGGAATTTGATTTTCTGATGCAAAGTTGAGGAGACTACCCCATCATTGTGAATCCAAGGACGACCCAGCAAGCAGCTATACAAAGGATTGATATCCATCACATAGAAAACAGTGTTGAAGGTTTGTGATCCAATCTGAATTGGCAATTCTACCTCTCCGAACACCGACCTCTTAGAACCATCGAAGGCTTTCACAACAAGATCGGAAGGCTTCAAGATCAAACCTTCTACTTCTAACCTTGATAGGGCTCTCTTGGGTAGCACATTGAGAGAGGAACATGTATCTACCAGAACATGGGATAACACAGTGTCTTTGCATTCCATCGAAATATGCAAAGCCTTGTTATGATCGCATCCAGCTGGTGTCAAGTCAGAATCAGTAAAACCCAACCTGTTGCTTGCATGAACATTTGCAACGATCCCTTCTAGTTGGTTTATTGAGATCTCCGGAGGCACATATGCAGCATTAAGGACCTTCAAAAGTGCCTCCCTGTGTGCCTCCGAACACAGCAGGAGTGAGAGAATAGATATCTTGGACGGCGTCTGAATCAACTGATCAACTACCTTGTAGTCGCTTTTCTTTATGATTCTCAAGAGCTCGTCCACATCCTTCGCGAAAGCAGGCTCAGAGCCAGCCTGTGGTACAGAGGTACCCTCATTCAGAACTTGCTTTCCTTTGGCCTTCGTCATGGCGTTAGCACTATCAGGTTGGGTAACTGGTGGTGAGAACAGTCTACCACTTCTGGTGAATCGCCCGATTCCACCAACACTGTCCACTACGGGATCTTTTATCTCAACTCCAGGTTCAGATTTCTGATCTTGCACCTCTTCAATTTTCAGTGGCTGCTCCACTCCATGATCATGCGTGTACACACTCCCCCCGTAATGCCAAGGAATGGCCCTTTCGCTGGTGAAAGGTAAAGGACCAGGGGTCGTGATGGTCATAGTGGATTCATGCGGTTGCACTAGTGGTATCGGTTGAGCTTCTGGCACACTGATCTGAGCAGTTGGGTAGAAACTTATGATAGTGGCAACATCATAGTCATACTCATAAATCTCATTCATTGAAATGCAAACATCCGAAAGACCGGAATCAAGTTCTTCAATTACATCAGAATCAACCATAATGTTTGGAATATCAGAAACAACATTGGGAAAATTAATTACATCATCAGGAATTACAAACTCAACAGGAACAACATTTGTAAAATCTTCAACAACATCTTCAAACACCTCTTCAGCAACCCCTTCAACAGACTTTTGGGCAGATAGGTCTTCATCCTGGAGGATACCATAGTCGAGCAAGGCCTGGATACCCTGCTGCAGCCTCAAACAACCTCTGCTCTGTGCAGCACAACCCAAACAACTGCTCCCACAACCGGGGAAGACATCTTCCTTCAGCAAGTATTCTTTAATCTCCAACAGCGGTGTCTTCAACTTCAACACATCCTTGACGGATTTGGCTTCTTCTTCCACCATGTTAACATTTGCCCCACCATGCTGCGGCATGGGATTGTTGACGACATTAGGAGCCAGCGCAAAGTTAATGGCCTTCGAGTCGATAAGGTTCTGAACTACGTGCTTAAAAGCTTTGCAGTTCTCAATAGTGTGGCCAGGTGCCCCAGAGTGGAAATTACACCTAGCATTGGCGTCATAACCCACCGGAAGTCTGCCAATGGGAGGAGCCAAAGTGCATAACTACACGAGTTATAATTGTTGAAGGCTGGGAAGCAACTAGACATACGACATCGGAAGAGTGTCGAAGCGCTTGTCCAACATCCTCTGTCTTTGTTGATAGGCGGGTCTGTTACCCTGTTGTTGCTGGTATTGATTTTGTTGACGCTAAGGTTGTTATTGTTGCACTGGTGCTGCAGCCGGAATGGTCACAGCTGCAACATAAGGTTGTTGATGGTAATTCTGAAAGTTACCCCTCCGGTTACCCCTGTTCTGATAAGAAGATATGACATTTGTATCCCCTTCTCTCCTCTTCTGCCCTCCAATGAACGACTTCTTCGCCCCTGATGATGATCCAACCCCACTTTGGATCTTGCACGTCTTCAATTAGTTCTCCACCCTCTCACCGGTAGAGACTACATCAGCAAAATTGGAGGCGTTGCAACCTACCAGACGCTCCAAGTAAGATCCGGGTAGAGTGTTCATGAACATGTTGGCCATCTCCTTTTCCAACATCGGAGGCTAAACACAGGAAGCTGTCTCTCTCCAGCGTTGAGCATATTCTCTGAAGCACTCATTGCCCTTGAGAGACAGATTCTGGAGTTGAGTTCTGTCAGGTGCCATATTCGTGTTGTACTGATACTTCTTTACAAAAGCCTCAGCCAAGTCTCTCCAGTAGCGAATATGGGCTCTATCCAACCTCATATACCATTCCAAGGATGCCCCAGCTAGACTATCCTGGAAGAAGTTCATGAGCAGCTTCTCGTCATCGGAGTATGCAACCATCTTGCGGAAGTAAGCTTGCACATGAGTCTTCGGGAAAGAGTTACCATTGTATTTATCAAAAACTGGGACTCTGAATTTTGGTGGAATTCTCACACCTTGGACCAGCCCTAAGTCAGCAATATCCACACCAAGAGCATTCTGCCCTTCCACAGCCTTCAACCTTTCCTCCAATCACCTGAACATGGCGTCCATACCATGGCACATGCCAAAGTCTTCCTGAAGCAGGGTGAACTGATCCTCCTGATCATCATGAATGGGTTGTTGATCAGGGTTGACATGTGGGATCGGGATAGGCCCCGGTCCATTGGGTCTATTGGTCTCTCCAGCTGGAGGATCAATCACAGTCTCCGGTTAAGCAGGGGGATTCCTATGTATCATCTGTCTAAGCTCCTGCTATCCTTGAGCCACTCCCTGGACCACATCCATGAACTGATTCATGCGAATCCTCATCTCAGCGAGCTCTTCTTATAGGCCTTCCATTGCTCTTTGTTATTTCCTTCTGGTACCGTACCGGTGAATGCCTGATTCAGCTATCCTGCTAGTGGAACACCAAACAAAATGAGAACACCGCAGCGGTACCTGTTATGCAAGACATGCTAATGAATATGCAAATGCAATGACATATTTATCAATTCCAAAGGGTACTCTACCCCTTGATTCCAGTCTCACATCAGATGAACAGTATAAGAAGATCGAGCCGTGGATAAACTTTTGAGACCAAGATGCAATAAAGGAAAATCATCATACAAATGAGTTCAAGGAGAAGGGCCTAAGCCAACCATACATCAAAAGAGGATCTCCACAACAAGCCTATGGATCATCACTACAAAGCAACAAAGAAACACAACAAGCAAAAGAGGAACAAAAATTAGGAATCAGCCTCCTGTATACAACCCATAAGGACTGCTCCTCACTTCAGCCAGCAGTGCCATCGTGTCAGGATAATCTGGAGATTCTTCAAACGTCGGATAAGTAGATTCCTCTTGTGAATAATCCCATCCAGGTCGTTGATGTGCTCTATGTAATAATTCCCATCATCCTCCCCGAATACCTCTTCAAGTCTAGATTTCTTCAAACCCTCCAGCACTTTGAGTTCTTCAATCTGTTCTTGAGCCTTGTCGAGTTGATCTGTGATGTAACCATTGGTTGTACGGGCACACAGGAGCTCATTGTTCTTCTCCCTCAGCAGAATCTTCAACTTCTAGATCTGACCAGCCAATTGGGTCGTCATCTCTTCCTCTTTCGCCTTCCGAGAAGCTGAAAATGCGTCCCATTGCTCTTGCCACCCAGCTAACTTACCACGGGCATCTGTTAACTGCTACTTGACTCGCCTCAACTCAGAACTGGATGATCCCAAGGCTTTGTCAGTCTTCCTGAAGAAGTTCACCTCCATAGCCAATTTCTTCTCTGCTTCCTCTTGCAATCTGATAGCTTCCCCCTTCTGATATTCCGCCTCCTGGTATAGACGCATAAACTCTTGCAACTTCACACTCAACTCCGCATTTTCAGTTTGAAGTTCCTCCACGGCATTCTTCAATTTGTCATACTCCTCTCGGCTCACCATTGTTGACTGCTCAGGAGTAAGTGGATACAAAGGTTCTTCAATAGGAAAAGGCAGACCAAACTCTTCAACTCTTCCCCGAAGCCAATCTTCATACTGAGGATAAGTCCTGCAATCTCCTTTTCCAAGCACAGTCCTTCCTCTCTTGATCACCTCGAGCCAGGCCTCAGTCGCCTTACGGGATACAATCAGATCAGATGAAGAATGGAAAAACAGAGATTCTTCCACATCTTTTTCCAAAGGCGGAGTTCTTAAAGCATATCCAAACTGTCTGACTGCTAGAGAAGGATTATAGTTGATTCCCCCTCTTCTTCCTACCAACGACATATTCGGGAAGTTCCTAAAATTGTGAATAACATCCGCCCGAAGCAAGTTCTGGTCAGACCACCAAGAAATATCTTTAGCTCTTATCCCCATCAATCTCTTCGACCAACTCAACGAGTCCTTGAAGTCAACGAACGCTCCTGACTTGGGTAGGTGAGAACTGAACCACTTATGAAACCAGGGTGCACAACAATTCACCAATCCTCCTTTCCTATTCTCATTCCGGTGATGCACTGAATAAAAGAAATCTCCCAACAGGGTCGGCACTGGATTTCCCAACACGAAGAGGCGTATTGCGTCTACGTCCACAAATTTTGCAACATTAGGGAACCGGACAATCCCGTATACACAAAGAGCCAACACAGCATTGAAACATCTCCAATCACCATCCTCAAGCTTCTTCTTGGCTTCTCCCACTAAGAAACTCAAAATGAAAACCACTGACTCCTCCCTTTTGACACATATTAGACTCCAAGACTGATTTCCACAAATATGTGGCTGAAGCAACCATGCTAAGATCAGGCAGAAACTCGGAACTGTAGAATAGCAATTGCGACATGATAGGAACTATGAGAAAACTAGCAACCTCCTCCAAAGTAGCGACCAAGACATAATCTGGGAATGTAAAGCACCTCAATGGAGGGTCATAGAACTGCAGCAGTGTAGAGAGAGCATCGTGTTGATCTTTGGAGAGAACCGTGATGAAACTTAGAATCCAACCGTAGTCCTTCCGGAATCCTTCTAGAGAATCATGATCCATTAACTTCATCAGCTGTTGAATGGGATCCAAACAAACCACAGGAAACTTGTAGGCGACGTATCTTTTTCTGCCAATATCCATCTTAAGAGAACCAGAAAACCCCGACTAGAATCAAGAAGACGATATAAACCCCTAGAAATAGATAAACATGTGTTAAATGATGTGAATGCAAAATGATGTGATGCAATGCAGTGACATGGGAGTCAGGATTACTGTATCTGCTTGAACAACTGTTAGGTCGCACTGTCTGAAGAGAAAACCATTGAGGAACATATAAGATATCAAAGCTCTTCTCCAACAAGAATACCAGAAAACCGGGTTAGTTGAAGGTTAAGGCTTCCTGAATTTAGCCCGCCCCTCACTGGTAGGTTCTAAGAACAGAAGTTCGTCAGCTTCTTGCCCTTCAGTCGGGAATAATATGTTTACCACTGAAGGTTTGGCATTATTACGAAACAAAAGACCTCCACTGACTCCCCTCAATAGGACATCCTAAAAGCAAGTTCCCAGCCTCGGGGTCCTCGGATTGAGCAGCGAGAATGCGCCCACCAGAGCTAACATAACCGCGTCTCGAAGGAGAGGCCTCGACTGAGTCCTCGGGAAATGGTCACCAGAGTCGACGATTTCTAAAGGAACATTTGTCGTTATGGAACACCCATAGGGAAGAATATATCCAAAAGAAACCTCATCTGGGTGTGGGTCTTCATGAACGACTTAGCGTAGCAACATACTACGCAAGCCTCATGACTATCCACTCTAAAACCTGTATGTACGCTCAAGCCTTAGTAGTGGGCTTATCTCTCATAGAACAACCCACCCCAACAAACAACCAACCCCACAGAGCCAACAAATACAACAATCATATGTACACAATGCAATAAGATAAAGCAGATAAATGCTGGAAGTAAATAACTGTACAAAAGAATAAACACCCAACAAACAAGAAACGCACAAAAGCTAGGAGGGACTAGCATAGGGAAACCAGAGATTCTGGGTTCGGTCCCCAGCTGAGTCGCCAGCTATCGTAACTAGATGCGAAAAAAAACAACCGGCGAAGGAAAAGAAAATAGAAGAGTCTCCACCGTTCGTTATTTATCCAAAAGGAGGCAAAGGAAACGATCGAAGAAAACCTGAAGAGAAGAAAAAGACAACGTCTCGCAACCAAATCTAGGGTTCGGGAGTCGATTATGCGAAGGGAAAGTATTAGCACCCCTACGCATCCATAGTACTCTACGGGATCCACTTTTGTTGTTCTAGTCTAAAGGGTGTAGGTATATCTAATGTACTATCTGCTAAAAGGAAGGTCAAAAGAAAATGAAAATGACTCGCAAGGATGTCGCATCCACTGCCTATGTATCTCACTTGAGTATGAGAATCAAAGTCTTCGTAGCTCGGCTAACTACGGGAACAAAGGGTCTCGATTGCAACTAGGGCAAGAGAAAGGGAAAGGTCTCGATCACAACAAGGGCGAGAGAAAAGAATCGCAACAAGGGCGAAAGCAAACAAGGATTAGTTGTTAGTCGTCAGTCAAACTCGGCAAGACATCGCGTCTCGTGCCTACGTATCTCATCTGAACATGAGAATCAGAGTTGTCGTAGTTCGACTAACTACGGGTTAAGGATGGCCATCTGAACATGGACTTACAAAAGAGGACACCAGCTGTGTCAAAGGAAAGTGGGCAATGTGTTCAACGTCCTAGCAGTAGGTGTCGCAGCTCGCTGAATCGAGTCTTAGGCAGTTACCTCTTTGCAATAGAACGAATTGACATGAAACAAGATCGGAGACGCATGGAAGGTCTAAAAGTGGGGAAGCTCTGCCCTAGAGTTGTCATGCAATATGGACCTATGTGTTAGGATTTACAGAGGGGAACATCTACCTAATGTTAGCATGCAAAGAATAAGGGAATTCTACCTATGTTATCATACAAAGGGTTCTACCTAATGGGTGCTACCTAAACGGAACAAAAGTCGACGGATGGAGCAAGGAGAGGAGCCACGGATAAGGGTAGATGGTGATGCCTAAGGCAATCGACTTACAAAAGGTAGATGGCGATGCATGAAGCAATCGAATTACAAGAGAAATGGCGATGCATGAAGCAATCGACTTACAAAGGGATGGATGAATACGTGCTGGTTCTGTTAAGTTTTGAAAATGATTACTCGACGTTGGATCGAGCTTTTGATCTTGTCTTGAAATGATTATCGAATGTTCGTTTTAATTCTTGTATTAACAGATGAATAAAGAATGAAAGAATAAACATTATACACTTCATGGGAGAGGGGTACATTTGTTATGAATGGGGATGGTTCATGACATTCAAACAATAAGAATATATGCCGCATACATCATACAAGTAGGCAACAGTTAATCAAACAAATCAGATAAGCAAACAGGTATGTAATCAAACCAAAGAATCAAAGAATGAAATAATGGAGCATTAAACAATGCATCGGAGGTATGAACATGTTAAACAATCAAGACATAATGAGCATGGATGAAAGAAACAAGTATAAAAGATGATAGATGAATCAGACAGATGAAAAGAAATGTACAAAAGGCTTCACTGAATAATTTAATCAGGAAATGAGGTAAGGATCAAATAAAATCAAGATACAAGGCCTCTAATACATGGCTTATGAGATGAACAAGGGAGGATCAAAAGATCTCTTCAATTTCCATAAGCAATCCCTAAGTCAAACATCGATCATAAAGAAGTCAACTGAAAATTCAAGTCAATTTTAAAAAATTCAAATAAATAGCAAATTAATCAGGAAAATCATGAAGAATTAAACTAAGTTAGGTGGGGTCAGGACATCATCATTCCCCAAAAAGATTTTAAAAATAATGAAAATTGGTAAGTGAATTAAATGGAACAACACAAAGGTCAAACCAAAAGTCAACTAACAAGACTAGGTCAAAAATATATCAAGAATAAATTAAAAATGGGAAATAAAATTCCAAAGAAAGGTCAGGTTGACCATAGGACAGTGGTCAACCTTCATCCCAAAAATCAAAAGCTAAAAAGAATTTTAAGTCATGAAAATAAAATCAATAAAAAAATGTATGCTAATATGAACCATTTAGAAAGAATAATTAAAATAAAATATTAACATTAAATAAATTCGAAAATAAAAATTAAATAAAATTAAATAATGCATCAAGAAAAGTGGAAAATATTTTTGGATATATTTATGGACAAAGAAAATATTTCAAAATAATTAAAATCAAAACAGAAATTAAAATGGAAATAAAAAATGAAAATAAAAAAGAAGGTGTATTGGTATTGATGGGCCCTGAAAGGGGGTGCTGAAAGCGAAATGCTCAAAGGCCCAGTCCAAGCAATATTAAATCAGCGTGACACAATTAAATAACATTTAATTTAAAAAACTCATGTAACATTCTATCAATCGGTCACAATATTTTAAAGCACTGAAAGACAAAATAGAATGTTACATGATGTTAACTCATGTAACATTCTATCAATCGGTCACAATATTTTGTCTTTTAGTGCTTTAAAATATTGTGACCGATTGATAGAATGTTACATGAGTTTTTTAAATTAAATGTTATTTAATTGTGTCACGCTGATTTAATATTGCTTGGACTGGGCCTTTGAGCATTTCGCTTTCAGCACCCCCTTTTAGGGCCCATCAATACCAATACACCTTCTTTTTTATTTTCATTTTTTATTTCCATTTTAATTTCTGTTTTGATTTTAATTATTTTGAAATATTTTCTTTGTCCATAAATATATCCAAAAATATTTTCCACTTTTCTTGATGCATTATTTAATTTTATTTAATTTTTATTTTCGAATTTATTTAATGTTAATATTTTATTTTAATTATTCTTTCTAAATGGTTCATATTAGCATACATTTTTTATTGATTTTATTTTTATGACTTAAAATTCTTTCTAGCTTTTGATTTTTGGGATGAAGGTTGACCACTGTCCTATGGTCAACCTGACCTTTTCTTGGAATTTTATTTCCCATTTTTAATTTATTCTTGATTTATTTTTGACCTAGTCTTGTTGGTTGACTTTTGGTTTGACCTTTGTGTTATTTCAATTAATTCACTTACCAATTTTCATTATTTTTAAAATCTTTTGGGGGGATGATGATGTCCTGACCCCACCTAACTTAGTTTAATTTTTCATGATTTTCCTGATTAATTTGCTATTTATTTGATTTTTTTTAAGTTGACTTGAATTTTCAGTTGACTTCTTTATGATCGATGTTTGACTTAGGGATTGCTTATGGAAATTGATAAACAAAACAGAATGGTAAAGAACACAAGCAATTGTTAACCCAGTTCGGTGCAACTCACCTACGTCTGGGGGCTACCAAGCCAAGAAGGAAATTCACTTTAATAGAATTAGTTGAAAGACTCTCCGTACACTTCAACAAGTTACAGTTTTTATCACCTAATCTCTACCCGTGCAATTTCTACCTAAGCACTCTTAGATATGAGAACCCACTCACTTCCCTTACAATCACACACCAGTGATTTTAAACAACAATCCCTTGTGAAAAGAAAATACTTTTCAATTACACACTCTTGATTTTACTTCACAGTTTCAATCAAGAAGACACACTCTTGATCTTGCTTCACAGCTTTGATCAAGAAGACACACACTCTTGCTTAACAGCTTTAGAGTGACAAATTACAACCATAAATCAGTCCAATTCAATCATCAATGGATGTCTTGAATGACCTACAAGTCTTACGATTAAACAGACACAAACCCTAGCTCTCTTTCTATATTTCGCTCAGTCTTGGTTGTGTATTCAAACAAGTTTTCTAAGTCCCTTTTTATAGAAGCATCCAGCTGGGCTTGGACATCTTGAAAACCCTAAATCTATTTTCCAATCAAATCTTTTTATAACAACTGTTTAGATCTCCTTGGAAAATAAGTAAATCTGGTTGTAATCCATGATTGAATGCGCCAGCTAGCCATATCTTCAATCATCCAAAGATTGCCATTAATTGTGCAATTACAAAACACCAGACATTCATACTGAATGTTCTGTGTATAGGATGCCATGACATCAGCTTTGACATCCTGGAAAAATTCTGCATAATCCAATAATTCCTTTTATAACTTCCAGCAGGTACAACCATATCAGATGCCATGACATTGTGTATGTCATCTGAACCAATCCTGCATGAACATGTCTTTCATTTAAGCTCCAACAGGTACATCCAATATCAGAAGCCTTGTCATTGTATGTGGCATTCTGAAACAATCCTGCATGCACAAGTTCTTAAACTCCAGTAGGTACATAGGATATCTCATGTTAAGACATCACACATAACATCTTGTGAACACTCTTTGTTTTAACAAAATTGCTGCCAACACTTAGAATCAACAGTAAGCATAGATGTATCAAACAACATAACTATGGAGATGGTGCAAGGAGGTTACCTAGTGGAAGTTATTCCACTGCTTCTTGGTAATGGAGAAGATAGAAGAGAATGATGCTGCCTCTTGGTGCTGCAACTTCAAGAACTTGTTGAGAAATGGAAACTAGCTTGAATGGCCTCTTTCTTACTTTGCTCGAAAATCACAATGCCTTGCCTTCAGATTAGGGTTTATGGCTTAAATATGTTGGGTCTAAGTGTCTTAATGGGTTGAAAAATGACTTGTTTTGGTTGTGAGCAAATGGTGCAATGTGAGGTGTAAAAGCAAGTTTCTTGTTTTGGCAAAATTTAAGTGAGTGGAAATAAGAGTGCATGGCCAAATGAGGTAAAAAACGTGGGTTGGTTTGCTTGGTCTGGCTGCAGCATGGCTTGGAATTCATTTCAAGATGGTGACTTTGTGGCCATGTATCTTAATGAGCAAGCCACCAAATGATGAGATGATGCAAACAGTGGAAAGATCTCATGGAGCATAGCATGTTTCATGTTGAGCACAAGTTGAAATGATGAATGGAAGAAGATGAAAAATAGGCCTCAAGTTAAGGTCTCAACATTGCAAAACTGTTGTGCCAGTTTGGCCTAAAATTTGCCTAGAAAATCAAGTCATGGTGCCCACTTTAGGTGAATGTATCTCTCAAACCATGGATCTAAATGAGATGATTCCAAAAGGAGGTGAAAGAGGACATGGCAAGGTATAATTGTTGTGAAGGAAGCATTTTCAATTGATGCCTTGAAGTGCAAGAAAACTGGCCAAGAAGTCTTGACAAACTTTAAAGATTTTGAGACTTAGAAATTTTTCTAAGTGTCCTAAAAATATGTCTCACTTTGACTAAGCATAACTTTCTCAATTTTAATCTAAATGGAACAAACTTTATATTTCTAGAAAGCTTGGAACAAGAGGAACAACTTTCATGTTGGAGAAAGTTTCAAATGGAGCTCTTATCTTGATGGAAATGGGCTTAAAGTGAGTGCAACAACCATGAAAACTTGCCCTAAATGGAAAGTCAACCATTTCCAAATTAAGTAACTTTTCCAATTCCTGATTAAATGATGAATCCATGATCCAACCTAGATCAAATTTCACATGTGGGCTCCCCTAGGCATGGATCTTGAGATTCCACTCTCAAAATGTCAGGAGTTGACTTTTCTGGCCCCACAGTTGACCTTTCCCAAACTGTCTGATCCTGATTCCAGTGATCAATTGAAGCACCTTTGGCTCAAATAAAAAGCTGTTTTTTTGTATGTATACCCTTGTGGATATATGGAGGGACATGGAAAAGAGTTTTACCCAAAGAATCAGAAATAAACTGATTTTATACCAAACCCTAGTTTTAAGGCAAAATGATCAAGAACTGATTGCACTGATTGCCAATGGATCTTTCTAAGATAATTGTGAGTCTTCTTAGGCCAAGATGCCTCTTATCATGACATGGATGAGCTTCTCTAATTCCAACCAAACATTGCTTGTTGCAGATAGCCATGAAACCCTAGTTTCCTGATTGAATCCAGATGAACACTCTGATAGCTCTGAATCCTTCACTGATGAACTGAGGACCATAATAAGATACTTGAAGCCCTCTGAGACCCTTGAGACTTGTATACTTAGAGAATGAAGTCTAATTCTCAATCTTGCTTTGTGTGGGCTCCTTCTATTAAGGAGTGATCAGTCAAAACCTGATTTCCATGTCACTAATGCAGTATGCAATGAGTATGACCTAGTATGATGCCAATGAAGTGTGAAACAAAATCCCATGATTTACAGGAAAAGTGAAGGGTAAATTTTGGGGTATTACAGCTTCCCCTATTCAATCAACTCGAAACCCGAAAGAAAGATAGCAACGACTTTCGCACTTTTGAGGTATCTATGGATTGAATCTAATAAAAGCCCGAAAATTTACACTGAAGTGAAAAATGAAGAATAAAGTAACAATGCCTGTCAGGATCGACAAAGAGGTGGTCTTGATATGAGTATCAACAAAGAATCCGTCTGGTACGGTGAGAGTCAGTCTGAACACCGAAAAAGAATGTTAGCTTGAATACCAAAATAAATGGTAACACAGAAATAACCATGGCCTGAATGCCGCTCGTCAATCTGAATGCTGGAAATGACTTCGATCTGAGCATCGGAAGATATGAGATTATCAAACATCGGTCTGAACATCGGGAAACTGGCCTGAGCGCCACTTCGGTCTGAATATCGGGAAATTGGCCTGAGTGCCACAAGTTACATCGACCTGAATGTCGGAAACTTCTTCGATCTGAACATCGGAAAACTGGCCTGAATGCCACTTCGGTCTGAATGCCACAAGTTGCGTCGACCTGAACGTCGGAAACTTCTTCGATCTGAACATCGGGAAACTGGCTTGAATGCCACTTCGGTCTGAATACCAGAAAAACTGGCCTGAATGTCACTTCGGTCTGAATACCGGAAACTTTCATGCCTGTCAGCATTGGCATAAATAGGGAAAATGATAGTTGAGGCGGCGCGTGGGCCAACGACCCCTGCTGGGAATAATAAAGGATAAATTATAAACAACCTTCAGTCTGAGTACTCGAAACAAATTTCTGGCTTATCACTTGGGATACCGAGAATGTCTTATACTTTACATGCGTATGTTTGAATTTTTCAATGGCGTAATGCTCCATGAAAATGGAAATGCTACGCGATTTGGGAGGATGCAATGCGATATGATTCTACTTGCAGGGATGCGAAATGCTAGATTAGAGAGAACGGCAAGCCGAGGCAAGGAATTCTGCTGGGGAAATGATCACAATCTTCTGGACCCTGGCAATGCTGTTGGAAATACACAACATAATGAATTCTGTGGGGAAATGACCAACCACACGGGGTTCTGGTAATAATAAAATCCTGAGACTATGACTGGGGAGAGAATGGCGCTGAAAGCTTGCTGCTGAGAAAAGCGACATTGGTTATGGCAACCACAATCTAGGAGAGAGACAACTCAGTAGGGGAAGCAAACACCGATATGGTACCGAGATTCTGCTTCAAGGAAAGAGACCATGGATCTAACGTCGAGATCATCGATCTGGCATCGAACTCTGAGGAGTAGCCGCTTCTGCTGGGAAGATACAATCTGGCACTGTCGACTCCATTGGGGATATACAGTCTGGCACTGTCGACTCTACTAGGGAGTGTATAGTCTAAAACACATGCTTGGGGAAGTACAGTAGTGAGAATCTCCTGGGGATTGAAGAATCCATGCTTGTGTATAGTCACACAAACAAAACAAGCACAAGGCAATATCATATATACAATAATATGCTCAAGTGAGCAAAAGGAAAATTGCATAAAAATAAACATGAGTTTAAGTGAGCAAAGGGCAATGACAAATGAATTAATGAGCAAGAAATTAAATTACATTAAAGTAAATCGCAAGAATTAAATGCTTGAATTAAAAGTTAGTAATTAGTAGTTAGTGTTAGTGTGCCATGAGGCAATTTAGCGCTATGTTAAGCAATCGTAAGTGGACTAATGTAGTAGTCACACCTATTTGAGGCCGATCAATAAAACTATAGGCAAACAAACACAAGTTAGAGATCATGACTAGTAAGCCAAGCACCACAACTTGCCATGCCAAAAGAAACGAAGAATGACCTTGTATGGATTTCAGGTTCTTTGCTTGACCCAGAAGCAACCTATCTTGGACATAAAGCAATTCACTTGATCTTTGATCAAGATGAATTTGATTTGGATCAAAGAAGGTTAATCCTCTCATATGTCAAGGCTAACCACAAATCATTAACTCATTGGTCAAAAGAAATAGAAGAAGATGAAGATGGAAATGGAATGTACAAAATGAAAATTCAAATGACATAACCAAAGCACATTGATCAAACATGAATGGAATCAACATCAATCAATGGTAAATATAAGTGAAATGAAGATTAGAAGTCAAGAAAGGTCAAACATATTTTTGGTATTTTTTGGAATTAAAATAATGCATAAAATAAAATGAACAAATAAAGGTCAAACTTCAAATCAACTTGGATAAGTCCAATTGGATCATCATAAGTTTAACATGGTCAAACAAGGTTTGACAAGTTTTCTCAACATTTTTTGAAAACAGAAACTAATTTTAAACAATTAAAAATGAAGAAAAATAACATAATTGGACTAAAATCTCAAATAAATCTCAAATCAATTAAGAAATTAATGAGAATATTTTTCATAGATTCATCATCATCCAAAGATGTTAAGAAAATATTTTTGGCATTTTTGGATATCAAATGGTATTTTAAATGAATTAAAAAAATCAGAAATGAATTAATTCACAAAAAAATATTAAATGGAATCACAAAAATAATTAAAAATCAATTTATGAAACTAGAATTTAAGAGAAAAGTTTTGCAATTGGTCCCATATTTTTGTGATTCCAAATAAAGAAGTTATGAATTTTTGAAAAGAATTGGAATAAAAGGAAATAAAACTGAAATTAATAAAATAAAAAAAAACCACAAGCGTCTGATCAGAGCTCATTAATTTACGCGGCTGATCAGAAGGCCAGGAAATGCACGCTCACCATGCACATGAGTCAAACGTGTGGTACCATGATTTAAATGAAGTCAAACAAAGTAATAGCCAAGATTAGATCTGGAGATCATCATCCAACGGCCAAGGTTTGAATGCGTGGGGACGGTGGTGGAAACCACCGTCTTCTCCGGTGAGAAGGCTCAGTCCGGCCACCAGTTGCAGGTTTTACAACCTCAACTATAACACACGATCTATACACCAAACGAAAGTTGGGGTTATGTACATCACCCCCGTGACCTTAGTTTTTGCTCAAGATTCTTATGGAAGAAGAAATCTGAGTTTGAAAAACTAGGTGTTCAATCTAAAGTTCCCCAATTCACAAAATTAAAGCCACCATTGGCTTGCCTCTCACATGAGGACTTCAGAAATGCAAACCAACACAAGAAATGCACAATAATTAGTGAGATTCAAAGCAAAACAGATGAGGTATAAACCTTTGTAGAGCAGCTTTTATGAGCACAATTCAACCAATCCTTTGCTTGCAGCTTGATCCTGATGCTTGGTATGAGAGCTAGGCTTAGGAATTAATGATGATAACCAACTGATGTTGTTGAAAATCACACTTGAAAATGAAAAGTGAAAATGCAAATTCCTTTGGTGAAAGGTTGGGGAATCAATTCAACAGGGATTCAGGCGCCTTCAAGTTGAGATTTAAGTGAGGTAATGCTTTCTATTTATAGATGGAGCTGATGCAAAGAGGTGGAAAACTCGTGTGCATGTGAAGTTGGGTCCTCCATGCATGGGCCTTGCAAGACCCTAATTTTGACCCTAAGATCCCTCATGGCATCATATCATTGCACATTGCATTTGCCTCAAAGATCATAGCATCTTGGCTCCTTAACCCTTAGGTTGGGATTTGTGTGAGTTAGTTTGGGACCACCAAGCATGCTTGAATTATATATTATTGCATTTATTATTTTGTTTACTAACCAAAATCACAAAAATATGTCACTAACTTTGTTTGTTTTGAAGCTTAAGCAGTCATGTGATCCAAGGCTCCTAGGAGGCCCCTATGCCCATTGAAGTGGCCAGATGAAAGTGAAAGCAAGCATGAAAATGGTTCCCAAAGATCTCAATCATCATATATTCCTCCCAAGTATCTTAATTTGTCAATTTGATCAAGATAAACCAAAGGGCTTGAGGATTGTTTCCCAAGGAAACCCTAATTCAATTGTGCATTGACTATGCCTTGCTCATGAAGCAACCTCAACCTATGATCAAATACAATCAAGGGAAGTTCTTTCATTCATAATTTTATGCATATATGAGCTTATGTGAGTGTCCTCAATCATTCATTCATTAAGATTTGAAGTTTGGACTTGAGAAGTTGATCAGTCAATTCATCTAATTATTTTGAAATCCACTGAGACATAACTTTTGATGTGTTTGTCAAATGGAGATGACCCCAAGAGAAACAATGTTCTTACGAACCATATGAGCAACTTTCATGTTCATCAAAAATCCATTTAAAACTTGGAAGGTTATCATTCATTTCAAAACATTATAGGTCATTTTGACTGAAACCCTAATTTTGGGTCAACTTCCCAAGGACATAACTCCTTCATTTTTCATGATTTTGAGGTGGTATTAAGTGCATTGGAAATTTTAAGATTTCTAATTCATTTGTTATGTTGGACAAAATTTTATAATCCTAAAAGAAAGACATGTTATAATACAAAACATTATAGGTCACTTTGGACCAAAGTCATTGAAATGTGAAAAAGTCCAACTTCAAGTGCCCATAACTTTCTCATCCAAAATCCAAATGATGCACAAATTAAGTCCAAATTTATTGCCTTGAAACAATCTACAACTTTTATGTTGGAGGTTTTGTCATTTGAGGCTTGCATCATTGAAACCGAAGGGCTTGAAGTTGGTCCATTTTGGCAAAATTCCCATATACATGTTTTGCACCTTGAACTTCATGACCAGTTTTCAATATTTTCCCAACTCCAAATGGATTTTTGTTAAACATAACATTTGTTCCTCATGTCAAGACCTTTCCAACCATTACCCACATGCGTATGTTTCAATTTTGCAAATGGCATTTTCGAAGAGGAGAAGTTTTGGTTTCAATTATGCATAACATGATAAAACTCCATGCACAAGCTTACACATTACAATCTGCACGTCCAATTTCATTTGGCTGATGTTTAGCACTCAATTGCCATTGCTTTTACGCCTCCCATGCGCCTGTACAGGCCCATGCATGGAGGACCCAACTTCACATGCACACGAGTTTCTTCATGCATTGCATCATCCTTGCCTATAAATAGAAGGCTTCATTCACTTCAAACTTCAACCTAAAGGCGCCTGAAGTTCTGCACATTTGAATCCCTAACCCTCACTCAAAGGAATTTTGATTTTTATCTCAATTTTTCAAGTTCAAATTTCAACTTCATTGGTTGATCTTTGAACTTCAATTCCTTAGCCTTGCTTCCTTGCTACCTCAAGAACAAGCTGCACTGAAGATTTGGATCAGATCATGCCATTGAAAGCTGCTCTTCAAAGGTTGACTCTCAAACTGTTTTCATTCGAATCTCTTTGGATTTTGAGCATTTCTTGTATTGGTTGGTACCTCTGAAGTCCTCATGTGAGAGGAAATTGGTTTGTGCTTTTAATTATATGAATTGAGCAAGTTCAGTTTGAACACCTTATTTTTCCATCTCAGATTTCTCCTCCTATGAGAGTCTTGAGCAAAAACTAAGGGCATAGGGGTGATGTACATCACCCCAGCTTTCGAATGATGTATGGATCGTGAATTATGGTGAATGTTTTGAAACCTGCAACTCTGGCCGGAACAGTGAGTCTCACCGGAGCAGACGGTGGTTTCCACCACCGTCCCCACGTGGATGAGTTCCTGGCCCTTGGATCTGGCTCTAGGGATCTAATCTTGGCCATGCATTGTTATGACTTATTTTAATGCTGAGTGTTTCGCTGTTGACCAAGCCTTACCATACGCGCGCGCTTTTGGCTCCTTGGATCAGCCACGTCAATTAATGAGTGCTGATCCGAGCGCTGTGGTTTTTTCCAATTTTTAATTTTTGTTTTAATTTTCTCTTATTCCAAATATTTTTTTAAATTCATAACTTCTTTATTTGGAATCACAAAAATATGGGACCAATTGCAAAAATTTTCTCTTGAATTCTAGTTTCTAAAAATGATTTTTAATTATTTTTATGATTCCGTTTAATATTTTTTGTGAATTATTTCTTTTCTGGTTATTTTTAATTCATTTAAAATACTTTTCAATATTCAAAAATGCCAAAAATATTTTCTTAACATCTTTGGATGATGATGAATCTATGAAAAATATTCTCATCAATTTCTTAGTTGATTTGAGATTTATTTGAGATTTTAGTTCAATTATGTTATATTTTCTTCATTTTTAATTGTTTAAAATTAGTTTCTGTTTTCAAAAAATGATGAAATTTTTTGTCAAACCTTGTTTGACCATGTTAGACTTATGATGATCCAATTGGACTTTTCCAAGTTGATTTGAATTTGATTTAAAGTTTGACCTTTATTTGTCTATTTTAATTCAAGTATTATTTTAATTCCAAAAAATACCAAAAATATTTTTATTGTTTCTTGACTTCTAAGCTTCATCTCACTTTTGTTTACCATTGATTGATGTTGATTCCATTCATATTTGGTCAATGTGTTTTGCTTATGTCATTTGAATTTCAATTATGTACATTCCATTTCTTCTTCTTCTTCTTCTTTTTCTTGTTGATCAATGAGTTAATGATTGGTGGTTAGCCTTGACATATGAGGGGCTTAACCTTCTTTGATCCAAATCAAATTCATCTTGATCAAAGATCAGGTGAATTGCTTTGCATTAGAGATAGCTTGCTTCTTGGTCAAGCAAAAAACCTAAATCCATACAAGATCATTCTTCTTTTCTTTTGGCATGGTAAGTTGTAGGGGCTTGGCTTACTAGCACTACGCCAAATAAGGGAAAAGAGGGCGCTTTTTTTGGCCTATAACAGCGCTTTAAAGCGCCCTCTAATCTGGCGCTGGCATAGGTAAAGACAACGCTTTTTTTCCTGGTGAAAGCGCTCTCTAAAGTGGCTCTTTAAGCCCTTTAAGGGCCACTTTAGAGGGCGCTTTTTAAAGAAAGCGCCCTCTAAAATGGAAACTTTTAAGGGTTTAGAGGGCGCTTTTACTGGAAAGCACCCTCTAAAGTGGAAACTTTTAAGGGTTTAGAGGGCGCTTTTACTGGAAAGCGCCCTCTAAAGTGGAAATTTAAAGGGTTTAGAGGGCACTTATTTTGGAAAGCGCCCTCTAAAGTGGGTGGTTATTTAAATTTTTTTTTTTAAAAAGCGCTATATTTTTTTATTTATTTAATTTAGACAACCTGTATATTGAAGCAGTACATCCAAAACTGTATAATTTGAAGCCCTTTTTCACACATTGCATTCAACAAGCCTTATATACAACAATCCATACATATACAACAATCCACTGATATATAATCGTTTAACTTCTAAAGATTCTAAATATACAACCAATTCATAACTTAAAAAGAAATAAAACTAAGTAGCAAAAGCATCTCTGAGATGTATGTTTTTTTTGCTAGCCGCAGTCTTCTTAGCAACAACCTCTTTTTGTTCAATATCAATAGCATGAACCTAAAATATCATAAAATTAGTTAGGTGAAGTATAAGATCAAGAATTAACATTTTCTATGCATAAATATCATATAATTGTGTTTATACCTTTTTTTTTATGCAACTGACTCGATTTGCTGTAATAAAAGCCACTTTACCTGTAATAAAGAAAACAATTAAAATCATTTGACCAGTACCTTTTTCACTAAGTTCTCTCTCTTTTCTTGGTTGGAATATGTTCTACATGTCTCTTAACAACACGGACGGTTGGATTGATCCAAATACCCTCATTATGATCATTTCTAATATATGAATCATTTGATATAATATTCTCATCTTGATCATTTCTGGTAAACGATTCAATCTCAACATCAATATCACCTTGATCTCCAGTGTTTTCATCAATTACTTTGTTGGAAAAAAGAACTATAGACCATTTCGTACTTTTCGGATCATTGACATAGAACACTTGTCTAGCTTGAGAGGCTAGAATAAAAGACTCGTCTTTGTATCACACCCTATTAAGATCCACTTGCAAAAATCCTGACTTATCCATTCGAATGTCGTTATTATTTTCAACCCACTTGCAACCAAATATAGGAATCTGAAACTTCTCATAATCAAACACCCAAATGCGCTCGATAACACCAAAATACGACAGATTTGCAAATTTGGGGTTTAAGTCCTTCACACTTGATATGTGCATTGCTTCAGCTACCACGGTGACACCACTATTCTGCATAGTACTTTTATCATCTTGTTCTTTGGTATAAAATGTGTATCCATTAATTGCGTATGCGCTATAAGAAAAAACATGGAAACTTGGACCATATGCTAAGCATCTCAACCTTTCTGTTATTGAAGCGGGATCTGAATAATACTTTGAATAAATATGATCCTTAAACCAAGGTATAAAACATCGATTGTGCTCTCGTACTATCCAATTTTCATTTCTATTGGGATTTAAACCTCGGAGAACATCCTTGTGAATTTCAACATACGGCTCAACCTCATTCTCATTGTGCAGAACATACAAATGCACTTGATCCCGTTCGACCCTTGATACTGCCACGATTTTATTTCCAATTAGATTTTTTCCTTCTTTCTTTTCGACAAGCTGAGACTTGGGGAGTCCGATTGACTGAACATTAGACAAATATTCAGTACAAAACTCAATCGCTTCTTCAACAATGTATCTTTCAACCATACAACCTTCTGGTCGACTTCGGTTCTTCACGTACCCTTTTAATATTTTCATATAACGTTCAACAGGGTACATCCATCTCATATAAGCTGGTCCACACAATTGTGTCTCTTTCACAAGATGAACAACTAGATGTACCATTATGTCAAAAAATGATGGAGGAAAAAACATTTCAAGCTCACACAAAGTAATAACGATTTCTTTTTGCAACATTGGCAAGATCGCAGGATCGATCACCTTACTGCAAATTGACTTGAAGAAAGAACACAACTTAGTTATAGAGCTTCTTACTTTTTCTGGAAGAATATAACGTATACCTATTGGGAGAAAATGTTCCATTATATCATGGCAATCATGGGTCTTTAAACTCTTTAACTTGAGGTCTTTCATAGACACAAGTCTTCTAATATCTGAAGAGTACCCTTCTGGAACTTTAACTTCACTTAGAAACTTACACAATGTTTTTTTCTCCTTTCTAGATAGAGTATAAGCAGCAGGCGGTAGATATATTCGTTTTCCTTTCTTCAAGGGTCCTAATTCAGTTCTTATTCCCATCGCTATCAAGTCCTTTCTTGCCTTAAGGCCATCCTTAGACTTTCCTTGTATATTGAGTAACGTGCCAATAACACTTTCAAATACATTTTTTTCAATATGCATAACATCAAGAAAATGTATCACATCCAAGGACTTCCAATACGGCAATTCAACAAAAAACTGACCTCTTCTTCCACCCACTTTTGACAAGTGTGTGGGCAAAAGGCTTGCCAAACTGAGTATCCAAATCTTTCACCTTTTCAAAAATTTGATCACCCGTCAATATAGGTGGAGCTCTGCCTTGTTCTGTCTCTCCATTGAACGCCTTTCTCCATCCACGGTAGTGATGATTTGAATTTAAGAATCTCCGATGACCGAGAAAGACATTCTTCTGACCAAACTCCAAGCGCTTCCAATCTGTTTTATCTTCACAAATAGGACACGCACATTGACCTTTTATGCTATACCCTGATAGATTTCCGTATGCTGGAAAACCATTAATTGTGCCAAACAACATCGCCCTCAAGTTGAAACTTTCTTTCCTATATCCATCATAAACCTCCACACCGGTCTCCCACAAAATCTTTAAATCTTCGATTAAGGGCTTCAAGTACACGTCTATGTCATTCCCTGGTTGTTTAGGTCCAGAAATCAACATAGACAACATCATGTACTTACGCTTCATACATAGCCATGGAGGTAGGTTATAAATCATAATAATCACAGGCCATGTACTGTGTGAGATACTCTGGATACCGTGTGGGTTCATTCCATCAGTAGATAATTCCAAGCGAAGGTTTCTTGATTCTTCTCCAAATTCAGGATAATCATTATCAATTTTCAACCACTGTGGTGAATCTGCCGGATGTCGATACTTTCCATCTATAATTCTTTCATCTGCATGCCAGGTCAAGTGTCTTGAATCGGTTTCACTACGAAACATGCGTCTAAATCTCGGAATAATACGAAAATACCACAAGACTTTTGCTGGAGACAACTTGTTCTTATATCGCGAGACACCGCATTTAGGACACTCATTTAACGATGCATACTCATTTCGAAACAAAACGCAATCGTTTGGACATGCATGTATCTTATCATAGCTCATGCCAATAGAGCACAACATCTTTTTGGTCTCATATGTTCGATTGGGAAGAACATTATCCTCAGGAAGCATATCTTTCAAAAGGGCTAATAACTCTGTGAAACTTTTATCCGACCATCCATTGCTCGCCTTTAAGTTGTACAACTTTAATACCGCAGACAATCTTGTGAATTTAGTGCAACCATCATACAAAGGTTTCTCTGAATCACTTACCAACCTCTCAAACATTTCGGGACAATCCTTAAGATCTTCTTCAAGTGCTTTTGCAATCTCTTCAACTCGATCACAATCGTATGTATCTGCGCCACTATAGTTTGAGGCATAGGTCGTACTATCCCCCGGTTCAACATTCTCGTTACTTTTCTCACCATGCAAATTCCAACATGTATAACTTCGATCAATTCCATGCCTCATTAGATGCGATGTCAACTGAACTGCGTCAACCCGTTTCCCATAACAACAACCCAAGCAAGGACATATCATTCTACTGGGGTCTTCGGCGTGCGCAACGGCAAACTTAACGAATTTTGATACCCCATTCTCGTACTCTCTCGACAATCGATTGGAAGACATCCATGTATTATCCATTACTAATTAGAATAAACAAAAAACAATTTCAGAAGAGAAACCAAAAATGGGATGAGACAAAACAATTTCGCTTTATTGAGTTAGTCTCTGTGCAGGGCATTCATGTCTCCATTTACTCTATCAAATAACATCCATACCTAAACTTCTTAAGTTACTAGCTACGCTATGTATGCTAGAATAAATACACTCATAAGCTGAATAGTATACCTTTGATTGGTAGAAGGTGTTTTAGATATTGCTGCCTGAATAGTCAAAAATTTGAAACTATTTTAGGGTTTTACAAAATGTTGTTAAACTACAATCTAAGCCGCGAAATCAAAGGTTTCTAATGTCTCTATAATGCAACCATAACCGAACCCTAACAACAGTCTTTGAATGTGATTCATAGCGATATCAAATTCAGCAATTTAAAAACCAACCGTCAATTGCCTAATAAACCCAAACTATTTAAATGACTATGAATATTGAAACTTTACAGGTCGAAACAAACGTAGCATAGACAACAATAACATAAAACTGAAATGGGGCAAAGCTAAAACAAAGAAATAATGCAAGTAATAATGTATGCTAGAATAAATACACTCATAAGCTGCATCGTGTACCTTTGATTGGTAGAAGGAGGAAACGTCGTAGATCTAACAGAGGTGGAAGGAGAACGCCTTAGAAGTAGCGAAAATCGTAGCAGTGAGAACCCTAACGTGAAAAAGAACGAAAATAACAGAGAGTGAAATAACAAAACGCGCAGTATGTTATAATTTTAATGTTTACTAAAGGGGACCTTAGAGGGTGCTTATGAAAGCGCTCTCTAAGGCTTTCCAGAAGCGCTTTATAAACTGGAAATGCACATGGACTTATAACAGCGCTTTTCTAAAAGCGCCATCTAAGGGTAACCTTAGAGGGCGCTTTCTAAAAAGCGCCATGTATTGTTGTCCCTCTATCTCCTCCTTATTTTTTCGCTTCACCTTAGAGGGCGCTTTATAACAAAAGCGCCCTCTAAAGTGCGCTGTCTATTGCTTCTTATTTTTTCGCTTCACTTTAGAGAGCGCTTTTGTAATAAAGCGCCCTCTAAGGTGCGTTGTCTATTCCAGTTTTTGGCGTAGTGTAGTCTTGGTCTATAACTTGTGTTTGTTGCCTATAGTTTTATTGGTCGGTCTCAGATAGGTGTGACTACTACATTAGTCCACTTACGATTGCTTAACATAGCGCTAAATTGCCTTATGGCACACTAACACTAACTACTAATTACTAACTTTTAATTCAAGCATTTAGTTCTTGCAATTTACTTTAATGCAATTTAATTTTCTTGCTCATTAATTCATTTGTCTTTGCCTTTTGCTCACTTGAGCTCATGTTTATGTTAATGCAATTTGCCTTTTGCTCACTTGAGCATATTATTGTGTATATACTATTGCCTTGTGCTTGTTTTATTTTGTTTGTGTGAACCCAATGCAAATGGAGAAAGGAATTAGATTTAGGACCTTACCTATGCTAAATGGAGTTTGAAGAGCAACTAGGCCTCATGCCTTTAGAATGCTAAAATTGTCAAAGAGCAACTAGGCCTCGTGCCTTTAGAATGCTTAATCTTGAAGATGACATTGAAAGCACCCCTAATTCTAAACTCATTTTTGTCCATTCTTTCTACTGCATTGTGGAACTTTTGATTTGTGTGTTCTTGTGATTGGGACCCCAAACTTGAGCTACTTAGAAGGACCATTGTCATGAGCATCCAAAATGAAAGATACAAAGCCAATTGGAAGATTTCTAGGAGCTTGATTGATTATTTGCTTGATTGCTTGAGTTATTTGCTTATTGCTTGCTAAGTCCAAAGGAAAGGAGCAACTTGGATCATCTTTGTGATCTCAAGAAGGGGACTCCAAGTGGTTTTATTTCTCTTCCCTCATCTTTGCATGTTTAGGACCTAGCCATTCTCTTCTTCTCTCCACTCTAACCCAAGCCAAACTTTTTGTGCAAACATTGACATTGCTTTCAAAAATTAGAAACCTAGGCACTATGCCTTTGATTTTTCAAACTCTTTTCATGATACTTATTTTGAATTGATTCTTAAGTCAACTTTGACCTTATTTTGTGAATACTTGTCATTTGTAAATACAACTCACTCAATTGTTTTGTGGTTCCAATGACCATTTGTGTTAAAACTTTTCATAAACATTAGCTATTAGGTTTGAGTTATCATAGAGGATGATATAATACTCACCTGTATCCTTAGTGATGGACCATAAGTCTTCCATGCTTATTATAGGGTTAACCCCTCACTAGCATGTTGAAGCTCTCCTCACATGGTGGATTTGTGGTTCTAGGTTGAGTTTTCTCCCGTTGATAACAAAAGACCTTAAGACTTTTGGCCAATCAATTCACCATCTTCTTTTGAGGTTTTTACCCCGAACTACGAGGTTTTGATCCTACCTTTTTAAGATGGTACGTAGGCAATGGGTTTATCCATTCAAACACAAAATTGTAAATAATTTGTATATTCTTTTCTCATCTCTCCAATCATGTTTGCACAAATATTTTCATAAATACCAACCTACCATACAACATTTGTAAAAAGGGCTTCCTTAGAGTACTAAGGATGTTTTGGATGCTTAAAACCTTCCCATTGCATAACCAACCCCCTTACCCAGATCTCTGACATTTTTATTAGTTTTTGATTTGATAAAACTTCTCGGTTTTTGTCTGCTTTCTAACCTTTCCTTTGGATAAATAGAAGTGTGGTGGCGACTCGAATTGTATGATTTACTTTTGATTTAGTCAATAAATATAAAGGTAATGAATACCCCGCTACATAAAAATGGCGACTCTGCTGGGGAATTTTGCCTAGTGGATTTTGCCTACTTTTTACCTTTGTTGTATTGTATGTTATATTTATCTTGTGACATATTTTTGTGCAAATTTGGGATGACTGTATTGTTTGTAATGTATGAATTGCTTGATATATCAATTTCTTGTGTGCTTGGTGGTCTTTTGTGATTTGAGTTCTATACCCGAACTCGAGTGCACTTATGATAGGAGAATGGCATAGTCTTGTTGACTTGTGTGGAGTTATTCCTTAGCAAGTTGACTTGCAAGCCCATTCACTTGGTGGAGGTTATGTTGGGATCAATAATGTCACACGAGTAGTCGTGGTTAGGCATTACTCTTTCCAATATATACCTTAGAAGCCAAGGACCTTAGATTACCTAGCCCATCTTGGCCTACTTTTAGGACGTAGTGCGAAGATCGTTCAAGTGTAAGATTTGATACGATTGTTACGCGATACTACACTCATAAGAGTCTCTCTTGAGAATATTTTTGGAATACGAGTAGTCGTTTATCCGATAATATTCGAAAGATGGGATGATGACTATGGGAACCTCTTGTAGAACATGATTGTCAGGTTTAACCATAGTACACTCCCTTTGGGTGGCTCTTAACCGAGACTCCATGCTCGTGACTTGCAACAAACCCTTGATTCGCGGTTGATCCGTTCTCGTATATCCTTAATATCAATGGAACTTGGGTCTTGATAAGGTGTAAACCATAATCCACCAAAATGGATGATTGATATTAAGGATGACTTGATCTATCCCGTTACCTTTGTGTAGTGTGCTTTGCTTGATCCTTGAGTGTGATTGTTGCATCCATGCATTCATGCATTCATACACATCCATATCATCAACAATGAGACAATTTTAAGGAACTTAAGAGGTCTATTTGCAAATTTTCAGACATGGATAAGCAAAGAAGGAATACGAAGAAGTACAGTTTCAGACAACCCGACTTGAAAGAGTTAAGGAGTTTGGCATTCTATGTATTAGATCCCTTAGAGTTCAAAGCTCGCCATGGAAAGCTTCTGTCTATTCTTGCTACTCAGGTGGATGAAGGTCTGATGAGTGTGTTGGTGCAGTTCTATGATCCCTTGTACCGTTGCTTCACTTTTCCGGATTTCCAGCTTTTGCCTACGCTTGAGGAGTATGCCTATATTATGGGTATACCTATCCTAGATCAGTTGCCATTTTGTGGCTTGGAGAGAGTTCCTTCTTCCCAAGAGATTGTTGATCTGTTACATATAGATGAATCTATTATTGGTGCTCATATGACTACCAAAGGTGGAATTCAAGGTCTCCCATCTGATTTCCTCATTGCTCAAGCTACTATGTTTGGGAAGCCCATGAGTGAGGATGCCTTTGAGGCCATATTTGTACTTCTCATCTATGGGCTAGTGTTATTCCCCAACATCGACAATTTCGTGGATGCGAACGCCATTAGGATTTTCTCTACTCTTAATCCCGTTCCTACTCTGTTGGGTGACACTTACTTCTCTTTGCATATGAGGAATGCAAAGGGTGGTGGTACCATTTTGTGTTGTTTGCCTCTTTTGTACAAGTGGTTTATTTCGCACTTGCCACAGACGCCCGCCTTCAAGGAGAACAAAGGATGTCTACGGTGGTCCACCTGACTTATGTCTCTCACTAATGATGATATCTTTTGGTATAACCGTGTGTATGATGGTGTGCAGATTATTGACTCTTGTGGTGAATTCTCCAATGTGCCTCTCCTTCATACATGTGGTGAGATTAACTACAACCCTGTTTTGGCACGCCGTCAGCTTGGGTTCCCCTTCAAGTATAAACCTAATAACATTTTGTTAGAAGGTGTATTCTTTCATGAGGGTAAAGATCCCCAAAACATGAAGGGAAGGATGGTCCGCGCTTGGTGTAAGATTCATAGGAAGGGAAGGAAAGAGCTTGGTCTGAAGAATTGTATTGCTTTGGAACCCTATACCTCGTGGGTGAGGAGGAGAGCTTCTGAGTATCGCATGCCCTATGACTACCCAAGACCTACACCTATGGTTATGGTTGAGCCTTCAAACCTCCCTGACCAAGGAGTAGAGGAGTTGAGAGATGAAGACCGTTCGCGTGCTTGGGTCCGTGAGCGAGAGGAGCTACTTCAGCAACTTAGAGATAAGGATGCTTTGATAGAGTTTCTGGAGCATCAAGTTATCAACGAGCCTGGCGATGTGGTTACTTCTCTTTCTCCTCAGTCATCTAGGTTTTGGAAGAGGAAGTACGATCGACTCGCCAAGGAGAAGGCAGATATGGAGGCAGCTTATGAGAGAGAGGTGAAGAGGCTTCGTGCAGCTTATCTCCCGGTCTCGAGAGCTTTGGACGATTGTTTTTAGGGTTCCATAGGATGTTCATTTTCCTTCTCTCTTGTATTGTATTTGGTTACCAAGACTGTACTTCTTTGGTGTAAAATTTTTTTTTCCAGATATTATTGATATGATTATTCCATTATATGTCTAAATGATTAATAATTTTCAAATATTTGCAAATAGATCTCTAAAGTTCCTCTGACTAAAATAATAAAATCATATGCACAAAAATTGCAAGCATCATGTGCATAAACAGGTTTTGTTCCAGGCTTCTTGATCAGTGGTCTAACTCTGTGTTCTTCATTTATTTTGAAGACAAGCTGACACACCGGTACTATACCAGAGCCAACTCATCAAAGCTAATGGATCACCTCGAGCAAGAAAATAGGGAACTCAAGGAGGAAGTGGCAAGATTGACTGCCCTGATGGAGTCATTCTTGGCCGCCCAAAGCCACTCTTCTCCAACGCCTTCAACTCCTCCCAAGAGGACGGTCATTTTAGAGGTTGCTTCCTCTACCGTGCCTGCTGCCAGTGCTCACTTTGCTCCGTCAGCTATGCCATCCGAGTTTCCCTGGGGGATGCCCGCCAATTTTGTTCCAGAGGGTCTCGCCCCTACATTTGCTTCTCTGCCGGCATCTAGCCCGGTCCTTGCTGTGCCACATCCAGTCGTGCATACTTTGCCGAGAGTTGATGACACCATTTACCACTCTGAGCCGTCTGAGGGCCTAGATGTGTACGAGAAACTTAAAACTCTTAGAGGGAAGGACCTCTTTGGAAAATCTGCTGTCGAGCTGTGTCTCGTGCCTAATGTCAAGATTCCTATCAAATTCAAAGTGCCTGACTTTGAAATGTACAAAGGAAACACTTTCCCACTCAGCCATCTTATGATGTATGCATGCAAGATGTCGACTCAGACGGACAACGATCAACTCCTGATCCACTACTTCCAGGACAGCCTGTCTGGTGCCGCCTTGAGATGGTACTTGGGCTTGGATAATGTGAATATTCGCTCCTTCAACGACCTTGGCGATGCTTTCGTCAAGCAGTATAAGTACAACGTTGATATGGCTCCCGATAGGGACCAACTGAGGGTTATGTCCCAAAAGGAGAAAGAAACATTCAAGGAGTACGCCCAGAGGTGGCGTGAATTAGCTGCACAGATTGTACCCCCGCTTGAAGAGAAAGAAATGACGAAGATCTTTCTCAAGACTTTAAGCTTTTTCTACTATGAGAGGATGATTTCTAGTGCTCCTTCTGACTTCACCGAAATGGTGAACATGGGAATGCGTTTAGAAGAAGGAGTCAGGGAAGGGAGCCTGACCAGAGAAGAAGGTTCTTCTGCCAATTGTTATGGGGCGTCTGCCAAGAAGAAAGATGGAGAGACACATGATGTGTCCTCCCATGTCAAACCAAGAAGACCCTCTGTGAAGAAAAAGACCGTGCGTCCCGCCAGTAACCAGCATCAGGTGGCTCATATAGCACCTACTTTCAGAGAGAATAAACATTATCAGCACCAGAACCAACAACAGCAACATCAACAGTATCAGCAGCAACATCATTGTCCTCAACAACAGGCCTACCAACCTCGAAACAACAATCAAACCAGCACTAGCTATGATATGAAGAAGGTCACTTTTGATCCTATTCCAATGACCTACGTTGAATTATATCCTTCACTGATTGAAAGGAAGTTGATCACTCTACGTGACCCACCTGCTGTACCTACCAACCCTCAGTGGTGGTACAAGCCCGAGCTTCACTGTGTTTATCATTTCGGTGCTCCCGGATATGATGTGGGGAACTGTTACCCTCTCAAGACCAAGGTTCAAGACCTTGTTAGAAGCAGTATCTTGTTTTTCGAGGACATATGTCCTAATGTTAAGAAGAACCTATTGCTCGAGCATGGGAAATCTACCGTTAACATGGTTCAGGATTGCCCTGGCAAGTACAAGGTCAGATATATCAGCCATATCAGAAAATCATTGGTCGAGATGCATAGACTGTTATGTGGATACAGTCATTATGAGCATGACCATGACAGTTGCCGTGTATGCATTGTCAATGAGAGAGGATATCGTCAAGTCAGGAAAGACATCCAAGAAATGCTGGATCAGGGTGTGATCGAGATACTTCAGAATCGTAATGAGGACAAAGTTAATGTTATATCCCCTGTATTTAGATTACCTGAGCCTGTTGTTGTCCGATATAATGGAAGCAAGCAGAAGGCCTCTCCGACTCTCATTATTAAGCCAGCTGGCCCTATTCCATACTCTTCCGACAAGGCTGTTCCCTATCGATATAATGAGGTTGCATTAGAAGATGGGAAGGAGGTTCCTCTACCCTTCACTTTTGTTACCAGTATTTCTGATGTTAGTGGTTTGACCCACACTGGTCGTGTTTTCTCGGCGCCGCATAAACCCCAGGTTGACACCAGAAGAGCTGATGTTGCTGATAGTGTCGCCCGTCCTGTGGGGAATTCTTCTTCTTCTCTGAATCCGGAACTTGTTGTTGATAGACCTGTCGTGACTGCTAGAGCTCATGTCCCTCTTATCCAGAATGGCATGTTAAGAGAGGACTCTGATGAGATACTGAGGCTCATCTTGAGGAGCGAATATAATGTTGTAGATCAGCTGCTACAAACTCCATCAAAGATATCAGTGTTGTCTTTGTTGATGAACTCTGAGCCACACCGTGAAGCTTTGCAGAAGGTGTTGGACGTGGCGTACGTGGATCACGACGTCACCATAGAACAGTTTGATAGCATTGTTGCAAACATTACTGCTTGTAACAACCTGAGCTTTTGCGATGTTGATCTTCCCGATGAGGGAAAAGACCGTAATTTGGCATTTCACATTTCAATGAATTGCAAGGATGATGTCTTGTCTAATGTGCTGGTAGATACAGGATCATCGCTGAATGTATTGCCAAAATCCACTCTGGCCAAACTTTCTTATCATGGGCCGCCCATGAGGCAGAGTGGAGTGGTTGTGAAGGTTTTTGATGGATCCAGGAAGACTGTGATTGGCGAGGTTGAGCTCCCAATCAAGATAGGACCTAGTGATTTCCAGATCACTTTCCAGATCATGGATATCCACCCATCATATAGTTGTTTGTTAGGCAGACCATGGATTCACGAGGCAGGCACCGTGACGTCCACCCTACACCAAAAGTTAAAGTTCGTCAAGAACAAGAAGTTGGTGGTGGTAGATGGAGAAAAGGCTCTCTTGGTAGGCCATTTGTCTTCATTTTCTTACATTGATGCTGAGGATGAGGTTGGGACTCCGTTCCAAGCCTTATCTATTGATGAGCCTTCTAAGAAAGGGACTTCTTCATTTGCGTCCTACAATGATGCGAAGTTGGCCATTGAGCATGGTGAAACTATTGGTTTAGGACAAATGATCAAGCTGGAAGACAATAAATCTCGGGCTGGCATATGGTACTCTTCAGGCACTTTCAACAAGCATGGGCTGTTTCAGAGTGGTGGTTTCATCCACACGGTCGAAGACCAAGAGGCTGCTGCTATTATGGAAGATGGTGTAGAGGAAGATTCTGGCAACTTTGTCATCCCTGGAGGAGTCTGCAATAATTGGGTCACTGTTGATGTTCCAACAATTGTCCATAAGTCCACGTAACGTTCATTTTTGTTTAAAAAACCATTCTCACATGCCAAAAGGAGAAGTGATGACATTCTTGGCCCATAAATACAATGATATTCATTCAATAAATACATGTTAAGTGTTTGTTTTTCCAAATTATTTTCACTTTTTTGCTTTTTTGCATGAAATTGGTGATCACATAAAACCCTAAAAAAGAGAATAAAATCAATGTTTTCATCTGCATAATGATTTGCCTTGTTTGAATTCTAAAATCTCTTTTATATCCAAAATCATTATGCAGGTTGATCAAACCCATTGAACATAATGATCCAACACCATCTCCTAACTTTGAGTTCCCTGTATTTGAGGCCGAAGAAGATGATGTTGAAGAGATTCCTGATGGGATTACCTGTCTTCTTGAGCACGAAGAGAAGATCATTCAGCCGCATCTTGAGAATCTGGAAACATTCAACTTGGGGTCTGAGGATTGTGTTAGTGAGGTGAAGATTGGGGCACTCCTGGAAGAGTCTGTAAAGAAGGGGTTGATTGAGTTGCTACGAGAATACGTCGACTCCTTTTCCTGGTCATTTGAAGACATGCCTGGTCTGGATACTGATATCGTGCAACATTTCCTGCCTTTAAATCTGAGTGCGTGCATGTAAAGCAGAAGCTCAGAAGAACTCATCCCGATATGGCAGTGAAGATTAAAGAAGAAGTTCAAAAGCAAATTGATGCGGGGTTTCTGGTGACTTCTACATATCCTCAAGTGGTGGCCAATATTATGCCCGTGCCTAAGAAATATGGAAAAGTCCGAATGTGTGTGGACTATATTGATATGTTGGTAGACAATACAGCTAAATTCAATGTCTTCTAATTTATGGATGGATTTTCCGGATATAACCAGATTAAAATGGCACCCGAGGATATGGAGAAGACAACATTCATCACACCTTGTGGAACATTCTGTTATCGAATGATGCCCTTTGGTTTGAAGAATGTCGGGACCACGTATCAACGAGCTATGACTACCTTGTTTCATGATATGATGCACAAGGAGATCGAGGTATATGTTAATGATATGATTGCAAATACGAGAACGGAAGTTGAACATGTAGTGCACTTGTTGAAGCTATTTCAGCGCTTGAGGAAGTACAAACTTCGTCTGAATCCTAACAAGTGTACATTTGGAGTCCATTCCGGCAAGTTATTGGGCTTTATTGTCAGTGAGAGAGGTATTGAAGTTGATTCTGACAAGGTCAAAGCAATAAAAGAGATGCCTGCGCCCAAAACTAAGAAGCAAGTCCGAGGTTTTCTTGGCCGCTTGAATTATATTTCCAGATTTATATCCCACATGACTGCCACATGTGCGCCAATTTTCAAGCTCCTCCAGAAAGATCAGTGTCATGATTGGACCGAGGATTTCTAGAAAGCCTTTGACAATATTAGAGAGTATCTGTCCGAGCCTCCGATTCTGTGTTCGCCCGTGGAAGGGAGACCCTTGATTATGTACTTGACAGTTCTTGAAGACTCTATGGGTTGTGTATTGGGTCAGCAAGATGAATCAGGGAAGAAAGAGTATGCCATCTACTATCTGAGTAAGAAGTTCACTAATTGTGAGTCTCGATACTCAATGCTTGAGAAAACATGATGTGCTTTAGCTTGGGATGCTAAGCGCTTACGCCAGTATATGTTGAATCATACGACTTGGTTTATATCCAAAATGGATCCAATCAAGTATATATTTGAGAAGCCTGCTTTAACTGGGAGGATTTCCCGTTGGCAGATGTTGTTGTCTGAGTATGATATTGAGTATCGAGCTTAGAAAGCTATTAAAGGTAGTATCTTGGCTGACCACATGGCACATCAACCAATTAAGGATTATCAGTCAGTTCAGTACGACTTCCCTGATGAGGAGATTCTGTATTTGAATATGAAATATTGCTATGACCCTACGCTTGATGAAGGGCCAGAGCCTGGTTCCCAATGGAGCATGGTGTTTGATGGCGCTGTAAATCAATATGGAAATGGTATTGCAACAGTGATTATTACTCCTCAGGGCACACATTTTCATTTTACAGCAAGGCTAAATTTCAAATGCACGAATAATATGGCGGAGTATGAGGCATGTATTATGGGTTTAAAAGAGTGTATCGATCTTAGGATCAAACATCTCGATGTTTATGGGGATTCGACCCTTGTTGTTAATCAGATTAAGGGTGAATGGGAGACGAATTAGCCTGGCCTCATCCCATACAGAGATTATGCGAGGAGGATTTCAACGTTCTTTACTGAAGTTGACTTCCATCATATTCCTCAAGATGAGAATCGGATGGCAGATAAGCTTGCTACGCTTGCTTCAATGATGGTGGTGAAATTCTGGAATGAACTTCCCAATATTACTGTGATGCGCTTGGATAGACCAGGTCACGTATTTGCAGTTGAAAAAGTGAAAGATGATAAGCCATGGTATTATGACATCAAGTGTTTCTTCAGAGTCAGATTGACCCGCTTGGGGCATCTGTTAAAGATAAGAAGACTTTGAGGAGATTATCAAGCAGTTTCTACCTCAATGGCAATATGCTGTATAAGAGGAATTTTGACATGGTTCTTCTCAGATGTGTGGATAGACACGAAGCAAACCTGTTGATGACCGAAGTCCATGAGGGTTCATTTAGTACTCATTCCAATGGACGTGCCATGGCAAAGAAGATGTTGAGAGCAAGCTACTATTGGCTGACAATGGAGTCTGATTGCTTCAAATATGTGAAGAAATGCCATAAGTGTCAGATTTATGCGGATAAGATTCATATTCCCCCGACACTTTTGAATGTGATTTCATCACCATGGCCTTTCTCTATGTGGGGAATTAACATGATTGGCATGATAGAGCCAAAAGCGTCCAACGGTCACAAGTTTATTCTCGTAGCAACTGGTTACTTCACTAAGTGGGTTGAAGCGGCATCATATGCCAATGTGACCAGGCAGGTGGTTGTGAAGTTTATCAAGAATCAACTCATATGCCGTTACGGTGTGCCTGACAAGATCATTACTGATAATGGATCTAACTTGAATAACAAGATGATGAAAGAGCTGTGTAGCGAGTTCAAGATTGCACATGATAATTCTTCTCCTTATAGACCCAAGATGAATGGGGTTGTTGAAGCTGCTAACAAGAACATCAAGAAGATTATCCAAAAGATGGTTGTTACGTACAAAGATTGGCATGAGATGCTGCCATTTGCTTTGCATGGTTATCGTACATTTGTCTACACCTCAACAGGGAAACCCCTTTCTCCCTTCTATATGGCATGGAGGTTGTGCTACCCGTGGAGGTTGAGAACCCATCAATGAGAGTCTTGATGGAAGCCAAGTTGACTAAGGCTGAATGGGTTCAGAGTCGTTATGACCAGCTGAATTTAATTGAAGAGAAGAGGTTGACTGCCATGTGTCATGGTCAGTTATATCAGAAGAGGATGAAGAAAGCCTTTGATAAGAAGGTCAAGCCTCGTGTGTTTCGAGAAGGTGACCTCGTGCTCAAGAAAGTCTTATCTTTCGCGCCCGATTCCAGGGGCAAGTTGACTCCAAACTATGAAGGTCCATATGTTGTTAAGAGAGCCTTTTCAGGCGGTGCTTTGATACTTACAACTATGGATGGGGAGGATTTCACTCGTCCTGTGAATTCAGATGCAATCAAGAAATACTTTGCCTAAAATAAAAACAGGATAGCTCGCTAAGTTGAAAACCCGAAAGGGCGGCTTAGGCAAAAATGAGCGTCTCGGTGGATTGAAAACCCGAAAGGGCGATCCAAGCAAAAGTTAGAGACATGAAAAAAAATGAATATATATCCCGCTAGATTGAGTACCTCACCCTGGGACAATCTAGGCATAAATTAGGGATTTGGCAAGTAACTGCATCCTGACAAGACTTTGTTCTACAAGCTATCATCTATCAAAGATTCTCGCTCAATCATCGTCAACTGAAGCTTCAAATACATTGGATTCAGAGTTGGTGGAGAAATGGTCATTATGTTCAATGTAGCCTTTTTCCAATATATATCACCAATTTCAATTTTGTAAAGATCTATGGAGTCTTGCCATTTGCAGACTACCATTCCATCAAATAAATTTGAGCCTTTATCCAATTCTTTGCACTCTTATTTGTTTCTGTTTTACAAATATTTGCATGTTTTAATTGATAAATATCATTATTTTAAATAAATAAAGTTTTTATAAATTGTTTTTAAACAAAGTGAACATTCGCATTGACTGAAAGGATGAAATGGAACGTCTTCAGTGCTCTCCCAAGGATAGTATGATCTCTAAAAGGTAAGACACTTGTTAATATTCCTAACATATTTATATCCTCTTCATCATCTTTCAGGTTGTCTCCTCAGTGAGTGCGGAGAGGTAATACACCACCAAATTCCCCAAAGTGTCTGGAGGTTTGGTCTCAGTCTTCTACCTCCCCAGTGGGTCTGGATCTAGCATCTGTGTTTTATCAAATATATGGTTGTCATCCCTTGTGTGGAATGACCTAAAATCCCTTATAGATTGATAAATTGACATGTTGTCTTTTTCGAGGAAGTTGGTATTCCCTCATTCAGATTGGAAATCTCCCGCAGAGTGAGCAGGAAATCCCAGCATGAGTGGAATCTTTCAATAAGTTGGTTTGTAGCTTATTCCCAATGGATTCGCATACATTGATATCCAGCAGGTTTGCCTCCTGTTCATCCTCAGCAGGGTTGCTCCCATTAGACTTCCCCATTTTGGTCACCAGCAGGTTATCTCCAGTTGATCGCATACAGGTTGTCCCCATATCAGTTATCAGTAGTTGTTCCCCAATGGAGTTTCCTGATCAAAACCTGAAAGTTGTTACTTCCTCCTTCTCGGATAGTTTCCTCCTAGCATAGCGGGGATGAAATTGTTTATTTCCTATCCCCAACGGAGCAGTGTTTCTCTTCTCCTCGGCAGAGAATGTTTCTCCAGCAGTATGAGGAATTGTGATGGTTTTTAGAACTTTTGTTCGGTGGTTATCCCCCACAGAGTTTCATTTCTTTCCTGGGTTTCTCCCCAATAGAATTACTCCTACGGTGGATCTTACTCGTGTTAAGCTCCCTAGTGGTGATTCAGTAGCTTCCCCAGCTAAGGCTTTACCTGATTTTAGTTTGGCGTTGGAACTTCTGAGGAAGATGTGTTGTCTTCTTCCCCGGCGGAGTGACGAGTTCTCCTTCTCCACAGCAGAGATGTTTCCTTCCGTTGTTAGAAGTGAATGTTGTTTTGATGTGCTTCTGTTTAGTGGTTGTTCCCCACAGAATTCCACATCACCCCCTGATAAGATCCCCAGTAGAGTTCTTCTATGATCGATCTTATCCATGTCTCTGTGTACTGTGGGAAGATCCCCAATTTTGGTGGTTATGATCCTGCTTGTTCCCCTAGCAGTGGTCTTTGTCCCTGACAGCGTTCTTGCTCGATCCTTAGCGGTGATTGATTTTTTCCTGATATCTGTTGCCCCCACCAGATTGGATTTCACCTGTGGGCCTAGCTTGGCTTTCTCTTTTGAGATGTTGTACCGGATGTCTGTGCATTGATTCTTGGACCTGTTTGTGTTAGATATGTCTGTTTGTCAGCATTAATCATACATAAACCACGCATAGACATGCATAATCATAACATTCAGATATTCATGTTGCATTCTTTTCCATATATCTTTGTTTGTTATCTCCTGCTATTTGGTGATACACATTTCCCCAAGCAGATGATTATGTCTGATCTCTCCATATAGAGTCAGCCCCTTAGGCAGAAAGTGTATATTCTTTCTTCCATGTTCTCCACTGAGTTATGCCCTCGTGGATGATTATTATTTCGGTTTCCTCTCTAAATATGTATTGGGATGGAATTACTTCCCTGAGTTATATCCTCATTGGGTTGAGTCTTGTTTCTTTGTGTCTCTCTAGTTTGTTCCTAGATTGACTCTTTTCTTGTTATTTCCCACGCTTCCCTGTGGTTCAGGTGATCAATTACTCAATAAACAACAATTGTTCATTCTCTCCCCATCGGATGTTGTGGCCTTCTACCCAGTAACCGATAGTTGTAAGTCCTATCTTTGTGGTTTTCTACCCAGTAACCGGTAGTTGTAAACCCCTATTTTGTCCCCTTGCAGAGTTAATCCCTGACTTTATTCATCCTAACCGATGACGGATACTCTCTTCTGTGGTTTTCTACCTAGTAACCGGCAGATGTAATCCCCTCTTTGTTGGTTATCTTTATCCAAGATTCGGTATTGATATTCCTCAGTTTTAGTATACCACCCGGTAACCGGTGATATATCTCTTAGATAATTGCTCTAATTAAGCAATTTATCCCCAGCGAGTCATCTTTCATTTACCCTTGTTTGGTAATGATTGTTTATCCCCTTTGATTGGTCATCATTTTATACTCAGTAGCCGGTATCCCGATGTCCTTTCTTTTCGATTGATTTATCCTTTATTAAACCCAGTAACCAGTTGTGGATAATCTTCCATGCGAGTATGTTATCTACGTTATGACGGTAATAGATAATATATCTCATGCGCTCTGCAGTCGAAGTCTTTTTCTTCCCCAGTTGAGTAAGATTTGTATTTCCTTATGGAATCGAATGTCCATCCTATAATCAAGTTCGCTTTTTCAGCCCTCCTTTCGGATGATGAGTGTCTTGGATATATTCCCCAATTCACGCCTGGTTGGTCCCCTATTATATGCTCAGTAACCGGTATCCCTGGTGTTCCTTCCTTCTGCTCCCTATTACGACTTTTTGTCCCCTGTGGAGTCAGATTTTCCTGAGTTGGAATATACCTTTTTTAAGTCTCCCTCAGATGTTTTTAGATGATTGATATCTCTCACCCTGATACCTGTCTTAGATATTCTTTCTCCCCGAGCGTGTTGTTCTTTCAACCTTATACCGGTGTTTCGAGCCCACGTATCTTTGAGCTTATTACCCAGTAACCGGTAATACCTCGTTTGCTTCTTCCTCAGCCGAGTCCTTTATGGATATTCCCAACCTGAGTCCGGATTTTTATCCGAAGTATCCTTCGTGGATAGTTTGTTGTACTGGCATATTCCCCAATACATGCATCTTTGCGTCAGCTCGAGTTTTTCCATTGATTTATTTTCATGGTATCCTTTCGTGTCTCTCAGCAAGTTCAAGTCGTGACCTGCTCACGCATTCTCCCTTTATTCCCCAGTAAAGTCCCCAGAGTCTCTGTCTCCCTAGTGAGTGTATTACTCCTTTGGATTTTCAGTTTCTCCTGATTTATTCTTTTCCTTTGCTGACATATATCCCCACAGAGTATTAACTTTTGCATACATACATTTGTATCATGAGGTCTCTTAGGGACCAAAATTCGTCTCTTAGTTATTATTTAAGCCCATTCTACCTCGTCGAGACGAAGATTTTAACCTTCATATCTCCGGCTAGAATGACCTTAAATAGGGGCATCTGTAAGACCCTAATTTTGGCCCTAAGATCCCTCATGGCACCATATCATTGCTCATTGCATTTGCCTCAAGGATCATAGCATCTTGGCTCCTTAACCTTTGGGTTAGGACTTGTGTGAGTTGGTTTGAGACCACCAAGCATGCTTGAATTGTATATTATTGCTCTTCTCATTTTTGTTTACTAACCAAAGGCACAAAAATATGTCACTAACTTTGTTTGTTTTGAAGCTCAAGCAGTCTTTGATCTAAGGCTCCTATGAGGCCCATAAGCCCAATGCAATGGTCAGATGAAGATGAAAACAAGCACGATAAGGGTTCCCAATGCTCTCAATCATCATATATGCCTCCCAAGTATCTCAATTTGTCAATTTGATCAAGATAAACCAAAGGGCTTGAGGATTGTTTCCCAAAGAAACCCTAATCCATCTGTGCATTGACTGTGCCTTGCTCATGAAGCAACCTCAACCCATGATCAAATACAATTAAGGGAAGTTATTTCATTCAGAATTTTGTGCATATATGAGCCCATGTGAGTGTCCTCAATCATTCATTCATCAAGATTTGAAGTTTGGACTTGAGAAGTTGATCAGTCAATTCATCTGACTATTTTGAAATCCACTGAGACCTAACTTTTGATTTGTTTGTCAAATGAAGATGACCCCAAGAGAAAAAATGTTCTTAGTAACCATATTAACAACTTTAATGTTCATCAAAATTTCATTTGAAACTTGGAAGGTCATCATTCATTTCAAAACATTATAGGTCATTTTGACTGAAACCCTAATTTTAGGTCAACTTCCCAAGGACCTAACTCACTCATTTTTTATGATTTTTAGGTGGGACCAAATGAATTGGAAATTTTAGGATGTCCACTTAAATATTTATGTTGGATAAAATTTCATAATCCTAAAAGAAACATATGTGATAATACAAAACATTATAGGTCACTTTGGACCAAAGTCATTGAAATGTGAAAAAGTCCAACTTCAAGTGCCCATAACTTTCTCATCAAAAATCAAAATGATGCAAAATTTAAGTCAAACTTTATTGTCTTGAAACTATATACAACTTTCATGTTGAAGGTTTTGTCATTTGAGGCTTTCATAATTGAAACATAAGGGCTTGAAGTTGGTCCATTTTGTCAAAATTTCCATATACATGTTTTGTACATTGAACTTCATGGCCTTTTTTCAATATTTTCCTAACTCCAAATGGATTTTTGTTCAACATAACATTTGTTACTTATGTCAAGATCTTTCCAACCATTACCCACATGCCTATGTTTCAATTTTGCAAATGACATTTTCGAAGAGGAGAAGTTTTGGGTTCAATTATGCATAACATGTGAAATCTTCTTGCACACCACATTGCCTTGCCCTTTGCACGTCCAAATTCATTTGTTTCATCATCAGTATGCAAAACCAATTGAGTTTGGGCCTCACATGCACCTGTACAGGCCCATGCATGGAGGACCCAAGCTCATGCACAAACGGATATTTCATGCATTGCATCACCCTTGGCTATAAATAGAAGGCTTCATTCACTTCAAACTTCAACCTAAAGGCGCCTGAAGCTCTCCACATTTGAATCCCTAACCTTCACTCAAAGGAATTTTGATTTTTCTCTCAAATTTTCAAGCTCAGATTTCAACTTCATCGGTTGATCTCTGAACTTCAATTCCTTAGCCTTGCTTCCTTACCACTTCAAGAACAAGCTACACTAAAGAATTGGATCAGATCATGCCATTGAAAGTTGCACTTCAAAGGTTTATATGCAAACTATTTTGATTCAAATCTCTTTGGATATTGATCATTTTTTGTGTTGGTTGGTACCTCTGAAGTCCTCATGTATGAGGCAATTGATTTGTGCTTTTACTTTTGTGAATTGAGCAAACTCAGATTGAACACCTCATTATTCCATCTCAGATTTCTCTCTCTATAGGGATCTTGAGTGGAAATTAAGGTTACAGGGTTGATGTACATCACCCCATCTTTCTAATGATGTATAGATCGTGTATTATGGTGAAGGTTTGAAAACCTGTAATTCTGGCGGGAACAGTGAAGTTCACCGGAGAAGACGGTGGTTTCCACCACCGTCCCCACGTGAATGAGTTCCTGGCCATTGGATCCATGTTCTCTGATCTAATCTGGACTCTTGGTTTGATTGACTTTATTTAATGCCATATGTGATGCTGTTGACCAGAGTGTACCATGCGCGCGCGTTTCTCAGCCTTTAGATGCGCCACGTCAATTAGTGAACCAAGATCCAAGCGCTGTGGATTTTTGCTATTTTCTTAATTTTCATTTTATTTTCTTTTATTCCAATTATTTTTAAAAATTCATAACTTCTTTATTTGAAATCTCAAAAATATGGGAACAATTGCAAAAAATTTCTCTTAAATTCTAGTTTCTAAAAATGATTTTTAATAGTTTTTGTGATTCCATTTAATATTTTTTGTGAATCATTTCATTTCTGGTTATTTTTAATTCATTTAAAATACTTTTCAATATTCAAAAATGCCAAAAATATTTTCTTAACATCTTTGGATGATGATGAATCTATGAAAAATATTCTCATCAATTTCTTAATTGATTTGAGATTTATTTGAGATTTTAGTTCAATTATGTTATTTTTCTTCATTTTTAATTGTTTAAAATTAGTTTCTGTATTCAAAAAATGATGAAAATTTTTGTCAAACCTTGTTTGACCACGTTAGACTTATGATGATCCAATTGGACTTTTCCAAGTTGATTTAAATTGGATTTGAAGTTTGAAATTTATTTGTTTATTTTAATTCAAGTATTATTCTAATTCCAAAAAATACCAAAAATATTTTTATTGTTTCTTGACTTCTAAGCTTCATCTCACTTCTGTTTACCATTGATTGATGTTGATTCCATTCATATTTTGTCAATGTGTGTTGGTTATGTGATTTGAATTTCAATTATGTACATTCCATTTCCATCTTCTTCTTCTTCTTCTTTTTCCTTTTGACCAATGAGTTAATGGTTGGTGGTTAGCCTTGACATATGAGGGGCTTAATCTTCTTTGATCCAAATCAAATTCATCTTGATCAAAGACCAAGTGAATTGCTTTGCATTAGAGATAGGTTGCTTCTTGGTCAAGCAAAAAACCTAAATCCATACAAGGTCATTCTTCTTTTCTTTTGGCATGGCAAGTTGTAGGAGCTTGGCTTACTAGTCATGGTCTCTAACTTATGTTTGTTTGCCTATAGTTTTATTGACCGGCCTCAAATAGGTGAGACTACTACATTAGTCCACTTACAATTGCTTAACATAGCGCAAAATTATCTTATGGCACACTAACACTAACTACTAATCACTAACTTTTAATTCAAGCATTTAATTCTTGCAATTTACTTTAATGCAATTTAATTTCTTGCTCATTAATTCATTTGCCTTTTCTCTTTTCTCACTTGAGCTTATGTTTATGCTTATGCAATTTGCCTTTTGCTCACTTGAGCACATTATTGTGTATATACTATTGTCTTGTGCTTGTTTTGTTTTTGTTTTTGTGAACCCAATGCAAATGGAGAAAGGACATAGATTTAGGACCTTACCTATGCTAATGGAGTTTCAAGAGCAACTAGGCCTCATGTCTTTAGAATTCTAAATATGTTGAAGAGCAACTAGGCCTCATGCCTTTAAAATGCTTAATCTTGAAGATGACATTGAAATGACCCCTAATTCCAAACTCACTCTTGTCCATTCTTTTATTGCATTGTGGAACTTTTTGATTTGTGTGTTCTTGTGTGATAGGGATCCCAAACTTGAGCCAGTTAGAAGAACCATTGTCATGAGCATCCAAGATAAGAGATACAAAAGCCAATTGGAAGATTCCTAGGACCTTGATTGATTGTTTGCTTGATTGCTAGAGTTATTTTCTTATTGATTACTAAGTCCAAAGGAAAGGAGCAACTTGGATCATCTTTATGATCTCAAGAAGGGAACTCCATGTGGTTTTATTTCTCTTCCCTCATCTTTGAATGTTTAGGACCTAGCCCTTCTCTTCCTCTCCCCACTCTAACCCAAGCCAAACTTTTTGTGCAAACATTAGCACTGTTTTCAAAATTAGAAACCTAGGCACTATACCTTTGATTTTTCAAACTCTTTTCACAACACTTATTTTGAATTGAATCTTAAGTCAACTTTGACTCTATTTTTTGTGAATACTTTTCATTTGTAAATACAACTCACTCAAATTGTTTTTTATGGTTCCAATGACCATCTGTGTTAAAGCTTTTCATAAACATTATCTATTAGGTTTGAGTTATCATAGAGGTTGATATAATACTCACCTGTATCCTTAGTGATGGACTATAAGTCTTCCATGCTTATTATAGGGTTAACCCCTCACTAGCATGTTGAAGCTCTCCTCACATGGTGGATTTGTGGTTTTGGGTTGAGTTTTCTCCCTTTGATAACAAAAGACCTTAAGGCTTTTGGCCAATCAATTCACCAACTTCTTTTGAGATTTTTACCCCAAACTACGAGGTTTTGATCCTACCTTTTTAAGATGGTACGTAGGCAATGGGTTTATCCATTCAAACACAAAATTGTAAATAACTTGTATATTCTCTTCTCATCTCCCCAATCATGTTTGCACAAATATTTTCACAAATACCAACCTACCATACAACATTTGTAAAAAGGGCTCCCTTAGAGTACTAAGGATGTTTTGGGTGCTTAAAACCTTCCCATTGCATAACCAACCCCCTTACCCAGACCTCTGACATTTTTATTAGTTTTTGATTTGATAAAACTTCTCGGTTTTTGTTCTCTTTCTAACCTTTCCTTTGGATAAATAGAAGTGTGGTGGCGACTCGAATTGTATGATTTACTTTTGATTTAGTCAATAAATCTAAAGGTAACGAATACCCTGCTACAAACACCAATCAGACACCTGGCATAAACTTGTTCATGCAAATGATGCATGAAATGCAATGCTTGATTATTTTTATTTTCAAGGAGCTTACTATATCATTTGCAAATATATATATTAAATGACAATTGCAACAATTTGATATGACCAAAAATCTCTTTTCATTTATATAAATTGGAAGGATTACACTGAGTACAATTTCAGAAACCAAAAATAAAAGATACAAGGGAAAAGGAGATTAGTCATCCTAAGGATCCCTAACAATGGTGTCAGAAGATCTGGCTGAAGGCGTGTACTTCCTTCGAATGCGACGAATCTCAGTCTCGAAAGAAGCCTTCATCTGGGTCTTCTTGAGGACAAGATGGTCAACAATCTTCTTCCAAGCAACGGAAGGCTGGGGCATGCTAGAAGATGAAACCTCTGGCACTCTCTGTCTCTTCGTCACTCGGTCTTCAAGTAGCTCAGTCAGTGCATCTTTGTCTTTGGACTCCAGCTGCAACTCTTCATGCTTCTTGCTTAAAGCATGGAAACACTCTTCCCACATATCCTTCTCTTGCTTCATCTTGACGAGCGCATCTTCCAACTCCTCTACATCTTGGTTAGGGAGAATTAATGGCTCAACCACAACCATAGACATCGGTCTTTCACATGGATAAGGTATCTTCAACTCCAAAGCTCTCTTCTTCACCCAAAGAGTGTAAGCTTCCAAAGCTACACAATTGCGCGGACCAAGCTCGGATCTTCCTTTCCTATGCACATTATGCCAAGCATGCACAATCTTCTGCTTCAAATGTTGGGGATCTTTATCCTCTTGATAGAAAAGACCTTCTAACAAAGTGTTATTAGGTTTATCTCTCAAGGGGAACCCAAGTTGACGACGAGCCAAAGCAGGGTTGTAGCTAATTCCTCCTTGTGTACCAATTAGAGGCACATTAGAGAATTCACCACAACTATCAATAATATCCAAATTGGTTAAAGATGGGCCATACCAAACTATATCATCATTAATGAGAGACATAAGTCTCAAAGACCACCTTAGACATTGTTTGTTCTCCATAAAAGCAGGTGTCTGAGGCAAGTGCGAAATAAACCACTTACAGAAGAGGAATGCAACAGACAATCGTTCCACCACCTTTAGAATTCCTTAGATGCAAAGAGAATTACATATCACCTAAAAAAGTAGGCACAAGATTCCCAATCAAGAAAAGTCTAATGGCGTTAACATCAACAAAATCGTCAATGTTAGGGAACAAAGCTAATCCATAGATGAGCAACACAAAGATAGCTTCAAAAGCGTCCATACTACCAGCTAGAGCAAAAGTGGTAGCTTCCTTGATGAGGAAAACAGATGGAAACCCAAATAACCCTCCTTTCTTCACCCAATGAGCCTCTATCTCAAACTTCTTCAAGTGAAGAGCTTCAGCGATAATACTAGACCGGGGAATCTCCTCCAATCCACTAAAAGGTACTCTACTAGTAACAGGTATCCCCAAAAGATGAGAATACTCCTCTAAGGTAGGAAAAAGATGAAAATCTGGGAAAGTGAAAAAATGGTAGAGAGGATCATAGAATTTCACCAACACACTCAACAATCCTTCAACTACATCAGCCGATAAGATGGAAAGAAGCTTCCCATAATGTTGTTTGAAGTCCAAGGGATCTAACACAAAAGATGCTAGCTTCCTTAACTCTTTTAAGTCGGGACATCTGAAATTGTACTTCTTAGTGTTCCTTTGTCTATAATCCATGGTCTGAAATTTTTTGCAAATGATACCTTAGTTCCTTGAAATTTTGTGTGATGACCACCAAGCACAACAAGCAGATTATGTCACACATACACATATACAAACATCATATATATCCAAATATATTTACCCAAAAAGTAGGCTAAACCCACTGGAGACTACTCCCCAGCAGAGTCGCCACTTAATTTCTGTAGTGGAAAATTCATGATCATTAAGCTATTGATAAGATAAAGACCGATTAATAAGAGTCGCCATCGCGCTTTTATTGTTTCCAAGGGAAAAGGGAAAAAGTACGAAGAAAACCCAATAAGTTAGAAGTTTTCAAATAAAAACTAATAAAACTCAGAGATCACATGTAAGGGGGTTGGCTACACAAAGGGAAGGTGTTAGCGCCCAAAGTGTCCTAGGTACTCCTAGGGAGCCCTTTTGTGTGCATATGTATTTTCTATAAAGTGATGTTTACAAACAAATAGAATGGGGGATGAGAAAAGAATTCATTAATTATATTTTTGTGTTTGACAAGACCTTCGGACTTGTGCCTACGTACCAACATAAAAATGAGGGATCAAAACCTCGTAGTTCGTGCTATAAATTTCAAAGTGAGTATGTTGGTTTTAACAAAAATTGAGCTTGTAAGGCACAAAGGCCTAAAATGGCTTGAATGGGTTAGTTCTTTTTGGCTTTTTGAAAGTTTAAGTCAAGTATGATTAAGTTTATTTACAGGTTTGATTTAAGAAAATAAGTTTGAAAATGCAATGGCATAAGGCCAAAGTTTCTATCTGTTTTTGAAAGTGGTCAAAGTTTAGAACAAAAGGAGTTGACACAAAGAAGATTTTAAAATTGGAGGGAGAGATTTTAAAATTGGAGGGAGAGATTTTAAAATTAAATAAATGGGAAGGAGATGAAGAGACTACCCTATGCACAAAATTTAAAAGTTTAAAGTTGAAAAGATCTGACCAAATGGGTAGCAATCCAATAGACAAGTATGTCAATAGAAACCCATAATTCCCTTTTGACTTTTATTCAAACAACACTCAAATGCACAATTATATCAATCTTGAAGAGCAAAGGCATCAAATAAAGATGGCCTTATCCAAGCTTATCCACTTCAATGATCTTCTTCAGCATAGCCCTTGCAACAGATGAATTCCTCAAGTCACAAGTTCAATATAACAACTTAATAATGATCAATGTTTTAGATGAACTAGATATATCTTGAATGATGTATTAGATGAACTTCAAATTGCAAGAACTTGATTCTTCAACAAATTGACATTGGCCAAGTCCATTAGCAAAGGAATGTTGCCTAAGTTCTAAGTCCAATTGGGCAAGATCAAACCAACAGTCCACTCAAAAATCTTTTAGGGTTTTTTGTTGTTATTATGTGCATTAATGGTCAAAGACCACAAAAACAAGCAAAGTATATACAAACAAAATAATATCACACAATATGGTCCAAATGGACAAAGTGAAAATTACATTAACATAAACAATTAGAATGATATATATAATGACAAATGATATAAAGTACTAAAAATAAATTGCATCAAAATAAAAGCTTGAAAGTAAAAGTTAATGGTTAGTAAGTTAGAAGTTAATTTGGTTTTGCTTTTGATTTCAAGACATTCTTTGGAGAACACTCCACCCTCCTGCCACAAGCCTGGATCCTTAAACCAAAACATCTTCCAAAGGAAGGAAAGAAGGCCAAGTTTCCACACAATACCATGGAAGAGGAGAGACTCACAAACTCACTAACTAGAATGCTTATGCCTTTTATGTCACAAATTTAGCGCTATGTTAAGCAATCGTAATTGGACTTATGTAGAAGTCACAACTATTTAAGGTCGGGCAATAGAATTTTGGTGTTAATGCATGTTAGAGACATAATATTAAGAACTATGCTCATTAAACATACCACACACAAAAATATGCAAAAGGTGGGGCCTAATCTCATCCATACTCATGTTAATCTTTCAATCAACTAGCATTAGGACTTTGAGATGTCATTGGCCAATTGGAAATGAATGGATGAAGAAGGGGAATTAGATGAAGAGGGAAATGGATGAATGAGATCACAAATTGGTCAAAGGAGGACTTTTACCAAATTAATATCATTCATTCATTTTGGGAGATGGAATGTACATTCCATCAATCCCCTAAATCCAATGATATTAACTTGACAAAGTCAAGTCAACCTTGACCAAGGCCGAACAACAAACAATTAAACCCAATTAAGTCAATACAAATGGTCAACATAATTAAAATAACATTTATTCATTTAAAAATATTAAAATAATGCATTAAATTCAAATATGTTTTGTCCAAATCCTAAAATCTCATCAAAGCACCAAATAAATGGCCATGAGATTTATCATAGGTCAAACAAGGTCAAAGGACCTTGGATAAAAAAATTCATAATTTTTGGACACTTAAAAATATTTTTAAGCAATTAAAAACAAATTCAAAATCAGTTAATTCATGAAAAATATTAATAATGATCCAAAAAATAATTTTAATTCAGAATATGAAAGATAAAAATATTTGACAATTTTTGGTGAAAGTCTCATCTTTTTTGGATCAATATTAAATTTATTATGAATTATTGAAGAAAATAGAAAAAAAAATGAAATTCAGAAAATCCAAAAATACGTGGACCATCAGATCTCCCTCATTAATTGAGGTGGCAGATCTGATGATCCAAAACGCGCGTTCCACCGATGCCTTAGTCAACCGCTGTATACATGGTATTCACAAGGAACGATCGAGATTAAAACGTGGAAGATGGATGTCATGGTTTAGACTCAAGACACATCATCACCGGAGTAAGAGCTCCGGTTGTCTTCTTCGGTGAGCTTCACCGGACTGGTCAACATGAACCATCACCAAAAAAGAAAACAGGGACATGATCTTAAAGAAAAAACATCACTGAGCACGGATATCACCTCCAACTCTTCCAATTCCAAATATATTAAGAGATATGTGGAATTGAAAAATGAGGTTCATGATCTGAGTTGCTTCAATTTGGCCTCAAAGCAACTCAATCTTCTTGCCTACATTGGTAGGACTTCATACAACTCAAGAATCAATGGAATTGAGCAATAAATTGAGAGAATGGAATAGTTTAAATTTTCTGCAAATTACCTTCAATGGAGGTCTGAGCTTGTTAGATCTTGATCTAATTGTGCTTGGCTTCACTTCAATTGCTTGCAGGAGAGGAATGGAAAGGTTTAGAAGCAATGGACTCCTGGAGAATTGAATTCCAAAACAGTGGAGATTCAAGCTCAAATTCAAAAGAATTTTTCAGGGTTATCCAATGAGAGTGAAGGGTTTTCAATGGAGAATCAAAGCTGGCGCAATGTGTGTATCATTTGTGAGCAAATGCAGTTGTATATATAGCCAAATCCATGTGATATTTGCACACTCTTTTCAACTTTCCAATTTTGGCAAATGATGATAGTATGGTGCATGGATGCGCATAGGCCCATGAAATGATGGATTAAAGTCCAAAATGAATGTTCAGATGTGTTGTAGCAAGCTTGAAATGCAAGGCAATTGTACATTGTTGTTTGAAGTTGGATTCATGCCAGATGATATCAGCATGTTTAAGTCATGCGCAGCCTAGGCATTTCTCATCCAAAATGAATGAATTTGAGCTCTTTGGAAAGGTGAGATCAAGAGGAACAAGTTTGATGTTGAACACCTTTTTTATTTGGAGCTTAGAACTTGGAGAAATTTGAGGTGGAAGTTTGGAAAAATCTCACATATCAAAATGTTTCTAAGTGTCAAGCCATATGTCTCAATATTCCACCTTGCTTAACTTTTTATGGGAGCTTCAAATAGAAACGTGTCTTCATCAAAGTTGTATCTCTCTCAAAGACCTTCAAAATGGTCACCAATTTCATGTCATTTGGATTTAAAACGATAGAGTTATGCATTTTTGAAGTTTGGAAAAATCACTTGATCAATGGTATAGGTCAAAAGTGACCTATAATGTATCCTCATATCACATGATCAAAAAAGTTGAATTAGCTCCCACTCCAAAAATCAAAGTTTAAGTAGATACATTGAACTTGATTTTTCAACTTGGAAATATTTCATCCCATAAAAAATGAGCAAGTTATGGCCTTGAGAAGTTGACTTTCAAATTAGGGTTTAGACAAAATGACCTATAATGTTTCAACATTGAAAATGATTTTCCAATCAAAAATAGCTCTAGGTATCAACATGAAAGTTGTTTATAATATCATTTAGAGTAAGTTTTCTATTTTATTCATTTTCATATGGTGAATATTGTAGGAGATAGGGTCTACGGAGACCCAGTTTTGATCAGATGAATTCATCTGGCCAACCACCATCAACCAACATGCTAACTTCCAATTCTCTTGACTTTATTGGCTCATGGTAGATCATATATGCATAAGATGATGAAATTTGAAGTGTCTCTTGAGAAATTTGATCAATTGGTTAGATAGCTTGTAGAAGAAGTTACTCAAGATACCCAATGAAACTAGGGTTTCCAAGGCAAATCAACCACAAACTCTTGAAGCAAACTTGATCAATATAACATGTAGAGATCATTGGGACTCATATATGAGATTTATAACCATTCTTGAATCAATTCTTGGTTTTGCTCTTTATTCATGAGGGTCTCAAACCCTAGATGTGATCAATGAATTGATGAGATCATGCCCAACCTACAAAAAAAAATTAGATAGATGCAAACACATATTTTTGGTATTTTAGTTAGTAAAATGATACAATACAAGTATGATATAATCACAAAGATGCTTGGTGATCTCTTCCAAAACAAACCCAATGAAGAAGGGGTAAGGAGGATGCCAAGATATGATCTCAATGCTAATGCTTATGATGAAATTGCATGAGGGATCTTAGGGTCAAAATTGGGTTCTTACAGGTTGTTTATGTAATCTTTCAAGATTAGCGGATTAAGTCCTTTTTGAAGGCGAAATCACCTTGGCCGGGTAGACTGGAGTAGCTTTGATTTTCAAGCGAACCAATATAAAATTCTGTGTTGAATTCTTTTTATTCTGCGTGTGTCCAAGTTCTTAAAAAGTTTTTATTTTGAAAAACAATTCAAACCCCCCTTTGTCGTTTTTCTCTACCTTCAATTGGTATCAGAGCTTCGACTTTGTTATTGATTTTCTAATCAAACACTTAACAGTGTAGAGAGATCTAGCGTGAGAAAAACACTATGGCCAACACCAATGAAAGAGATAGTTACAATGCTAAACCTCCAATCTTTGATGGAGAAAAATTTGATTATTGGAAAGATAGAATTGAAAGTTTAATTATGGGCTATGATGCTGATCTATGGGACATAGTCACAATCGGCTACACACCTCCTGTATCTGATGCTGGCGTTGCCATTGCCAGAAGCAAAATGATAGATGATCAGAAGCGTGACTTCAAAAACCATCACAAAGCCAGAACGATACTGCTAAATGCCATTTCCTACAATGAATATAAAAAGATCACCAACAGGGAAACAACAAAAGAAATACTTGACTCCCTGAGGATGGCTCACGAAGGAAATTCTCAAGTCAAAGAGACAAAGGCTCTGGCTCTAATGAAGAAGTACGAAGCCTTCAAGATGGAGGACGATAAAGCTATAGAGGTAATGTTTTCTAGATTTCAAACTTTAATTGCAGGACTCAAAGTTCTGGACATGGGATACACAACTGCAGATCACGTCAAAAAGATAGTCAGAAGCCTGCCATAGAAGTGGAGACCAATGGTCATAGCATTAAAGTTATCAAAAGATCTGAACAATATCAGCCTTGAGGAACTCGTCAGTTCACTTAGAAGTCATGAGGTAGAACTTGAGGAAGATGAGCCTCAAAAGAAGATCAAGTTTGTAGCACTGAAGTCCAGATCTGAAAGATGCAAGCCAGAAAGGAACAAAGCCTTCGAAGCTGAAGAGGAAGACAATGACGACTCTGACAAGGAAGACTCTGACGATGAAGAAGAGTTATCCCTTTTGACCAGAAGAGTAAAATAACTCTGGAGAAAAAGGAATAACAACTTCAGAAGACCAAGACCCTAGAGAGATCGCTCAGAATCAACCACTAGAGGTAAGTCAGACAAAGAAATAACATGCTATGAATGTAAGGAAATGGGTCATTACAGAAACGAATGTCCAAAGCTGAAGAAAGAGAGCTCCAGAAGAGAAATTTTCAAGAAGAGCTCATTCAAAACCAAAAAAGGACTAATGGCGACCTGGGACGATAGTGAATCTGATTCCTCTGATTCAGACTCTGAAGAACAGGCAAATGTTGCATTTATGGCTATCACCTCTGGAAATACATCAAATAGAGAATCTGATCCTAAAGAGGTATTTTCTGATCTTTCTCGCTCTGGCCTTGAATCATGCCTTTCTGAAACTCTAAGCTCATATTAGAAACTTAAACAAAAATTTAAGGCTTTAAAAGGGGTTCTTGAAAGAACCATCGAAGAATGTGATAAGCTTGAGATGACTACTTCAGAAATAAAAGATGAAAAATCAAACTTTGATAAAAGAGAGAGACTCCAAAAATAAAAAATGTCTAAAACTTGAAGAAGCGTTATCCCAAGCCCCACAAACTTCTAACACAATAATATATGAATATGAAAAATCTTTTCAAAAGTTTCTAAAAAACTGGGATAGAAAGAAGCAGAATGGCATCCATGATTTATGGAGTGACTCAGGATAATAAAAGAAGAATAGGGTATGTCCCTGGTGAAGATAAGTCTTCTACAGATGACAAACCGAAATCTCCTTTTTCTTATCACTACACACATACACAAGCACAACATTTAGATAATGCTAGAAAACCCAAAGTTCTAAGAAACTCTAGGGAAACTAATCATAATGGACCCAAACGATTCTGGGTACCAAAGGATAACATTGTTTATGTTGCAGATATCTTATGCAGCAGAGTTAAGACACCAATCATGGTACCTGGACTCTGGATGCTCGCGACACATGACGGGAAGAAAGTATATGTTCCAAAGCCTGGAACTTAAAGATGTTGGCTTCGTAGGTTTCAGAGGAAATCATAAAGGAAGAATCAAAGGCTCCAGAACTATTGGTAATGGAACTCTTCCCTCTATATATGATGTTCTCTATGTAGAAGTATTAATGCATAACCTATTATCAATAAGTCAATTAAGTGATAACGGTTATGATGTAATCTTCAATCAAAAAACATGTAAAGCAATTAATCAGAACAATGGAACAATTCTATTCACTGGCAAGAGGAAAAACAATATTTACAAAATAAATCTTTCGGGCCTAAAAGATCAAAATGTAAAATGTCTGATATCTGTTCATGAAGAGCAATGGGTATGGCATAGACGCTTGGGCCACATTAGCATGAGAAAACTCTCCCAGCTAAATAAACTCGAGTTAGTCAAAGGTCTACCTAAATTGAAGTATTCTTCATAAGCTCTGTGTGAGGCATATCAGAAAGGAAAATTTTCGAAAACATCTTTTAAAAAGAAAAATATTGTTTCCACCTTTAAGCCTCTGGAACTTCTTCACATTGACCTATTTGGGCCTGTTAAGACAGTGTCAGTCAATGGAAAGAAGTATGGACTAGTTATTGTTGATGATTTTAGTCGTTGGACATGGGTAAAATTCCTAAAGCACAAGAGTGAGTCTCACTCTGTATTCACTAGCTTCTGTTCCAAAGTGCAAAACAAATTTGACTCTAAAATCATCAGAGTCAGAAGTGATCATGGTGGCGATTTCGAGAATAAGTTTTTTGAGGAACTATTTGATTCTAATGGAATATCCCATGATTTCTCCTGCCCTAGAACTCCACAACAAAATGGAGTTGTAGAGAGGAAGAATATAACACTTCAAGAGATTGCCAGAACCATGATCAATGAAACAAATGTGGCTAAGCACTTTTGGGCTGAAGTAGTAAATACGACGTGTTATATTCAGAATAGAATCTCTATAAGACCTATTCTAGAAAAGAATCCCTATGAATTGTGTAACGGAAGAAAACCCAACATTTCTTATTTCCATCCTTTTGGATGCTCTTGTTTTATTCTCAATACTAAAGAACATCTGAACAAGTTTAATTCAAAAGAACAAAAAGGTATTATGTTAGGATACTCAGAACACTCTAAAGGCTACAGAGTATACAACACAGAAACCAAAATTGTGGAAGAATCAATACATGTCATATTTGATGATAAGGTTGACCCTGAAAAGTCAAAGCTAGTTGAAAAACTTGCAGATTTGGAGATCACTCTTGCAGGCTCTGACGAAAAGACTAAAGCACCAGAAGTATTTGATAAACAAAGTCCAGGTGCAACTGAGGCTTTAACTATCAAGAAGAGATCAAGAACTCTCCCCAACATCTCTGAAGATTTGATTCAGGGAAACGATGAACCTGTCAGAACTTGGTCAACATTCAAAGTATCTGAAGAAACTCCTCTAGGATTAGTATCTCTAGTCGAACCTACTTCCTATGATGAGGCACTTCAAGACAATGATTGGTTTCTAGCTATATGAAAGAAGAGCTAGATCAATTCTCAAATAATGACATCTGGGATTTCGTCCCAAAGCCTAAAGGAACTCACATTATTGGACCCAAATGGGTGTTCACAAACAAACTGAACGAAAAGGGATAAGTAGTCAGAAACAAAGCACGACTGGTGGCACAGGGTTACAGTCAACAAGAAGGCATTAACTACAATAAAACCTTTGCCCCAGTCGCCGGGTTAGAATATATTCGCTTACTTTTTTCATTTGCTGTAAATCATTCCATCAAACTATATCATATGAATGTCAAGAGCGCATTCCTTAATGGTTATATATCATAAGAAGTATATGTCAATCAACCTCCAGGATTTGAAAACACTAAATGTCCAGAACACGTTTTTAAACTAAAGAAATATTTATATGGACTAAAATAAGCTCCTATATCTTGGTATGAAAGATTAAGTAATTTTCTTATGGAACATGACTTCGTTAGAGGAAGGTTGACTCTACACTCTTCTGTAAAAACATTAGAAATGATCTCATGATATGCTAGATATATGTTGATGACATTAGTTTTGGTTCAGCTAACCCCTCTGTATGTCAACAATTCTCTGACCTAATGCAGGCAGAATTTGAAATGAGCTTAATGCAAGAACTAAAATTCTTTCTGGGAATTCAAATCAATCAAGCTTCAGAAGCTACCTACGTATACCAAAGTAAGTACATAAAAGACATTCTGAAGAAATTCGAAATGGCTGAATGCAAACCTGCTAAGACACCAATACATCCAACCTGCATTCTGGATAAGGAAGAAACTAGCCAGAAGGTTTGTCAGAAGCTCTATCGTGAGTATAGGCTATCTGGTTATTGTGATGCAGATTATGCAGGAGACAGAATGGAACGTAAAAGTACATCTGGGAGCTGTCAGTTCTTGGGAAATAATCTTATATCATGGGCCAACAAAAGACAATCAACCATAGCCATATCCACTGCAGAAGCAGAATACATATCGGTGTCACTCTGCACCACTCAGATGCTCTGGATGAAAAATTAACTTGAAGACCTTCTGATCTTTGAGAGTAACATTCTTATCTTTTGTGATAATACTGCTACCATTTGTTTAAGTAAGAATCCTATCCTGCATTTCAGAGCTAAGCACATAGAAATAAAACATCACTTCATTAAAGACTATGTTCAGAAAGGGGTAATTTCTTTAAACTTTATTGATACAAACCATCAATGGGATGACATCTTTACTAAACCACTAGCTGAACACGGATTCTCTCTTATTTTGAAAATTTTAAACATTCAAAATTGTCCAGAATAAATATGCTTCTCTGAAATAGCAGAATAAGATTCTGAGTTAAAACATCTGGTATTTGGATTTGACTCTGATGCTTCTACCAGTTAGGAGTCATCTAAATCAGAAATCCTCAGGACCCAACCCTTTGGTATTCCTGAAGATCAGATAAATAAACACGTGGATCATCATGCGTTTGACCTTGAAACTTCTAGACGATTGTCTAGCAGAAATCAAGAGACAGACTCTTGAAATCTCCTCGAGCAGTGTGCTGATTTGGGGATCAGACCTCCATCATGGGCTATAATCATTCTCCTCCAAATGTGCAAACTTGGTTAACATGCTTAATTTAATTGTTTAACATTTAAACTACTTCTAATAATGTCATTTTGCATGCATCTATATGGGTATAAATTCATTTCACACATCACAATCTCACACTTTACACTCACGCCCTACACAAGCCCTCCTTCTCTCAGTTCTTCATCATCTTCCTCAAAGGTTTCTGCATTTTCAATAAGTTCTTCATTCAAACCTTCATCTTCAACATTGTTCTACATGGATGCTCAACAACAATTTGTCTATAACTTTTCTCAACAAATGGACTCAACGGATCAAACAACCATTTCTACTCAATAATCAACTGCAACTACTCGCATTGTCTCAACCCCCATATATAGGGAACCCCACATTCTTGACCGTGAACCTCGCATCCACCTAGCAACACCATTTGAGAAGCTTGAGGCACTGTGCGAATTGCAGGTGGATTTTGAAAATATGAAGAGAAATGGTGTAGACCTAACTGAAGAGTTAAGAACGCAAGGGTGGGAAACCTATTTTAAGAGACTCTATGGCCCTGTGTACACATATCTGGTGAAGGAATTCTGGCGTTTCTCAGACTCAGATGATCACTACATTGTCTCTTACGTTCTGGGAGTCAAAATAGTCATCACTGAAAAATCAATTTCCTCCCTTATGAATATGGAAAAGACAGGAGGAAGATGACTCTACAACATCAACCCTAGGGAAAAATACTTGTCCCAGGAAATAAACCTCACTATCTTTCAACAGAACGCTGAGGGCAAACACTCCAAGAACAAAGAACTCCATCAGAATCTCCGTGTCTGGCTGAAAATCATCCTAGGCACCATTCATCATCACCCTGCATCAAACTCCTCTGACTACATCAACGCAGATCAGAAGTACATTCTGTACTGCATCCATAAGGGGCTGAAACTGTGTCTGCCAGCACTGCTCTTCAATTATCTCAGAGACTCTATCAAAGATACCAGAAATAACATGAAGACCAGAAACTACATTCCTCTGGGAAGACTTATCTCGGATGTTCTAATCGAGAGTGGCTTAGTATATCACCTGATCTATCACAATCTAATGGAAGATGTCACGGTTGACATTGGGAGACCTCTGAACGCTCGGAATCTGAAGAGCATGGGGATAATTGATCAAGTCAGAGCTAAACCAACTCTGGACACTTCCTGGGAAACACTCAAGGATCAGAGGAAGATTTCCAATGGTCTCTATCTGTTCTCCAAGATTCACCCTCCATAAGTGGTAGCTTACTATCTACAATATCTTGCTAACCCATGGGTGGACATCTCTGAGTTCTCAGTAGACTGGCTACCTGAGCATCTACCAAACTTCAGGAAGAGGATGCGAGATCCCTCTGAGAAGTCCAAGAAGTAAAAGAAGGCAAAGTTGGGAGAAACTTCTAGGTCAAGACCTCTAGTCCCTCTGGCTGAGTCTCCAAGTAAGTTTATACCTCCTTCCCGCTCTGTAAAACTTAAGCCTATTACTTCTTCTCTTCCCTAAACCACTCCCATCTACACCTCATCTGAAACACCCCCTTCAACCACTAGAACCTCTAATCCACCCTCTCTCAAATTTACCTTTCCACCACCACACTACCCGTTTCTAAAGCAGAAATGTTGAACGAAACTACCTCACCATCATCATCCTCACATTCATCCCCATCATACTATGTCTTTTCCTATGACACCGAACCCTTTGACCCCCAATCCCCCACTCTAGCTCAGCTTCACGCTCGTGCTCTGGCCTCTTAACAGCCATCACAAACTGAACCTGAACCAGAAGTCACTTCGCCACCCCCTGAACAACAAAATCCAACTACATCTGAACAACCTCAAACACCACCACCTACACACTAATCTAATCCACCTCCTGAACAAACAATACCCTCACCATCTGAACCTCAATCAAATCCACAACCTGAATAAACAACACCATCTCCCTCTTCTATTCCCTCACCACAAACCTCTGCTTCCATCATCACCCCTATTCTAAATACATATGACACTAACCAAACTCCACCTTCCTCCCTAGCCTCTAACCCTGAACCAGGAACTGCCCTCCCCGCCTTAGAAGAAGCAATAACGGTTTTTGCAGAGTCTTCAGTGGAGAAGATCAAGTCTCTACTTATCAACTCTGGCATCAGTGATGATCCCTTTGCAATAAAGATCCATTGGATCAGAGTGATCAGATGGATGACCTCTGAAGCCTTCAAACTGAAAGGCCTCTCTAAATAAGTCCGCAACGACTTCATCAGAGATGTTGGTATAAGGCTCCAAGCTCGCTTGGCCAGAGAGGTTGAGGAAAAGGCCAGGACGGAAGCAGAAGATAAAGCTCACATGGAAGAAGAACAGAGGATCAGAGAAGCTGAAGAAAAGGTTGTTGCGGCTACTGCTGAGGCTGAGGCAAAAGCGAAAGCCGACGCTGAAGAAGCAGCACGCATTGTTGTAGAGGAAGCTGCCAAGGCCATGGCTGATGCTCTGACTTAGGGGGAACAATCTAACTCTGGTTGTTCCCCTCTGGTCTTAAAGACTCTGGAGGTATTGCAAAAGTAACAACAAGTGGTATGAGCCAGGCTGGATCACTAGGATTCCGTCAACACCAACATTTAAAACATGTTGACCCAGCTGCTCCAAAGGATGCCTCCGCCCCTAAACCCTTAGGCACTTAGGCTCTTTGTTTGTTGTTTTCTCTTCTAATGCTTTTTTTAATACTTTTTAAATGATTTTTTAATGTTTTTTTAATGCTTTCTGATATATGCTTTCTTTGCTGCCTATCTGTACCTGTTTCTCTCTGTTATATGAATATTCGTTCTTGCCTATTGTTTTTCTAAGTCTTTTTTATTCTGGCAAAAAGGGGGAGAACTAAAAACAACTCTAATGAAAACATATCTAAAACCTCTCAAGGCACTGCAAACATTAATAAATATTAATAACTTATGACGACTAAAGTTATGCAAGAAAATAGCTAAGGAACAAAACCAACTTCACACAAGGAAGGTCCGGTAAAAACATCTGTTAAAAATGATGATCTAACTTAGGGGGAGTTCAACCCCTTTATCTAGTTCTGAGATATTCGTATTGTTTCATCTTTATTCTGACTTGTTTTGTCATCATCAAAAAGGGGGAGATTGTAAGAACAAATTTAGTTATACAATGTATCTCTAAGATTTTGATGATAATAAAGGGTGAAACAGAAATTTTTCTAAGTGAGCAGGACTATGATCAAAACAATCAGATGGATAATCATCAGATACAGAATCAAGCGCTAAGATACTACTCAGAAGTAACGTAACTAGAGGGTTCTGACTCTGATCCAACACAGGCGCTAGAAAAACTAAAGAAGTCAGAAACTCTGAGAGAAAAGAATGAATCCAGACTCTGAAGACGTACGCTATGAAGAAGTCAAATAAAGAGTAACTATGATGAAGTCAGATACAAGCATCCTCTGTAGATGAATATTACTAGATAAAGACTCTGACTACAGAATTTGCTGACTCAAGGAAACTTAACGTTGAAGAAAATTTCCTTTAGAAAGAAACTATTCTTAGAAGGAAGTTATGATGCTCCCTCTGCTGCTTTGGAAAGAAAAAGGAGAGTAATGACATTAATCATTCTTCAATGACTAAGATTCTGTCATTAACAGCTACCAACGGTCATCTCAATCTCATATAAAAAGGATGGAACACTTCACAAGTCAACAACACTAACACAGGAGAATACATATCTTCCATTACTTTCTTTTCACTCTCTCACGAGCTACTGCTCTAACGTGAAAACATTTCTTGCTCTTATATTCTGTAATATTTGCTTATTGTTAGAAGCACTGTTCACTACAAATCATATCATTGCCAAGATATTTCCTCAAGCGACTCTGTGTAGTGTAAATACTTGAGACGGCTAAGGGATTATTTCTCTTAGACGGTTGTTTGTGTAATCTTTCAAGATTAGTGGATTAAGTCCTTTTTGAAGGAGAAATCACCTTGGCCGGGTGGACTGGAGTAGCTTTGATTTTCAAGTGAACCAGTATAAAATTCTGTGTTGAATTCTTTTAATTCTGCGTGTGTCCAAGTTCTTAAAAAGTTTTTATTTTGAAAAACAATTCAAACCCCCCTTTCTCGTTTTTCTCTACCTTCAAATATTCTCAAGAGAAACTCGTCTGAGTGTAGTATCGCGTAACAACAATTATCAAGTCTACACCTGAACAGTCTACGCACTACGTCCTAAATAGGCCAAGTTGGGTTAAATATTCTACAGTCTTCATCTTCTCATACCCCGAATCAGAGAAAGTAATGCATATCCACAAATAACTTATGTGACATCAGTAACTCCAAAAGGGTCTCCACTAAGTAGATGGATCTCAAGACAACTTGTTAAGGACTACTCCGCACAAGTCGAACATGACTATACCATCCTCCTATCTTAATTACACTCAAGTTCGGTTTAGAACTTATCTCACCACTCAGAGATCACCAAGCACAATAAGCAGATTATATCACACAAACAAATATACAAACATCAAATACACAAATATATACATATAAAAAAGTCGGCTAAACCCACTAAGGACTACTCCCCAGCAGAGTCACCACTTGATTTCTGTAGCAGTAAATTCATGACCATCAAGCTATGGATAAACTTAACGTCAATAAAACTAGAGTCGCCACCACGCTTTTATTGTTTCCAAAGGAAAAGGGAAACGTATGAACAAAACCCAAAGATAAGAAGTTTTCAAACCAAAACTAATAAAATGCCAGAGATTATAGGTAAGGGGGTTCGTTACACAGAGGGAAGGTGTTAGCACCCAAAGTCTCCTAGGTACTCCTAGGGAGCCCTTTTTTTATGTGTATATGTCTTTTTTGTATAAAAGATGTTTGAGAAAAATAGAGTGTGGGGATGAAAAAAGAGTTCATTGATTATACTTTTGTGTTTGACAAGACCTTCAGACTTATGCTCACATACCAACATAAAAATGAGGGATCAAAACCTCGTAGTTCGTGGTAACAATTTCAAAATGAGTGGATTTTCTTTTAACAAAAGTTTAAGTTTTAAAAGAGGCACGAAAAGGCCTAAAAGAGTTTGAATGAGTGTTAGTTCTTTTTGTCTTTTGAAATTTTAAGCCAATATGATTAAGTTCATTTAGAAGTTTGATTTAAGAAAAGAGTTCAAAAATGCATTGGCATAAGGCCAAAGTTTCTAATTTCCAATAAAGTATAAGTTTAGAAATCACAAGCAAAAAATATTTTTTTTAAAAAGGGGGGAGAGATTTGAAATTTAAGAAATGGGAGGAGATGAAGGGACTATTCCTAAGCAAAAATTTAAAAGTTAAGAGTTGAAAATATCTGACCAGTGGGATGCAATCCAATAGACAAGAGTGTCATATAGAAACCCACTTTTCCTTTGGACTTTGGAATCAAGCAATATCAATAAGCAAGTAGCAAAATGATGAGCAAGGCATCAAATAAAGATAGCCACATCCAAGCTAGCAACTTCATAGTCTTCTTTTTAATCTTCATATGTATCATATGACATACTCCTTGAATGGTTCAGAATAAGGGATTAGATCCAGGTTCAAAATAACATTTGCATCAAGATCATGTAGAAAATGAACTCAAGTGGATCCTAGTACTTGTATCAGATGAAAGCTCAAATCACAATAACTTGGTTTCAGAAATGTTGGCATTGGCCAAGTCCTTTTGCATAGGGAATGTTGCCTAATTCTAAGTCTAAAACTCAGATCACATCCATCAATCCACACAAACATTTTTTAGGGTTTTTGTTGTTTATTAGGTATTTTAAGGTCCTAAGACCACAAACACAAACAAATATATACAATCACATTATATGGCTCAAGTGAGCTAAGTGAAATTGGCATAAACATAAATAAGTTAAATGATATGTAAATGTAAAATGAAATGGTAAATGACTTGAAAATAAATGGCATAAAGTAAATGACTTGAAATTAAAATCAATAATAATAAAAGTTAGTCAAATGTTAGTTGATAAGAAATTAGTGGAGTTTTGCTTTCCAATTGATTAAGTCATTCTTTGTAAAACACTCAACCCTCTATTCACAAGCATGAATCCTTGAACCAAGACATCTTCCAAAGGAAGGAAAAAAGGCCAAGTTTCCACATAATACCATGAAAGGGGCGAGACTTAGAACCTCACTTACTAGAATGCTATACCTTTTGGGTCAAAATTTAGCTCTATATTAAGTAATCGTAATTGGACTTATGTAGAAGTCACAACTATCTGAGGTAGGGCAATAGAAATTTAGGTGCTAATGTATGTTAGAGATATGGTATAATGAACCACACTCCTAAAACATACCACACTCAAAAAGAAAATGATCAAAGTATAGACCTAATCTCATCCATACTTGTATTGGTTCATCTAACACAAGTTATTGATGAACCAATTAGCCTTAGGATATTGAGATGTCATTGGCCAATGGAAGGGATGGGATAGAATGGGATTCAATATGAAGAAGGAGAGGAAATGATACAAACACAAATTGTTCATGGGAAGACTTTTATCAAATTAAAATCATTCATTCATTTTGGGAGATGAAATGTACATTTCATCAATCCCCTAAATCCAATGATTTTAATCCAACAAAAGTCAAATCAACCTTGACTAAGGCCCAAACACATAGTCAAACATCACAAGTCAATAAAAATGGCTCAACACAAACTATTCACAATTAATCAATAAAAAAATCAAATTAAAATGCATTTAAATTAAATTATATTTGATCAAAAACCTAAAATCTCTTTAAAACACCAAATAAATGGCCAAGAGATTTATCCTAGGTCAATGAAGGTCAAAGGACCTTAGACAAAAAATTTCATAATTTTTGAAAAGTCAGAAGTATTTTTAAACAATTAAAAACATGCACAAAAACAATTAAATCATAAAAAATATCAATATTCATCCAAAAAATTATTTTAATTCAGAAAATGAAAGAGGAAACTTTTTGAATTTTTTGGTGAAAGTCCCATATTTTATGGATCAATAATGAAATTAATATGCATTAATTAAAAATAATAAATTAAATGAAATAAATAGAAATTCAAAAAAAGAGAACCATCTGATCTCCCACATTAATTGAGGTGGCATATCATATGGTGATAAGCGCGCATTCCATGATGCGCTGTAGTCAACGCATCATAGGCTTGGTAATCAAAAGCAACGCATGAGATTAAAATATTTAAACTGGATCCTATGGTCGAGATGCACGACAATACATCACCGGAGCCAGAGCTCCGGTCTTCTTCTCCGGTGGACCTCACCGGACTGGTCCATCATCAACCATCACTAAAATGAAAAAGCAAGACATGGATTTAAAGAAAAAATGCTCAGGAGCTCGAATTTGGCCTCAATTTTGTCCAATTCCAAGTATATAAAAAGATACAGGGATTTGAATTTTGAGGATCATGAACTGAGTTACTTCGATTTGACCTCAAAGCAACTCAATCTTCTTGCCTGCATTGATAGGACTTCAGACAACCAAAAATCACAGAGAATGGTGAAGAATTGAGGGAGAATCGAAGAGAAGTTTATGAAAAATCACCTTCGAGTTGATCTAATTCCACTTGATCTTGATCTGGATTTGATGGCTTTCTCTTCCTCTTGCTTGCAGAAGTCAATTGAGATGAAAAGGAAAGTGAATTTCTAGAGTTTGAACCTCTAAATAGAAGATGAAGTTCAAACTCGATTTCAAGAGAAATATTCAGAAGTTCTATGGCAGTGAGGGTTTGAATTGGTCTAGCAAATCTTGTGCAAGGTGTTGATGATGAATCTGAAGCCTTAATCTTTTTTAAATAGTTAATGCACTTGATATTTGCACCACTTAACATCTGGCCAGTTTTAGAAACCTCCTTGCATGGATGAATGGGCAATGATTTGGGCCTTAGGAATGATGCAATCCACTTCCAACTCGTGTGCAAAGTGTACTGAATCCATCACGTGGAAGCATGCAAAAGAATTTGATCATTTGAAATCCAATCTTGCCAAAGCACTTCCCATGATGAAGTCATGCAAGTCCCTTAATTTTGATCCAAATTAGATGATCTTGGACTTTTAGGAGAGGTGGGATCAAGGGGAACAACTTTCATGTTGAAAAAGTTTTCATTTGAAGCTTGGATAATGATTAATTTTGAGGTGGAAGTTTGGGAAATCAAACATATTTAAAAAAATTCTAAGTCCCAAGTCAAAATGTTCACTTCTTCCACCTTAAATAACTCTTTCTATGGACTTCAAATGAAAACATTTCCTTTATCAATATTGTAGATCTTTCAAACCTACTCAATTTAGTCACAAATTTGACCTTATTTTGATTTGTCATGAAGGATTTATGCATTTTAGAAGTTGAGGAAAATTACTCGTTCAATGGTAATGGTCCAAAATGACCTATAATGTTTTCTCTTGGCACATGCATTTGCAAGTTGAATTTGCACTTCCTCCAAACATAAAAGTTGAAGTATACATCTTGAATTTGATAATTCAATTTTAATGGCTTTAATCTCATAAACATCGAGCAAGTTATGGTCTTGGGAAGTTGATCTCCAAACTAGGGTTCAGACAAAATGACCTATAATATTTCACCATAAACAATGACCTTCCAAGCAAAACTAACTCTTGAACTCAACATGAAAGTTGTTGGGAATGCCATTTAGAGTAACTTTGTTCTTGTAATAATTTTCATATGACAAATATTGTAGGAGATAGGATCTAGGGAACCCCAGTTTTTACTAGTTGACTTTCTCTGGTCAACGACCATGAACCAACTTGCTAGATTGATATTGTCTTGACTTTTGGGACTCATAGAGGATCAAATATGCAAAATATGATGTAATATGAAGTATACTTTGAGATAATGGATCAATTGTTGAAGAAACTTATTGAAGAAGTCACATAAGGTACCTAGATGAATTAGGGTTTCCAAGGCAAACAAACTCCAAACTGTTGATGATTTCTTGATTAAAATAACATGTGAATAACATGGGTGTAGCACCTCAAATTTGCACCCTAATATTTTGTACATTCATTTCATATTAGGTCATAGCATTAACAATGTCCACTACATAACATTGCATTGTCCATTTGCCCAAGTGCAAGCTCAACTGATGGATTGGGTCAGATTGATCAGGAGAATCAGTCAATCAAGCAAGTGAGTGCCATTTTCATTGAGACAAGGCCCTAGGGTTGATTTCTCAAGCTCATATGGTCCAAGGATCATTTTGAAGTGGTTTGGCCAAAGATTGGATGCTCAGAAGTCAACAGTCATTGTTCAGTCAACCAGAAACCCTAGAAAGTCAACTGTGGTCAACTGTGGTCAACTGTGCCCGAGTTTATGGATTGGAAGGTGGGAAATGGTTTGAAAGGCCTCATTCATGTCCATATAAGTCTCGTTCGACATATCAAAGACCAAGGTTGAAGATTTGGAGGTCAGACAGAAAGTTTCCCAAAATAGCAGGTGACCTGTAATTTCAGCTGCCCAAAATGGAAACTTTTTCTCCTCAAGATAACTTCATCATACAAGCTTCAAATGGAATTTTGTCCAACATGAAAGTTGAAGATCTTGTTCTCACCATTCCAAAAAGTCCAAGAACTTGAAAATCCCATGTATGGTTGTCAAGTTATGGTCCAGTGAATTTCAAAAAAGACCCGTAATCAGGAGGGCATAACTTCCACATGGGTTGTCCAAATTGCAAGTTCTTTATATGCACAAACTCCATTTGACATGTACTTCAAGGGTGCATCACTGGATTTTTCCAAAAGTGGCCAAGGCAAAAAGTCACTTTTCAACTGGACTGTTAAATTGGCTCAGGGGCAAAATTGTCCAAATGTCAAAATATTTGGAATTTTGAGATGGGACTTTTTGCAACACCTCAGGAATGGCATTTGGAATGTGTTTGAATCATCACTTCATGGCTAGGTCTTATGGTTTGGGTTTTGGTTTGAAAAATGGAAGTGTGAATTGGACATTTTGCTATCAAATGGTGAAATTCAAAAATAAGCGTCCAATGGAAATGGGACTTGTTTCTACACATCACATATGGTATTTTGGACTTGCTTGAATCAAATTTGAGCTGGCATGGGCTTGTATGTGGAAGTTGCATTTTGGCCCTCACTTGAAATTTGACATTTCACTAATTTTGGCAATTTGGCTAATTACACAACTAATCATGTTTTAAGCTACCATATAAAAGCTTAATCATTCCATAAACATAAGAGAATTTTCATTCATCACAAACCAGATCCAAAATCATCAAAAATCTCCAAGATCCTTCAAGAACATTCAAAGACAAAAGTTCATCAAACTTCTTCAATTTGGCATCAATTCGCAAAATTCGTGTTGCTGTGATCTTGTAGCATTACACTCTCCATCTGTTTTGCATTTTCCGCATCCAAAGCCGTGCCAAACTCCACTGTCCAAAGAAGCTTCTTCAATGGTGATTGTTGATTTTGAACAATAGGAGCAAGATCGAAGGAATCCAAGCTTCACATCATCTTTCCTGTAGCTTGTACTGTTACTGTTTCACAAGATCGCGCGCCAACTCGTCCTAATTCGCTGCTGCCATAGCAGGTAGGTGCAAGTTTCGACCTCAAGCTTTCGTTTAATTATTGTATGCGTGTTGAAGTGCGTATTACGTAGAGCATCATGCTACTTTTAGAATCGCAAATGGTTGATTGTGTGCTGAGAAATCGCGACTCGAAGTTTGAATCTAAAACCCTAGATCACTCGATTCTTGAGATTTAGGAAGTTTTAGGTTGATTGGAATGTATATTTGTAATCTACATGTTGTAACGGTTCGAACGGATGTACTCTCATGCATTTTGGTTAGGATTCGTGGATTTAGCGTTCTTGAGCCATTGTTCATGTTTCTGGAAATCTTTGAGTTGAAGATGATGAGATTTGTGTGGTTTGATCCAATTTCTGGTTTGAAAATTTGAAAAACGTGTTTACCTCCCCCGCCTCTTTATTTACCAAAATGCCACTGTGACTTAATTTATTTAATTAATTAATTCTAAAAAATTGTAAAAAATACATAACACCTTAGAAAATTCTTAGAAAAATATAGAAAAATCAGAAAATTGTGAAAATTATTTTGTTGACTTTGTCATTGAGTGTAGATGATTTTTGACCTATTGGTCAAAGTTGTGCATGGAATATTTTTCATTTGACCTAGGGTTTCTTCCACATGTGTATATTTTGATACCTTAGACTAATTTGATCATGAAATTCTCATATTGTAAAATAAATGTCTGGAAATTTTTGTGATGAATGTTGACTGGATGATGCTTATTTCCATATAAATTTCTTGAGTTTTTGATACCTGGCTATGGAGTTATGAATTTTTGAACTTAGGTGTGACAATTTGTGTCACACCTCTTGATGCCAATTTGTTGGATTTTTTAGCATGACCTATCCTTGTTAGAATTGATTGAAATTTGGTATGGATGCTCATTAACATGTTAGGATCCTTTGTGAATTTTTGTGGAATTGTTCATTGTGTTTTCTAATTGATCATGATTTTTCATTTCTGATGGTTGAATTTGCAAGCTCATATGATACATGTTGGTAGATTGATTGAGAAATGCTCATATGGTATTGTGTGATCATGAAATTTGATATGCCTGTAGTAGACACATATTAGGACCTCCCTGTTTTGGTTTCATCCATTTCTTTATTGTTTTCATTAAGATATGGATTTTTGAAGTGGAAGTATGTATTGATGTTGTGATTTGGAGCATGAAATTGTGACTGTTTTTGTTGATTTTCATTGATGTGGTTCCATTTGCCCAATTAGGCTAAAAATTTGACATGCTAGACAGTGATTAGGCCCTGTTTAGGTGTAAATTATTTGAGAATTTTTGGGATTGTGTTGATGTGGATTTGAATGCAATAATTCTGTTTGTAGGCTTAGTGCTTCCTTTGAATTAGTTTGCCTTATTTTGTGCATAGAATGAGCATGATGAATGATATGACCATGAAATTTGGTAGAATAGTTCCTGACATGTGTAGCTTTCATTTGGCTTTGGTCCTACTAATTTCCCATGTAATGTCACTGTTTACCATTGAATTGAAGTTAATGTACATTTTGTGACTTCATTTGATTGTGTTTTTGCATGCTTTGTCATGTTGAATTAATTCCCATAGTTCCACTAGGCCAAATTGTATGAAAATTGACATGTAGCTTGTTGAAGGTCCTCTGTTTAGGATATAATTTTTGTGGAATTTTCCATGCTGTTTTGGTATTTTTTGTGATGTGATCTTGCTGATTGCTCATATGTGGTTTAACATTGCTCACTTTGCCTTACATGTTGCATAGATTGAGATGTGTACATAGTTTGGATATGGGACCAATTGGGATCCCTTTTGTTATTGAAATAGCTTGACTTTGATCATTAATTGGTTGCTGTTTTAGGATTTTTCCTTCTTTTGGACCCTAGGCTAGTCCTAGTGGTCTTGTCACTTACATTTGAACTTGTTTTTGGCTTTTCAGGTTAAGAAGTTAATGATTAAAGGAATTGTTTCACATTTGGGATTATCTTACTTGACTTGTAAACTAATGTGGCTGTGTTGTAGGATGTTGGTTCGCATTGAGCTTTGTGCTATGCACATTATTGTTTGATTATGATTGCACATCATTGGGATTGTTAATTGGTCATTATATTGTTGTCTGATTATGAATGGGATGCTGATTCTGTTTGATTGTTTCCAGGTACTTTAGTTGCTCAGTTCCTTGTGAACTTTTGCTTTGCTTTGCTTAAGCAACTTGCATAGAGGTATAACTTTCTAACTTCATGTAGTCTGGAGACCCGGCTGTTACCGGGCCGGGCAAACTGTCTGAAGTCCTCCTTAAGAGGCAATGCTTGTGTATGTTTATATTTGTCCCAAGCAGGAAAAGTCCTCATCTGAGGCAATTGGTGGAAGGTAGGGATAAGCAATCTATCCCCCACTATTCTGTGAGTCTTCTCCTTGCTCCCATTACATGGTTGTAGCATTGAGATCCAAGCCCAAGATCTTGTACATTGTACAGTCGAGTCAGAGTCTTTGAGCGTAGAAGGGTCCCCCCATTCTGGACCCACGCTCCCTTGTCTGATGCTCTCTCGGACCTGAGATAGAAGCAATGAGGCACACCCCTCATCACCTTTCATCTGGCTTCACCTTAGCCCCTCAATGGCAAGGTTAAGAGCTAACCTGACCCCGATACAAAGGCTTGTTTGTTGAGGTTGATATGACCCCTCGACTAAAGCCTAGCCCTGATGTTTGAGCCCATTGTTGGTGTGTTTATTTCATGCTGTATTTGTTTGTGTGGTGTGATTGTATCCCCTAGGTTTGCTAGACTCCGCGTAGTCTCGTTTGCATGTCAATTAAGGTAGCACGGTTCCTTCGTATAGGACTTCCTTTCTTGCTTGAGCTTTCCTAAAACACAAACAAACATTATCCCCTCTTAAGGATACGTCCACTCCTTATACTACAGGTGAGTAAGTCTCCAAAGGTCGAGCATCAGGTAGATTGCGTAGTGACGTTGTCCACTTAAAAAACACAAACCAACAGGAATAGTTTAGCCGAACTACGGCAACTCTGATTCTCATGTTCAGATGAGATACGTAGGCACGAGATGCGATGTCTTGTCGAGTTTGACTAACAACTAACACTAATTCTTTTCTCTCGCCCTCGTTGCGATTGAGACCTCCCCTTTCTCTTGCCCTGGTTGCAATCGAGACCCTTCTTCTTGTTGCATGCTGTTGTGTGTTTTGGGTTTGGATGCTGACATAATTCCATCAATTGGTTGTCGGGCTCCATGTTTGCCCTTTTGAGTGTGTTTTGGGTTCGGATGCTGACATAATTCCATCAATTGGTGGTCAGGCTCCACGTTTGCCTCCTTGTGTGTGTTTTGGTTCGGATGCTGATGTAAGCCCAGTGATTGGCATTCAGGCTCCACGTTTGCCTTTGCCTGTGTTCGTTTGTGTGCGTGTTTGCCGAGCTACGAATGCTCTGATTCTCCTTCATCCAAAGGAGATACGTATGCATAGGATGCGACATCCTAGCGAGCATGTTTTCCCCCAGTCGAACTACTTTGACTCTGATGTCTATGCTTGATAGACTAAGTAGGCCCAGGATGTGATATCCTGCCGAGTCCGTCTTGTTTGTTTTCTTGTGTCTCTTTCAGCCTGTGTAGATGTTTATTTGAGCAGTGTTTTAGCAACCATTTTCCTTCCTATTGTGCGTGGATCCCGTCGAGTACGACGGATGCGTAGGGGTGCTAATACCTTCCCTTCGCATAACCGACTCCCGATCCCATTCTCTTTGGTCGCGAGACCACGCTTTTTCCAGGTTTACTCTGAGCGTTTCCTTTCCCTCTTTTGGGATAAATAACGCACGGTGGCGGCTCTGTTGTTCTTGTTTTCCCGCCGGTTTTTCGCGTAATGCGACAATGGGGATACATATATGATACTTAGAGCCAATGTGAACCATTTCTTGATTTAGCTTCTTACACTGAGGGTCTTAAACCCTAGATATGAGCTTGATGGAGCATAGGTGAGCATACACACTACCTACAAAAGTAACAAACTATACATTGATATATTTTTGGTATTTTGGTTAGTAAAATAAAGAAAAAATGAAGTATGATACAATAAAATATAATTGGTGATATCTCCCAATGCAAACCCAATGAATGAAGGTAAGGAGAATGCCAAGGTGTGATCTCAATGCCAATGCATATGATGAGATGGCATGAGGGATCTTAGGGTCAAAATTGCGACCTTAAACATACTAGAGGAAGATAGACCCTCTGGCTCTCTCTGTCTCTTCACTGCTCGGTCTTCAACAATCTCAATAAGCGCATCTTTGTCTTTCGACTAAAGCTGCAACTTTTCATGCCTTCGGCTCAAAACATGGAACCGGTCTTCCCACATATCTTTCTCTTGCTTCATCTTGGTGAGTGTGTCTTCCAACTCCTCTACATCTTGGTTAGGGAGAGTTGATGGCTCATCCACAACCAAATACATAGGTCTTTCATAAGCATACAACATCTTCAGCTCAAAGCTCTCTTATTCACCCAAATAGTGTAAGCTTCCAAAGATACACAGTTGCACGGACCAAGCTCGGTTCTTCCTTTTCTATGCACATTATGCCAAACATGTATCATCTTTTTCTTCAAGTGTTAGGGATATTTACCCTCTTGATAGAAAAGACCTTTTAACTGAGTGTTATTAGGTTTGTCTCTCAAGGGGAACCCAAGTTAACGACGCGCCAAAGCAGGGTTATAGTTGATTCCTTCTTGTATACCAATGAGAGGTACATTAGATAATTCACAACAACTATCAATAATATCCACACTACTCAATGCATAATGATACCAAACAGTATCATCATTAGTGAGAGATATAAGCCTCTAGGACCGCCGTAGATATTGCTTGTTCTCTAGAAAAGCATGCGTCTGAGGAAAGTGTGAAATAAACCACTTGTACAGAAGAGGAACACAACATACAATAGTCCCACCACCTTCAAAATTTCACAAATGCAAAGAGAAATACATGTCACCCAACAGAGTAGGAACAGGATTCCCAATAAAGAAAATTCTATTGGCATTAACATCAACAAAACCGTCAATGTTAAGGAACAAATCTAGACCATAGATGAGCAATATAAAGATAACTTCAAAAGAATCCATACTACCGGCTTGAGTAAAGAAAGTATCTTTTCCAATGAGGAACTCAGAAGTCAACCCAAGAACACCTCCTTTCTTCACCAAATGAGCGTCAATCTCAGATTTATTTAGATGAAGAGTTTCAGCTATGATATGAGATCTAGGAATCTCCTTCAATCCACTAAAAGGTACTTTGTCAGATACGGGTATTCTCAAAAGGTGGGCATACTCCTCTAACGTAGGTACAAGTTGATAATCAGGAAAAGTGAAGCACCGTTAGAGAGGGTCATAAAACTGAACCAAAACACTCAGAAGTCCTTCAACCAAATCAGTAGATAACACAAGAAAAAGCTTCCTATGATGTTGCTTGAAATCCAAGGGATATAATACAAAGGATGACAATTTCTTAGCTCTTTCAAATAAGGACATCTGAAACCGTACTTCTTACAGTTCCTTCGTCCACAATCCATGGTCTTAATATATTTGCAAAAAAGACCTCAATTCCTTGAAATTTTATTTTTTTGTAATCAATGTTATGATGTGCATGTATGCATGAATGCAACAACCATAAACAAGGGATCACGCACAAGGCGAACATAAACAAAGGTCAAGGGATGGATCAATTTATCATCAAGACCAATCATCCATTTTGGTGGATTATGGTTTTCACCTTATCGACACCCAAGTTCTATTGATATTGACAAGACTTAATCGGATCAACCGAGAATCATAGGGTTTGTTGTGAGTCACGAGCATGAAGTCAAGTTAAGAACCATACCAAAGGAGGGTACTAAGGATAAAAACATGTAGATCATGTTCTATCAAAGTTCCCAGAGTCTTAATCCCATCTATTAGATATTATAGGTTAGGATGACTGACTCATCAACCTATAATATTCTCAAGAGAAACTCATCTGAGTGTAGTATCGCGTAACAACTGTTATCAGGTCTACACCTGAACAGTCTCCGCACTACATCCTAAATAGGCCAAGTTGGGTTAAATGTTCTACGCTCCTAAGCTTCTCGGACCCCAAATTAGAGAAAGTAATGCCTAACCACAAATAACTTGTGTGACATTAGTAACTCCAAAAGGGTCTCCACGGAGTAGATGGGTCTCAAGCCAACTTGTTAAGGACTACTCCACACAAGTTGAACATCACTATACCATCCTCCTATCTTAATTGCACTTAAGTTCGGGTTAGAACTTATCTCACCACTCAGAGATCACCAAGCACAACAGACAGATTATATCACACAAACAAATATATACAAACATCAAATATACAAATATATACACATAAGAGAGTAGGATAAACCCACTGAGGAATACTCCCCAGCAGAGTCGCCACTTAATTTCTGTAGCGGGAAATTCATGATCATCAGGCTATGGATAAGCTTAATATCAATAAAACTAAAGTCACCACCGCGCTTTTATTGTTTCCAAAGAAAAAAGGGAAAAGTACGAACAAAACCCAAAGATAATAAGTTTTCAAGTCAAAACTAATAAAATTCCATAGATTACAGGTAAGAGGGTTGGTTACATAGAGGGAAGGTGTTAGCACCCAAAGTGTCTTAGGTAGTCCTACGGAGCCCTTTTTCATGTGTGTATGTGTATTTGGTATAAAAGATCTTTGAGAAAAATAGAGTGTGGGGATGAGAAAATAATTCATTGATTATATTTTTGTGTTTGACAAGACCTTCAGACTTATGCCTACGTACCAAAATAAAAAATGACAGATTAAAACCTCGTAGTTCGTGGTAACAATTTCAAAGTTGGTGAATTATTTTGAACAAAAGTTTAAATGAAAAAGGGCACAAAGGGCCAAAAGTTTGAATGGGGTTGTTAGTTCTTTTTGTCTTTTGAAAATTTTAAGTCAATATGATTAAGTTATTTTACAAATTTGATTTAGGAAAAAAAGTTTGAAAATCCATTGGCATAAGGCCAAAGTTTCTATTTGAATTAAGGTCTAAGTTTGAAATAACAAGCAAAGAAAGTTTTTGAAAAGGGGGAGAGGTTTTGAAATTTAAGAAGTGGGAGAAGATGAAGAGGCTACCCTAAGCATAAAATTAAAAGTTAAGAGTTGAAAAGATCTGGCGAATGGGATACAATCCAACAGACATGCATGTCATATAGAAAACCCATTTTCCCTTTGGACTTTGAATCAAGAAATAATTAACAAGCAATTAGCAATATCCAAATATCATGAAGATCAAGCATCAAATAAAGATAGCCACATCCAAGCATGCAAATCCCAGAGCTAGCAGTCTTCTTTATCTTCTCATGTACCAGATGAAATATTCCTTGATCCACTCAGAACAAAGCATCATACACAAGATCAAAATAACAATTAGCATTGAGACAAAGTAATAGATGAATTCAAACAGAGTCCAAGGCTTGCATCAGATGAAGGCTTGGTTCACAATAACATGGTCTCAGAATGTTGGCATTGGCCAAGTCCTTTTTGCACAGGGAATGTTGCTTAATCCTAAGTCCAAAAGTTCAGATCAAGATCAACAGTCCACCAAATATTTTTTAGGGGTTTTGTTGTTTATTAAGTGTTTTAAGGTCCTAAGACCACAAACAAAATCAAAATGCACAAACAATATACAAAATCATAAGATACGACTCAAATGAGCAAAGGGAAAATGACATAAACATAAACAATTTAAAAGAAATGTAAATGGTAATGAATGATAAATTACTTAAATTTAAATTGCATAAAGTAAATGACTTAAAAGTAAAGCAATATTAACAAGAGTTAGTCAAATATTTGTCAAAGGTTAGTGGTATTTTTTTAATTGATTAAGTCATTCTCTGGAGAACACTCAACCATCCATTCACAAGCATGGATCCTTAAACCAAGACATCTTCCATGAGAAGGGCTCCAACTTGGATAATTCAACAAGTATGCCACTAGCTCCCATGAAAGGAAAAAAGGTCAAGTTTCCACACAATACCATGAAGAATGGGAGACTTACAATCTCACTTACTAGAATGTTATACCATTATGGTCAAATTTAGCTCTCTGTTAAGCAATCGTAATTAAACTTATGTAGAAGTCACAACTATCTAAGGTCGGGCAATAAAAATTTAGGTGTTAATGCATGTTAGAGATTTGGTATAATGAACCAAACTCCTAAAACATACCACACACTAAAATAAAAGATCAAGAGGGATGGACCTATCTCAGTCATACTTGTACTCGTTCATCTGACACAAGGTCATTGATAAACCAATTAGCCTTAAGACATTAGAGATTTCATTGATCAAATGAAGGAATGGGAAGGAATATGGATGAAGATGAAGAGGGAGGGGAATGAAAGAAACACAAATTAGTCATGGGAGGAATTTTATCAAATTAAAATCATTCATTCATTTTGGGAGATGAAATGTCCATTTCATCGATCCCCTAAATCCAATGGTTTTAATCCAACAAAAGTCAAATCAACCTTGACCAAGTCCCAAACAAATAGTCAAACATCACAAGACCATAAAAATGGCTGAACATAATTTTTACACAATTAATCAATTAAAAACCAAATTTAAAATGCATTAAAATACAATTTAACTTGGTCAAAATCTAAAATCTCTTCAAAGCAGCAAATAAATGGCCAAGAGATTTATCCTAGGTCAACAAGGTCAAAGGACCTTAGAATTTTTTTTTCATGATTTTTGAAAAGTCGAAAGTATTTTTAAACAATTAAAAATATGCACAAAAACATTTAATTCATGAAAAATATCAAAATTAATCCAAAAAATAATTTTAACTCAGAATATGAAAGAGAAAAATATTTGAAGATTTTTGGTGAAAGACCCATATTTTTTGGATTAAAAATGAAATTTCTATGAATTAAATAAAATAAGTGGATTAAATGGAAATTTAGAAAATACAAAAAAAAAGGCCCATCAGATCTCCCTCATTAATTGAGGTGGCATATCTGATGGCCAAGCGCGCGCGTTCCACCAAAGACCTGAGTCAATGCGCCACACCAATGGTAATCAGAACCAAGGCCCAAGATTAAAACATTTTAAAAGGATCAGATGGTTTGGAAGGTGCCAACGCACCACCGGAGCTAGGGCTCCGGTCTTCTTCTCCGGTGGACCTCACCGGACAGGTCCACCACAAACCACCATAGGAATCAAAAACAAAGACATGGAATTAAAGGGAAAATGTTGAGGAGCAAGAATCTGGCCTCAATTTTCTTCAATTCCAAGTATATAAAAAGATAAAGGGATTTGAATTATGAGGATCATGAACTGAGTTGCTTCAATTTGACCTCAAAGCAACTAAATCTTGTTGCCTATATTGGTAGGACTTCAGCCAACCAAAAATCACAAAGAATAGTGAAGAATTGAGAGAGAATCTAAGAGATGAAAATTCTGGAAAATTACCTTCGAGTGAGCTTCAAACTTGCTTGATCTTGCTTCCAATTGACCTTGGCTTGGCTTCAGAAGCTTGCAGGAGATGAATTGGATCAAGGAAAAGCTTAGACTCTTCGAGTTTCAATCTCAAAACAGAATGAGATTTTAAGCTTGATTTTCAAATGAAAACCTTCAAGATTATCCTTTAATGGTGAGGGTTTGGATTGCAGGTTCAAAGCTTAGGCATGAGGTCCTTAATTCTGAGCCAAGAGGGTTGTATTTATAGGCATTGCATTTGATTTTCACACACTTCCAAATTTTGTCAAAATTAGCAACCTTCTTGCATGCTTGCATGGGCGTGTGATAGGCCCATCAAATGATGCTATCAGGTCCAAAATCACAAATGTGTAATGCTGAAATCAGGTCATGTGGTCATACAAAGGAGATTGAAAAGTGAATGTGAAATCCATCCAAATGAACCTTTGAAAAGAACACATGCGCAAGTCCTTCATTTCTTGGCCAAATGAGATGCTATTTGACTTTTTGGAAAAGTGAGATCAAGGGGAACAACTTTCATGGAGAAAACTTTTCCATTTTAAGATTGGATCATGATGAATTTTGAGGTGGAGATTTGGAAAATCAAACATATTTGAAAATTTTCTAAATACCAAGTCAAATGTTCACTTCTTCCACCTTGAATAACTTTTGCTATGGGCTTCAAATGAAACATATTACTTCATCAACATTGTAGACATTTCAAACCTGTTCAATTTGGTCACAAATTTAACCTCATTTGGATTTGTCATGAAGTAGTTATGCATTTTAGAAGTTGAGGAAAATCACTTGTTCAGTGGTAATGGCCTAAAATAACCTATAATGTTTCCTCTTTGCACATGCATTTTCAAGTTGAATTTTAACTTCTTCCAAGAATAAAAGTTGTAGAGGACATATTGAATTTTATCATGGAACTTTAATTGCTTTCATATCATAAAATTGAGCAAGTTATGGTCTTTGGAAGTTGACCTCCTAACTAGGGTTCAGACAAAATGACCTATAATCTTTCACCATAAAAAATGACTTTCCAAGAAAAACTAGCTCTTCACTTTAACATGAAACTTGTTTGGAATGCCATTATAAGTAACTTTTCTATTGTAATAATTTTCATATGATAAAAATTGTAGGAGATAGGGTCTAGGGAACCCCAGTTTTGACTAGTTGACTTTCTCTGGTCAACCACCATGAACCATCTTGCAAACTTGACATTCTCTTGAATTTGGGACTCATGGAGGATAATTTATGTGTAATATGATGTAATATGGAGTATCCCTTGAAATATTTGATCAAATGGTGAAGAAACTTGTTGAGGAAGTCACATAAGATACCTAGATGAATTAGGGCTTCCAAGACAAACAAGCTTCAAACTCTTGATGAATTCTTGATCAAAATGATATGTGAAGATCATGGGGACCCTAGGACCAATGTGAGCCATCTCTTTATTAGTCTTCTTGCATTGAGGGTCTCAAACCCTATATATGAGCTTGATGGAGCATAAGTGAACACACACACTACCTACAAAAGAAGTAAAATATACATTGACATAGTTTTGGAATTTTGGTTAGTAAATAATGAAAAATAAAGTATGATACAATCAAATTCACTTGGTGATCTCCCACAATGCAAACCCAATGAATGAGGGGTAAGGAGGATGTCAATGTGTGATCCTAAAGCCAATGCATATGATAAGATGGCATTAGGGATCTTAGGGTCAAAATTGGGGTCTTATAAACCTAAAGATAATAAGTTTTCAAATAAAAACTAATAAAATGCCAGAGATTACAGGTAAGAGGGTTGGTTACATAGAGGGAAGGTATTAAAACCCAAAGTGTCTTATGTACTCCTAGGGAGCCCTTTTTTGTGTGCAAGTGTTTTTGTTAAAAAGATGTTTGATAAAAATGGAATAGGGGGATGAGAAAATAATTCATTTATTATAATTTTGTGTCTGACAAGACCTTCGATCTTATGCCTACATGTCAACATAAAAATGAGGGATGAAAACCTCGTAGTTCTTGTAAAAATTTCAAATAAGTTGGTGGATTGATTTTAAAAAAGGTTTAAAAGGAAAAGGGCACAAAATGGCCAAAATATTTAAATGAAGTTGTTAATTATTTTTGAATTTCTGAAATTGAGGTCAATATGATTAAGTTTATTCACAAATTTGATTAATAAAAAGTTTAAAAATATTATTAAAGAAGTGAGAAGATCTGACCAATGGTTTTTAAAATAGTGAGAAATTTTTGAAATTAAAGAAGTGGGAGGAGATGAAGGGACTACCCTAAACAAAATTTAAAGTCAAGAGTTGAAAAGATCTGACCAATGGGAAGCAATCCACGAGACAAGAATGTCATATTTAAACCCATTTCCTTTGGACTTTTGAGCAAACAATAAGCATTAGCAACATCCAAGAAAATATTATTAAGACCAAGGCATCAAATAAAGATGGCCATAATATCCAAGCAAGCACTCAAATAGCAAGCAGTCTTCAAATGTATCAGATGAAATATTTCCTTGGAAAACTCACAAAAACAATCATCAGATATCAATCATAATAATAACATAATAATTAAACACAGATGCAAAGTGACAAATGAACCAAGGGCACTCAAGGTTTGCATTAGATAAAAGGCATAATCAAGGATAGCTTAGTCTCACAATAATGGCATTGGCCAAGTCCTCAAAGCATAGGGAGGTTGCCTATTCTAAGTCCAAAAGTTCAGATCAAGTATAAACAGTCCACCCATATATTTTTTAAGGGTATTTGTTGTTATTAAGTATTTTAAGGTCCTAAGATCACAAACAGAACAAAATCACAAGCACACAATATATACAATCACAAGATATAGCTCAAGTGATCAAAAATAAAAATGACTAAAACATAAACATCTTGTATGAAATGTAAATGTCAATGAATAATAAATATACTGGAATTGAAACTGTATTAAGTAAATGACTTGAAATTAAAGAAATGTCAATAAAAGGTTAGTGAAGTGCTATTTAAAGAGTTTTAATTGTTTAAGTCATTCCTTGGAGAACACTCAACCATTCATTCACAAGTATAAAGACATGAACTAAGACATCATCCATGAGAAGGGCTCCAACTTGGATAAATCAACAAGTATGCCCCCTAGCTCTCATGAATGGAAAAAAGTCAAGTCTTCACATAATTCCATGAAGAATTGGAGACTTACAATCTCACTTACAAGAATGTTATGCCTTTTGGGACAAATTTAGCTATATGTTAAGCAATCGTAATTGGACTTATGTAGAAGTCTCAACTATCTGATGTTGGGCAATAAAAATATTGGTGTTAATGCATGTTATAGAGATGGTACAAAGAACCAAGCTCCTAAAATATACCACACATAAAAATAAAGTGGGAGGGACCTATCTCAGACAGGCTCATGTTGATTCATCTAACATAAGGACATTGATGAATAAACTAGAATTTGACTTGTAGCGAATTCATTGGTCAATTAATGGATTGGGGAAGAAGAGGGATGGAGATGAAGAGGGGAGGGGAAATATAAACTCAAATTGATCATAGGAGGAACTTCATTTGATCAATACTACTCATTCATCTTGAGGGCTGGAATGTATATTTCATCAACCCCCTAAATCCAATAGTATTGGTCAAATAGAAGTTGAAATATACCATGATCAAGTCCAAATTGAAACTCAAACATCACAAGGTCAACCAAATGGCTCAACAATATTTTTAAACAATTAAACAATTAAAAATAAAATTAAAAATGAATTAAAATGCATTTTTCAAAATTCAAAACCTCAAATCCCTTCAAATCACCAAATTAATGGCCAAGGGATTTATCCTAGGTCAAACAAGATCAAAGGACCTTAGACAAAAAAATTCATAATTTTTGGAAAGTCGGAAATATTTTAAAATATTTAAAAACAAGTCAAAACTCATTTAATTCATAAGAAATATCAAAATTAATCCAAAAAATTGTTTTAATTCAAAATATGTAAGAGGATAATATTTAATGATTTTTGGTGAAAGTCCCATAGTTTTTGGATTAAAAATAAACTTAATATGAATTACACAAAATAAGCTAATTAAAAAATAAACTTAGAATTAATTAAAATTGATGGAAAAAGAAGGACCACCAAATCTCCCTCATTAGTTGAGGTGGTAGATCTGATGGTCACGCGCTAAGGTGCACCAAATACTCTGGTCAAACGCGTGGCAGTGTGAGTAATCAGAACCAATGGCCATGATTAGAACGTTGGGACATGATCAAGTGGTTGGGAAGTTACCAACACACCACCGGAGCTAGGGCTCCGGTCATCTTCTTTTGTGAATCTCACCGGACTGGTCCACCATCAACCTTCATGAAAATAAAAGATACATACACTATTTTGAAGAGAAAAATGCCCAGAATCCAAATTTTCCCTCAGAATTTTTCAATTCTTGTTATATTGAAAGATACGTGGAATTGAAAATTGAGGAGTATGAACTGAGTTGCTTCGATTTGTCCTCAAAGTAACTCAATCTTGTTACCCATATTGGTAGGTCTTCAGACAGCCAAAGATCAAGCAAAATGATGGACAATTGAGGGAGAATCGAAGAAGAGAAAAATCTAAAAATTCACCTTAGGTTTGCTTCAATTGAGCTTGATCTCTCTTCCAACTTGGCTTGGCTTGCTTCTATCCACTTGCAGGAGGTGAAATGAATGATGAAATGGCTTGGTTTTTTGGAGTTTCAATCTCAAAACAGAAGTGAAATTGAAACTCGATTTCAATTAAAATCTTCAAGTTTATCCTTTCAATGGAGGTTAGGGAATATGTAGGTCAAAGCTTGGGCAAAAGGGTCCTCATTCTGATCTCAAGGGTAATGTATTAATAGCCTACACACTTGCTTTTCACACACTTTCCATATTCTTCCAAAAAAAGAAATGTAATGGTGCATGCTTTCATGGGAGTGCACAAGGCCCATGAAATGATGAAAATAGGTCCAAATTCAAATCCAAATGATGCTGAAACAATAACATGGAACCATGCAATGTTGATTTGAAAATTGGGCATGAAACTTTCCAAATGGGGCCATGCATTACACCCATGCGCAAGTCACTAAAAAATGATCCAAATGTCATGATCTTGGACTCTTTGGAAAGATAACATGAAGGGGAGCAACATTTTTGTTGAAATGTTTTCCATTTGGATCATGATGACTTTTGAGGTATAAGTTGGAGGAATCAAACATAGTTGAAAATTTTCTAAGTTAAAAGTCAAATGACTATGGTTTCCACCTTGAATAACTTTTGCTATGAGCTTCAAATGAAAATAGTTCCTTCTTCAAAGTTGTAGATCTTTCATTACTATTCAATTTGGTCACAAATTTGACACCATTTAATTCTTGCATGAGGGAGTTATGGATTTTAGAAGTTGAGGAAAATTGCTTATTCAATTATGATGGCCCAAAATGACCTATAACGTTTCCTCTTGATACATGCCCTTGCAAGTATATTTTAAAACTTTCACAAAGAAGAAAAGTCAAAGAAGACATCGTGAAATTTGTCATGAAACTTAGATGGTCTTCATATCATAAAAATTGAGCAAGTTATGGGTCTTGGAAGTTGACTTTCTAACTAGGGCTCATACAAAATTACCTATAATCTTCCACCATAAAAAATGACTTTACAAGAAAAATTAGCTCTTGATGCCAACATAAAAGTTGTTTGGAATGTAATAAAAAGTAACGTTTCTCTTAGTATCATTTTCATATGACAAAATGTTTAGGAGATATGGTCTAGGGAACCCCAAACTTGACTAGTTGACTTTCTCTAGTCAACCTCTTGGAACCAACTTGCAAACTTGAAGTTATTTTGATCTTTGGGGCTCATGGAGGATCATATATGCATAATATATAGTAAAATTGAGTATACAATGATATATTTGACCAATGGTGGAAGAGATTTGCTGAGGAAGTCACACAAGATACCCATATCAATTAAGGCTTCCAAGGCTAACAAGCTCCAAAATCTTGATGAATATTTTATCATATTGAAAAATAAAGAAAATGGGGATCCATATATGATTCTTATAACCATGTTGAACCTTTCTTTTGTTGATATCTTGCATTGAGGGTCTCAAACCCTAGATGTGAGTTTGATGATGCATAGATGGACACACACACTACCTACAAAAGAAACAAAGTTATACTAGACATATTTTTGGTATTTTTGTTAGTAAAAAAAATAAAATAAAGTATAATACAATCAAAATTTCTTGGTGATCTCTCCAAATGAAAACCCAATGAAGGATGGGTAAGGAGGATACAAAGGTGTGATCCCAAAGCCAATGCAAATGATAAGATAGCATGAGGGATCTTATGGTCAAAATTGGGGTCTTCTGGATAGTTTGTGATGTCTTAAAGCATGTTTAGACTTGATCATTCACCTTTTTATCTCTTGCTCTCTTGATTTACTTTCATCTTCTCTCCCATGACTTGATATGGATTGTTTCAATTTTTCTTCCATGACTTGATATGGATTGCTTTTGCTATTATATCTCTCCATGACTTGATATGGATTACAAGTACTTTCCTTCCTTCAATGACTAGATATGCACTACTTTATCTCTTCCATGACTTGATATGGATTACATTGTTATTGCTACTTTATTTTTCTTCCATGACTTAATATGGATTACTTTGTCTTTTGATTCTTTCATCTTTCCTTCCATGACCTGATATGGATTATTTATCTTTTATTGTTTATTATTCCATGACTTGATATGAATTGTCATCTTCTTCTATCTCTTTTCCTCGTGCGGATAACATGTTCCCTATAGGATTTCTTAAGTTCATTCTTGGTTAATATTGTACTAAAGTAGACCTTAGGTTTGTTAACTAAAGCATGACAACATTAGGTAGTCCCTTTGATCCTTAATCATAGGTCAATGTTTGCATGCTAACTTAGATAGATGTTTCCCTTTATTCCTAACTTTAGGACCACTATTGCATTCTAAAACAAAAACCTTTTCTCAATCAAAATCCAAAAACATTATAAATACTACTTGAACTCTTTCAATAATAAGAGAGAAGTACTCAGATACCTCATGCCTTGGATTGATCATTTGATGTATTCTTTCAACAAAAATACTCCACTAATCAAACTTCTTTTGCCGCTTGGCTTTTTTCTTATGAAAATTTTCTATAAGGGTGGTTACCCATAAAAAGCACCAACAAATCAAAATATTTGAGAAGAACTATGATGCTCTGATTCTTTTTGATACGTGGGAATTAGGTTGCAAAACCTAAGTGAGCGCAATAATAAAAACTTTCTTTTTGTTTGTAAATAATTCAATCTTTCTACATGTTTTCCCTTTTACTTTGTAAGTTTTAAAATAAACACACCCCTTCGATTAGAACAACAAGAGTGGATCTTGTAGAGTACTACAGACGTGAGAGGTGCTAATACATTCCCCTTGCGTAATCAACTCCCTTAACTGTCTCTTGGTTGCGAGACCATTAGATTCATCCTTTTGTAGGTTTATTCAGTGTTTCCTTTCCCTATCTTGGGATAAATAACATTGGTGACGACTCTGTTTTGTGTGCGCGCTTTTTGGAGATGCAATAGCTGGCGACTCTGTTGGGGACTCTCCCTAAGCAAGTTAGTCCTAACTCTTGTTTGTTTTCTTTTCATTGGGTGTTTATTTCTTTATGCTTTACTTGCCTATTGCATTCATTGCATTTTATTGCTTTCCATATTTTGGATATTACTATTGTGCTGGTGGATGGATCTTCTATTTGTGGTACCATTCATGAACACTCAGGTTTATCTTGCTCCTGATCCCCACCATAAGACCAGAGCACACAAAACCGTTACCATCACCATAGGTAACTCTTCACCAGTTCCCATATAGAACCAACTACTCGCTCCCGATCCCCACCATAGGACCAGAGCACACCAAAGTTCGTTACCATTATAATAGGTAATGTTTCCCTAAATCCTCACTAGAACTAGCTACTCGCTCCCGATCTATACCACTGGACTAGAGCATGCTAAAACTGGACTAAAGCCCGTACACCATGATGCATGGCTCTCCATAACATGCATTATCACCAAAAAAAAGGTTCACCAAAAGGATCCCCATACACATCTAACCATTTAAGAAACATATCATTCATCATACCCAACAATCAATCCATGTCATGAAATCACTAAACAATAACAAACATCAGTAACTCAACAAATGTAAATTCATAGGCATTTAGTCATGTTACTCCATCAAAATAACAACACGTTCTCATATAACCATAATGATTCTCTAACCGATCACACAAGTCAGCACAAACATTTCCATAATAGGTAAATCATTATAATTCAAACAATTCACCAAGTATCGTCATGTGATGGCTTTGCGCATTATCTTTCCAACAATTTAAACCGCGCCTCAATCTGAGTCATGAAACTCAAGTTACGGTCGAAAATGTCTCACTTAGTACATAATTCAGGGAGCTGCTATAGTCGCCCATAACACTTACTATGGCTCGTAACACTCCCAGGCCAAAAAAACACCTTTGGGCACGCCTCTGGTAAAACAATTGAAGGCTTCTATGGTCTCCCATAGTACTTGTTACAGCCCGTAGAAGTGCCAAGAAAACCCCAAATTTCTTGCAATTTTGTGCAATTGCTCTTGTTTATTAGTCATTCATTAGACCCCTAACCCTAAGTTTTGACCTCTAATAGTCCCAAAGCATATCATACGTCATTTTACATGAAAACAAATGGATTTTTATCATCTTTTAAGATCTAAATCAATAATACTTCACTCAATTCATCATGGAATCAGCATAGTAATACATACAAACACAAGATCCATCAATAATTTTCAGAAATTCATCATAAACCATTCATAAGAAGAAATACCTAAAAAACCCTAATGAGATTAAGGACTCTTCATCACCACCCCATCATGCAATACACCTAATTGGTAGCCTTTTCTCCTCCTTTATCTTATATTTCCAGCAATTGATGTCGAAACGAGCAACTTCTATGGCTTCCCTATTAAAAATCCTAGTTTTTGCTCTTCCCCCTTCAAAAAGCTCTTTCTCTCTGTTTTCCTCATGTCTCAATTTTCATGTACTGATAAAAGTAGGCAAATCTCCTTTTACTCCTAATATATCTTTAGATTTTTCTACATAACTTTTTCCAATTACCTCATTAACCCTCAATTTTCATAATTCACACAGTTTCCCCAACTCCCTAACTTCTTGCTCCCTTTTATTTCACCAAAACCTCATGAATGGCCAAATTCTATCATTTTACTATTTATTTAATTAATCCAAATAAAATATTATTCCTTCTAATAATTAATTAAAATTCTAATAACTTTTAAACAACTATACCAACCTCTTACTCTCTCTATACCTCTATTTCAAGGACACTTACCCCCACCACCATATAACAAATAATTAAAACACCAGTTAATCAAATAAAATTCTAAATAAGTCAATTAAATTAATTAATCGAACTTGGGGTGTTACACTTAACCTCATGGCTCATTATGTTTTCGGATACCTTATGTCGATTCTCCATAATAATGTCAGTTTTCATATGTAAAGTATTGGTCCAAGCTCCATTTTGACCAGATTGTTCAATCCTATTTTACCAAGACAGGTTCTCTTTCTTTGGACAAGGTGATGAAGAAGTAATACATGTAAATATGTTTTCAAAGGCTTGTCTATAAGGACGGGTTCACCCTTGGTGAGGTACCTTCTGTCTAACATGAGAAAAAGGTGAATTGATATTCATGTTATCTTGAGTGCAATCAGCCAAGAGGAGAGAATGAAAATGTTCTATAGCCTTGCAGATGCTCAATCTATTCTGGATACAGTGAATACTGAGGCTACTACTTTTGGGCCTGATCTTTCGACCACCGCTGTTACAAGTTTGGCTCTTTTTACTGCTCTGAACGTATAGATGCCTACTCCTGCTCACGAGGTGGATCAACTTGGGTATGATGCAGCCACTTTATCAATTGGAGAATTAACCTCGCCTCTGGTTTTAAAAAAAAGGTTCGAGATGAGGAACAACAATACCCCCGGATTGAAGGCTCTCCAAAACGGACTCGTCTCGTTACGGACGATGCTTTCGGGGATGAGTCCTTCATAAAGATACCATAAGTTTTCTCTCCCTAGATTCCACACACTCTCGAGGAGGCTACTGTTGTTCTTTTGACGTCAAATTTATCCTTCATCCAAAAACTTACTGAGGGGGATAAAACGGAAGTGGCTTCGGAGCTTGCTCACATCATGTTCAAAGATGCTTCTATTTTTTCTATTGTCTCTGCTAGACGAGATGATGTATTGGTCCAAAGTAGTCCCTTCAAAGATAGGGATACTTGTAAAGGGAAAGTAGAATCTATGGAGATGAATTGCACTAATCTTTAGAAAGAGTTGGTTGCTTTGTAGGAAGAATTTAACGATGATACCTCTTTGCAAGAAGCAGTGAAAGTACACGGTTCCCCTTATACCCTGACAACTGGAGTGACTAAACTAGAGGGTTTTCTATGATATGAAATGAGCGATACAAGGCAGCTTCTGATTCCACTAAGGAAAAGGCTCACCAGGTAAAGAAGCACTAGAAAGATATAGAGAGCCTTGAAAACTTTCCAAGACGAGGTGGTCGACTTGAGGCGGGTGATTCATGATGATCTTAAGCAGACTATATAGAACATAATCAGAGACTGATAACAAGTTGTGGAACATGCAAGTAAGTTTTACCCTGACGATGTAATTTATGTCAAGGCATTGGATCTATTTAAGCCTTCCCCTCGGGCGGTTCTAGGTGGTAGTCTTGATGCCTCGACTTCAAATACCTGGCTTAATTTTTCCTTTTTCTTTGCATTGTTTATTTTATGCATGTTTCCCAGACCTTTGTGCCTTGGGAGTAATAAATTTTGATAACTAATGAAATATTTTACCTTGATGTTTCAAGTATTGTTAGCTTTAGAGTCTTATATAAACATTTTTAATTATCATTGTTCACGAATTGTTGTAACTCCGGGACTTTCTCTTTAGCCTTGTAGAGTTTCATTTACTTTCAGAGTCGAGGTCGGCCCACTGCCGTTCAATAGCTATGGCAGGATGTCTATTTTGGGAGTGAGAGCCTTTATTGTTTGCTTCATAGCAGAAACGTCACATTTGATCCTAATGAAGAGGCAGATATGCCCCCATAGTTTTCATATTCTTTTGCAACTTGGTGCATTGAATGACGTTAGCTACCCGTTTTGGTTTCTAAACTTGCTTGTTGTATTTAGAACTGTTGTATGGGAATATTAATTTGTAGGTTGAACTTAGAAAATTACTTGCATTTTCCCAGGTCAATGCCTTGAATTAATGAAGTTAATGTCATGTAGTAGCGCTTTGCATTATGCTCCTTGTCACAGTGGACATTTCATTAACCAAGACTAGGATCCTCGTCCTTGCTCTTGAGGATTATATCAGGTCGAGGTGGACGTGTCTAGACTCTACCACCTACGCCCTAGGAGTGGCTAGAACCGAGGGATGGTGTGCCAGCTATGCATTAGTGCATTTAGTAGGCCTCAAATGTAAGGTATGCGTTTGTGATGTGTCATAATTGTAGAGGTGCGTTAAGTCTATATTGAATAATCACGAGATGTGTTTAAGTCGTATTAGGATCGCATAAATGTGTTAAGTCCATATCGAATACACATTCAGGAATAAAGTATGTTTTAATACATATCAAACTCACAAAAGTACATTAAGTCCGTATCAGATACACAATATCTTCGGAATACGCTTAAACTATATCAGAATCACATAAATGTGTTAAGTCTTTATATAGAAATGTACTTCTACATTTCACCTTTGTGCTTCAATTTAGGAGTTTCTAGCAGAAACAAACAAAGAAACACACACACACACACAATATAGAATTGTCGGGGTGGATAACCCTCGACGGTGACCTCGAAGTGGTCGTATGTGTGAGCAAATTCTTTACTTTGAATAAATTTTGAATGATAGCAAATTGTGTGATCATCATCCAAATGATGGTTGTGCATTACCTTACGTGATTCATTTGTGTTTTTATCCCATTCTATTGTTGCATAACTGTACATAAAGACCCACATTGATACATCTCTTAAAAGAACTCATAAAATCTATTTTGTGTCAGTATGTATCAACACATAATCCTATGCATCGATCCATACAGTATGTTGTAAACCACAAAATTGTTTTGTTCAGTATGTATCGATCCATACGAGTCACGTATCGATACATGGACAGGAAAAATGCTCTATGGATCGATCCATACGTGCCTTGCATCGATCCATCTTAGTTGAAAAGTCCTATGTATCAATACATACGAATTATGCATCGATCCATGTTAGTTGAAATGTCATATGTATCAATACATACGAATTATGCATCGATCCATGCTTACTTAAATTCCCCAAAAACTCATTAATCTTACAGTATGTATCGATGCATACACTCATGTATCAATACATAAGTCTGTTTTATGATCTAACAGCTTCTGTTGCATATATAAGAAATGTTGTGACAGCAGTGCCAAGTACGAATTCTGAGAGGGAAAAACAGTTGAACACAAGATCAAAGAAGTGTAGCAGCAATTGTTTTAGAGCAGATAGAAACCTGAAAGAGACTTCATCTTCTTCATCTTCTCAATCACTTTTCTTCAAGAACATCAACACATAATCATTCTTGTTCTTTGGATTAAAGGATCAACGAGATAACATTCAGTGGTACGATCAAGGATCTAGCTGAGGTGTTCAGTGGAACGATCGAGGATCTAGTTGAGTTGAAGATTGAAGGGGGTTTCGAGGAAAAACCAATTGGTTTGTCCTTCAAGAACTGGAGTGTTCTTGAGGGTTTGTCAGTCACGTTTGCAGAACAGATTCAGCCGCAGCGTTGCGTTTGGAGATCGGGGGATTTCGCAAACAGGTCGTGGAACCGGTGAATTGTTTGCAATTTCGTGCAGGAAATTCTTGATCGTGCTCAGATCAAGTGGAGGTTTCATACAAGAAGAAGTTCTTGGGATTTAGAATTCTGTCTTTGTATCGTAACCTTGTATCAACGAATTCGGCATTATTGATAATCAAAGTTCTCAATTTCATTTGAAATTGAGAGGGAGACGTACTCACACGCGAGGACGACGTGGGGAACTTCCTTACCAAATCTCTGCGTATCATATTCTTTCCTTACTTCTCTTTATGTTTCCAACAGTTTCGCAATTTCAGTTAGTGTGTTGTGGCTTTACCTTTTGTGATAAAGCAGTGGCAAGAAAACTTCTTTAACTAAACTCCACTGTTGTTCATCATTGATCACACACACACCAACTGTTTGTCAAAACTGCTAGCTGAATTTTATTCATTGGAATTAGGATTTAGTGATAAGTGCATTCAATTTGATAAGATTCTAGTGTTAATAATTTCTGTCATTCTAATTCAAATCCAGCAATAAATTCGCGTGTCCGGTTTTCTAGTAGCGGTTCAGAATACACGGAAGTCGATTTGGGACTAAAATTTTCCGCCAAGTTTAAAAACTCTGATAAAATTTTTAATTCGTCTATTTTTAAAAAGGTGATCTATTCACCCCCCCTCTCGATCACTAGCCACACCGTCTAACAGTATGGTGTACGGGGCCTTTGCTTGTTGTCCTTTGTCGGAATTCTAGTTTGAGTGTACTTCGCGCTCTAAAGCATCATCCTTGCTTGGGTGGGGTATCAGTTCCCCACTTTGCATTTGCTTTCAAACATATAATGGGACGATTGTCTGCCCTATAAATGTAGCTTTATGTAGGTTGTTGATTCAGTCCAAAATTATTCAAAGCAATGATAATGAATGGATGTCATTTATGTCTTTCACACAAAATTTGAATTCCTTTTTTTCCTAGTTTATTTTGCAAACGTTAAATTTTGTATGAAAGACTCAAACTGACATCTATTTATCATCATTCTTTTAAAGAATTTATGGCATTAAATCAAATTTTATGGGCTAAAGAGAAAATCATGAATTATAAGATGCATGTAATTCGAAAAACATTGGATCGTCTAAGTTTTTCTTCAAGAATAATTTAATGTTTCTGATTATCATCTCAAAAATCTATTTAAATGAATGCAAGTTCAATGAGGGGTTAGTGAAACAAGCAATCACATATGATATAACAAACTCACTAACAACATTTAGAAACAAAAACATCAATTAATTAACATATATTGCTAGAAGTTGATAACTAATCGTTTTTGGAAAATTAAGACAAACTTGTAAAATGAAAGGAGGATGAAACTAAGGAGAAATATGCCAACTTATGTGATAAATTTGAATGGATGTCATTGTAGGTGTATCCTACAAAAAAACATGAAAAAATAACATGTTTAAATAAACTAGCATTACATTGTAATCCAACAAAAGTTTATTAACATACATAACAACAATAACCAAAAACAATTCATGAAAAACATAACAAAGTCTTTAATTTCCATGCCTAGTTGAATTCGTGTAGTTCTCATTGTCTTCATTCTCAAGGTCATCATAGTTCTCAAGGTCTTCATCTTGTTCAGAATCAGTTGAATCTAAATTCATAAGGTACTTCATCATAGCCTCTACATTCTTTATCTTTTCAAGATTAAGATTCTTGAAAAGAATCTTCATATAGCCTGTTCCATCATACGGTTCAACAAAACTAATGTGATCCCTAACAACTTTAGCTTCTTGGCTTTGTTCAACCATAACTCCACCATATCAATAACCTCCTTTGAAGCCTTAATCTAGTGGATACATTTGTTCCCACTATTCATGTTGAGAGAATGATTTGAAATAGGAGAGAAGGATCTAAAATCTGAACAAGAAGAGAAACCTTATTTTGAAATAGCATACAACAACAACAAAAAACCATACACACAAGAACAAGAAGAAACCCATGTGAAAATCATGTGAAACATTACAACATACACGGAAACGAGAGAATAAGGACGAAGAAGAATACATTTATGTATGAAGAGTAATATTGAGGATATACTGTAGAATAGGAAAGTTAATGATGAAGAAGACGAGAAAAAATGTGTGTTAGGGTTTTGTTGTGAGTGTTATGGTGATACTGTCCAGAAGCGAGAGTTAATTCGCTTATATATGGGTAAACAATTTCACCACTATCATATTCGAAAACCGAGATGAAATGTAATTCATTTCACAATGGTTGTATAATTGTGGTGATAGATATTTTAATTTTATTTTAATATATATATATATATATATATATATATATATATATATATTATATATATATTATATATATATATATATATATATATATATATATATATAATGAGGACAACAATCATTGTAACGAAAAAATAGAAAATTATTGGAGTTGGGATTTGAACTTTGTCACTCCATGAGTGTATAATCACAATTAAATAGTTTGACCGTAATGCAAAAAAAATTGTAAATATAAAAAATGAAAGCGTGTACAAAAATAAGGTATTACCATAGTTAAGACTCAGTTCCTTGAAATTTTATTTTTTTATGATGAATGTTATGATGCTCATGTATGCATGAATGCAACAACCACAAACAAGGGATCACACACAAGGAGAACACAAATAAAGGTCAGGGGATGGATCAAGTCATCATCAAGATCAATCATCCATTTTGGTGGATTATGGTTTTCACCTTATCAACACCCAAGTTCCATTGATATTGAGAAGACTTGATCGAATCAACCGATAATCAAAGGGTTTGTTGTGAATCACGAGCACGGATTCAGGTTAAGAACCATCCCAAAGGAGTGTACTGTAAGACCCCATTTTTGACCCTAAGATCCCTCATGCTATCTCATAATATGCATTGGCATTGGGATCACATCTTGGCATCCTTCGTACCCCTTATTCATTGGGTTACCATTGGGAGAGATCACCAAGCACATTTGATTGTATCATACTTTTTATTTTATCATCTTTACTAACCAAAATACCAAAAATATGTCTTTGTATAAACTAACTCTTTTGTAGGTAGGGCATGTGCTCACCTTTGATCTATCAAGCTCACGTCTAGGGTTTAAGACCCTCAAGGCAAGAAGCTCATTCAAAAATTGGTTTACTATGGCTCTAAGCATCATATATGATCCCCATGATCTTCACATGTTTTTATGATCAAGAAATCATCAAGAGTTTGGAGTTGGTTTGCCTTGAAAACCCTAATTCATCTAGGTATCTTGTGTAACTTCTTCAACAAGCTTCTTCACTAATTGATCAAATATTTCAAGGGATACTTCAAATTTCATCATCTTATGCATATATGATCCTCCATGAGTCCCAAAAGTTAAGAGAATATCAAGCTAGCAAGTTGCTTGATGGTGGTTGACCAGAGGAATTCATCTGATCAAACCTGGGGTTCCCTAGACTCTATCTCCTACAACGTTTGTCATATGAAAATGATTCCAAGAGTAACGTTACTCTAAATGACATTCCAAACAACTTTCATGTTGAATTATAGAGCTAGTTTTGCTTGGAAAGTCATTTTTTATGGTGAAAGATTATAGGTCATTTTATCTAAACCCTAATTTGGAGGTCAACTTCCCAAGACCATAACTTTCTCATTTTTTATGAGATGAAAGCTTTCCAAGCTGCACAAACAAATTCAAGATTTCTACTTCAACTTTGATGTTTGGAGGAAGAACAAATTCAACTTTTATATGATGTGATATGAGGATACATTATAGGTCCTTTTGGACCAATGCAATTCAACAAGTGATTTTCCTCAACTTCAAAAATATATAACTCCTTCACATTAAATCCAAATGAGGTCAAATTTATGACCGTTTTGAAGGACATTGAGAGAGCTACAAATTTGATAAAGGAACTCTTCTCATTTTTAGCTCACATAAAAAGGTGGCCAAGGTGGAATAAGTGAACATGTGGCTTGACACTTAGAAAAGTTTCTTACATGTTTGATTTTCCTAACTTCCACCTCAACATTCATCATGATCCAAGCTTCAAATGAGAAAGTGTTCAACATGAAAGTTGTTCCTCTTGATCTAACCTTTCCAAAAAGTCCAATTTCACCCATTTTGGACAAGATTTGAATGGGTTGCGCCTGGTTTGAACATGAATGATCATTTGGCATAAATTTAACTTGAACATACCATACACGAATGCATAACATTCCAACATGATCTCAGCAATGCTTGTACTCAATTATGGATCAGAAGAAGTGATTACATGGGCCTGTTATATAGCATTAGCCCAGCCATCCACATTGCAAGAGCTCTGGGTGTTCTTTCCATTGAAGCTTCACTGGCCACCTCCCTGGCTTGCTCACTGAGGTGGTCTACTAGCTGCCTGACTTCTGCGGAAGAACTTGCCGGTTCCCCGATTTGCGTTGCCTCCGCCAGCTGCTGTAACTCAGGGATGCTTGGGGGTCTCTGTGCTAGACAGTCCCACCATATCGCGCACCCAAGATATAGCGCCGGTAAGATTAAGCTGAGAACTTCCGTGACGTGCTGCCCTTGCCCCGACCCCGCCTGTGAGTGCTCTGTTGCCCCGGGTGTACCTGTAGCTCTCTGGTCTTGACCCACGCACGGCCTAGGAGCTTTTTATCTCGTAATGCCCCGTAGGCCTCTCTCGGGTGACCTAAGCATTTGGTACTTCGATCTTTTATTAGGTTGGCGCCAGGTAAATAAGGGGCTCAAGAATCCATTCCCGCCGGCATCTTAGTATATGCCACTCCTTCCGTTCCTAGGAAATTCGACCTGAGGCCAAAAATCAGTATATGAAAAATCACTAGATGACAATCGAAGTCCCTCTTTCTTTATTAAAAAAGGCTTTTCGCCCTCAACTTTGTGCCTTGAGGCTGGCTTTGAGGAAGAAAAGCTGCTGTCAACTCCAAAACCTCTGGGTCGGATCCTGCCCCACGTGGTCCTCACTTCAGGTCCCACATTTCTCTTCCTTTGTTTGATTTCCCTCAAATCTCTTGCCCCTTCTAGGTCAGGTTCGTATTCAAACCTTCTTTCCAAATCAGTCCTTGTTCATTTCATTCGTGGTGCTCTTGGCACAATGGTCTAATCTGGAGGGGGAAGTTGGATGTTTTTCTCTATTTATCATCACTACGGGCCATATGGCCAGATCGACGTTGTCAGAATAATAGTGTTCAGGGCCTGCCCCTTTTCAAAGTTTGAATGC